>NC_141233.1:7185527-7785527 GCF_054856515.1 Filicampus tigris
TGGAGGTCTCCAAGTGCTCACTTCACATCTCAGATGTATTCCTCCATGTCAAGACTCTAAGTGCATACGACTACTCATTCAAAGGTAATGAAAGGAGCCGCTTTGATTGGCCACGACTGAAGTCGGCTGTGACCATTCCAGGAGTGGCGCAGCCCTCCCTCTTGCAGGTCCACTGGCCTGCGCTTATCTGTGAATTTACCGACATCTATCTCACCTCCGCGCAGAAATACACCAAGCGAGAATTATGCCAGTCACAAAAATAGAGCCCATTGTGTTATTCTCACTTACCATCCTCTGTTGGTACGTAGATGTTGAGGTAAAGGCAGTCTTCGCTCTGATTCTGAACATAGGTGGCTGCAGCATCCAGATTGTCTGTGAACCACACAGGTAGCATGATCTCAGGTAACACCCCATGCACATTTTGGGGACACACGGGTGCAAATTGGGTGGCGTTACGGATCTCCTGCCAAGAACCCGGAGCCTCCGGAGGCTGGAATCGGCGTTCGCCGATGGGTGCGGTGGCGTAGGGTACTCCCAAGTATTGTTCCACGGGGCCCAGAATCTCATTGTTGAGCTCCTTTCTGACGCCGCGTATCTTTCCATAGCCCGTGGATACTATTGGGTTTTTGTCAACTCGCTGACATGAGGAGAGGGTCAGGTGTAGTACGAGCCCCAAGAGCCAAACCAGACAGGGGTTAGCATTCCTTTGAGGGGTATGTTGACGTTTCCCACCATAGCCTTGGTGGCTGGCAGCATTGAGAGGAAAAAACAACATGTCCAAAATAAAAGATCCTTTAGTCATCTTAATAAGACATCAGCTTGATGATCACAGATTCACAGTCATAGAGGAGAGCGAAGGCAAAAAGAGGATTTTTGGAAGGGGTCGTCTTGTTAGTTTTCCTGGGGTGACATGGTGCTGTGATGGTTTTGGTAGCATTCTCAGTTGAACCTGCAGGCTCATCTGTCTTCCTCTTTGGATCTCTTGATGGGCTCAAAGCTGCAGTCAGGAGGCCAATTACACCTACAACACAATAAGGGTTAAAAGAATCAGCGGATGTGAGTTGGCGGCTAACACGCAAACGTTAGAAAATAGAAATGAGAGTAATCTTTGATAAAAGGACAATTTCACCCAAAATGATTTGCCCATTTTGTCTTTGTTTGCTAAGTGAAGGAGGACAACAGGGGCTTGGAGGGTGTTGTGTCATGTGAATAAGATTGAGCTAATGCGAAAACGGGTGCTGCGAGACAAATGAAATACATTTACTGAAGAGTTTTTGCAATTCCAACTGTTAGACCAACTAAGCTAGCTGACACAATGTTGACATTTCATGGCCAATGTAGGAGCCAATTATTGAGACTTTTTTTTTTCATGTATATAATAAACACAAAGACACAGAATATCGTTTAAAACAAATATATACACTTTTTTATATACTTGTACCTTAGGTATCTACATGACCAGAATGCCCGTTTAAAATAGTGAATACATGGTTGTACTCAATGTCATAGTACAGTGTAACCTCAAAAGTTGAAAGCCCTGAATGATGTGCATGTTTTACTGTTTACAGATTTATTGTATTTTTATTTTCTTCTAAGGGGGAGTCATACCTTAGTCAACATTAGATAAGATGAAAAGCACAGCTCCACTTTACTAACGAAGATGAATACTGTACTAATATTGTTTCATTCAACAAACTGATGAGGAGAAAATAACCAATCGAAGATTTGTTCTACAACCTGATCAGTTGCGTTACAATTAAAATCTTAATAATGCCATTCCAATCCATAGAAAATAAATATCGATCTATCCATCTCTAGATTATCCATACTTGGGTCGCGGTTGTGCTGGTTGTGCTCGTTGTACTGACTCCGGGAGAGAGGCAGGGTACACCCAGGACTGGTTGCCAGCCAATCACAAAGAAAATAAATAAGATAAATAAATAAAGTCATATAAATACAGCCTTTTAAAGGACCCTTTCGTGGATCGAGTCCATTTCAGTGCCTTTCCCTCACAACTCACTTCAGTTGGTTCTTGCTTCCACATTATTACAGACGAATGGGCAGTGCTTATCTCACTCTGGCTTTGGAGACAGAGCCGTTTAGGTGTGATAAAGGCTTTATGTGGTACTCACATTTGGTTGAATGCCACATCATACCTCCATCCTGTTCAACCCCAGAATATCCACTCTTCCCCTGCCATGCCGCACACACTGGGGATGGCAGTGAAATAAAGCAGAAAGAGCTGTGCAACACTACAGGAGGCTCGAATTTGTGATGTGACTGCAAATCTGTCTCATTAGGAAAACCAGAAGCAAGCTGCCTGGAAAAATATTTGGTTAACTAACAGTGACGTGAGTGACTCGATGTTGTGTCACACACCCTAGGTCGTAAAATTTGCCAAAACCTCAAGAAACTTATTTAGTTTGTACATAGCTCATCGAACGTGATACCAGCCTAAAAATAATTCATTTAATTTATTATGTTAAAAAGATGTTTGCAAAATGTTCAGTAATGTAAAGTAATGGCAGTGCTACAATTGCCTAAATTCATTGAGAAAAAAATTCTGCAGCATCAATTGGTTGCCTGGCAACCTTACAGCAATGGCGAGACTTCTTGGAAGTCCCTGTGCAAATCTAAGAATTATAATGCATACACAACAGCACTTTAGAACAATTATTTATGCAATTGTGATAACTAGAATATGACTAAAAGGATAGAAACTTGAACATACTGCATACTTTTTTCTTTGGATGGTTGTGAACAGAATGCTGAGCATCCAGCATTGTTTGGTCCCTTAGCATATGCTACTGAACAAATACAGTATGAGTCAAGGTCAGAGCGTCTTTGAAGGGGAAGTCAACCCAAATATATTTTTTTCAAGAATATCCGTAACCACTAATTGAAACAAGGCATTCTGATAAATGTTGGATTTGTGGAATAAGAGTTAATCCACCCGTTTTTAGCCATCGCTGTGGGCGGCCATTTTATCACTTCTGTCAACTGAAAATGACATCACAGTTGCTCAAGGCTCAGGTAACGACCAATCACAGCTCACCTGTTTTCTGAAGCTGAGCCATGATTGGTCGCTATCTATTGGTCATTGTAAACGTAACCTGTGATAGCATAGAATGTGTGACTTTACTCTGTTGTGTTCACTCCATCGACTTGCAGTGATGGACGCACACATTTTGATGAGGCCTGGGTGTGACATGTTTTCATCCCAAATTGGTATATTTGTAACCTTGCAAATGCGACGACTTTGAATGGTAGTCACCTTACTTTCCTAACATCTGTTCACGTCAACCATCTGTGGGCTGAACTGGCACTAAACCTCCGTCTTTGCACATTAAATGGAATAAGCGGACACCCAAATCACCTGACTGATGTAAGATTGTAGTACTGCTATATATAAATGGTGGTGCTGTCATCTAAACTGCATGAGAGAGTAATATCTCCCAGTGACTGGGACATTTTTATGGCTTTGTTTAAATGGAACAGTCATAGTAGTTTGGAAAAACTTCATAGAATGGGGGTTTGACATGTAAATGCTTGCCTTGGGAGTCTTGATTGCTTTGTTTCTGCACTGAATGTTTAAACCATATATATTGCTGTTACTCTCCTCTACTAGTCAAAAATGTTGGGTGATAAACAGCTTAGCAAGCGTTTGAGTTAGGCTGCCAGCTACAGTATCATTTGACCTTTTTTCCCCCCGCAACAAACAATGTGCGAATGCCATAGTCTGTTGTGAATTTATTATTTGAGATGAATATTATTTCCCTCAAATCCCATCAGTGGCATACTGTAATTAATAGGCTGGGTGCTGAATAGGCAAGCATACAATACTAGGCCCCACCCTACATGGATTTTTTTCGACCGATTCCAATATTTGCAATGTCAAAGTGTACCTCTCGCACAGTTTTAAAGGGAATGAGAGGAGCTGCTGCCATTGGTCAGGAATCTAGTCGGATGTGTTCACACCCACAATGGCGCAAACAGACGTTTCTAATTGCGTGCATCTGCGAAATTACCGGAAAGGAAAACTTCACCTATATGCACAGTTAGACCTCGTTTTGCGCATTTTGGGCTCTTGAATCCTTTCATTGTCCAAGTAAGATGAACAAGTCAGTTTGTTGAGCTACAAACATAGAAACAATGAGATTATATTTTATAGTTGATCTTAAAGTTTCTCTGTTGTCCAACTGTGTAAGGCATCGGTGAAGCAACAGGACATCTAACCCTGATATTTGACAGTCCTACTCGAAGTAGTGCTTTTAAATCTGACAACATCATAAAGTGGCCTCATGTTTGAAGAAGCTTTTAAGACAGGTGCAAGCCCAGCATGACAGCAGGAGAGGGGAGGCTGAATACTTTACTTTTGATAAACATGTCTCCAGTATTACATACATTCTAAAATAAGGTACTTCCTTCTGGTTTTAGCCAACTCTTGTCATTTTAAATTACCGTGCGTGTTTATCAGTGGACTTGTCTCAAATAGCCAACATTCGAGTTTACATGCAAAGTTACGTAAACGATTCAGAAGAGTTTTCCTGTGCCAAAAGTGTTTTAACGAGATGTGAAGTGTGGTATTTGTCTTCAGTGTGTGTGCTTATAGTTGTCAACATCAGGCTGTATTGGTCAAGCCTTAAAGAAGGAGTAATGTGTATTTTGCGCGATATGCACAGTTCCCAGGCGTTCTAACAAAAAATGACGTAAAGTAGTGCAGTAAATGATATTCTTTGGGTAAAATACACAAGATACTGTACAAGCATTAGTATAAGGAATTACAGTACGCTTAACCTCCACCTGCAACACACTGATTGAAATTACTCATTTGGGGGATGGAGGAGGGCTTTGTTTTCAATTTGACAATAAACTGCTTGCTCACAAATACATCTTAAGAACTAGGCAGCTGACAAAAGGTTTAGTTGGTTGTTTAATTTGACGCTTTTCACTTTTCATACAATGTATAAACAAATTCAAATACATTGTCCATGTTAGGTGTCCTCGTTAGATTTTTTTAACTGAGAAAATTATGATAACCCCAAATACTGGAAACGTGCCTATTAGATTCTTTAAGACCACACATACAAAGTTCTGGCATCATTTTTGTTATAAATTATGCAGCATGTTACTTAAATGGAGACTCAAGTCCTTGAAGACAAGGGGAGTGCTGCAGGGGCTAATAGGCAAAGATTTGGCAGACTTGATTAATTTAGCTTTTAAACAGCTCTTAATTTGATCCCTGCTGAACCTTGCTGAGAGGATACTGGAGTTCTACCGTAATATTTTCTTTCAAGCTGAGGTTATGAAAACAATGAGTTAATGTGTGATTGATGTAAGAGTATAGATTTAACCTGGGAAAAAACATGTGACATACACTTTACAAGCAAAAGCACTGACACGCAACTCTATAGAGACAAGCTGAATTATTCAGAGGAGCGAGACAACAGTACGCTTTGCACTTTGTATAAATAAAGTCCATAAAGTCAAATAAATACCTAACAGAAAAATTATTTTAATTTACTCAAAGCCCTTGGCAATACCTTTAACGCATAGAGTGATGTACAGAGCAGAAACGTCCATGACAAAATATGAAAGCAAAAACAACAAAATTGTCGCTGCCCAACGAAAAACCTGTATTTCCAAATGATGTGGGCATTACAAAATACTGGTGATACATGCTTTTCATTGGAATATGATGGCATGTATTTGGACTACTGGTATCTGCTGGTTAAATTTAAATGCGATGGGATCTGAACGGCTAATCTATTTTGCATTGGAAGCTGGAGGTGAGTTGGAAGTAAGAATGTGCTCATTAGATACAGGACTCGCTCCAGGATCATTTATGTAAATAGTCACTTCTGAGAAGCCTCAAGTCAGACACACTCACACAGTCGTACCCATAGTTATCTTTTGGCGTGGGGCTAGCATTAATGTAGTAATGAGAATGGTTTATAGTCATCAAGATGAATGTGTGTGAGTGTGTGTGTGCGTGTGTGCATAGTGTCAGGTCACACTAATTAGTGAAAAGCCATATAAAGATCGTTAGTTGAGTTGCTTGTCTGTCACAACACTCATAGTTTGAGTGACCAGCCTGATGATAGCATCATCGAACGCTCTAAGACATTTTGAGAACTAGATAACACAGCCCAGCCATGATGACGACGATGTTTGAGTCTCACTGTTGTTCCTTATTTGGAATAATGATAATGATGGAGATGGTGATCTTTTTTCACACTTGGCACAAAAATGTAGAAGAAAAAAATGGAGAAACAGAGTGGGGAGATAAAGGGAGTCTATAACGGCATGTCTAGAGGGGTGCAATTTAAAAGGAGATTTACAGGATGACATTGAATTAACTAGCTTACGTTCCTCAGGCAGGCATGTTCAATGCTAAGCCCCCCGAGCAAAACTGCAATCAGCTTTTATTCTCCAGTGTGGACTAAAGAAAAGTCAAAAAGAGTCTTAGGATCTCAGGCTGATTTGAAATTGAGAAGTCTGTATGTAGCGATGTGCTTTGACACTGCTTTGGCCTACTTTACGCGTGACCATTGTAATGTGACAAGACCGAGCAAGAGCCCTTCAATCACCTCTCAAAATTGCACCATGCTTTATCTAATCTCTGGATTGAAGCACAGAGATACATTGACATACTCAGTGCACTTTTCTTGCATTGGACCAAGGTCTTGGAGGTCAAATAGGACAGAGAACTCTCAGTGTCCACAACTTTATGTGAATCCATTGAGACCCGGTAGAGAAGTAAAGTCATATAAGTCTGCCTTTACAAAGTTCACTAAAATAGCACTCTGCAGAACGCAGACATCTGCAAGGTTAAACTGTTAACCAAAGTGAAAACAATAGTCAAGCACCATACGCGGTTTGTCTGACCATATTGTAGCTCAAGGCAATTTCTGTAAACAAAAGCATGCACTTGGTGTCAATGTGGCCAAAACTCTAAAATCAAAAATACACTATTGCTGATTTTTTTTTTTTAACTCTTGCCAAGCATATGACCCCTCCAAAATGTTTCATGGAATAGAGTTCAGTTGCATTCCAAAAACAAAATAATAATGACCCAGTCATTGTGTTGGAATTGGTTAAAGCACGCAGGTGTACCTAAATTTAGTGTCTAGAGCGTACATTTTTCAGTCAGTGACGTCAATGTGTTCTGTGACTATGACATCCAACTGAGGATCAGGCTGTGCTAAAGTGTGCTGCTGCATAGCAAGGGTCAGAGACCAGAACAAATTAGCAACACTCACATTAACATTTGTGTCAGTGAAGTCAACTGTTCTCTGATAAAGGAAACCAAATGTAATGATGGTGAATGAAAAATTCTACTTTAGTAAAGTTAATAATGCTCATTTTTAATCACAATTAGGTATCGAATAACAAAGCCTTTGGTCATGGTGCTGCTCTAAACTTGGTAGCCTCATATCTAAAGTGAGTGTCTGTCCTCACAATAGGATGGAAACTTACAGTTGTGATGTCAGAGTAAAATAAATACTATGTGAGTGTGACGTTAAAAGAGGAAAGAGGCGAGGGCAGCTTCAAAAAGATGAGGAGGAGCAGATGTCAGAGGGAAAGAGAACGGGCTAAAAGGAGGTGGTGCAGGAGGTGCAGGAATGAGGTTGGCACGTATGGTTAAGTGGTTTGGTGAACATCACAAGTTACAGCTCTGCTGCCCTCCACCATTCTAATGTGCTTTGCAAATCAAGTGAATACAAAAAAGTCTACACACCCCTTTTCCAATGGCAGGTTTTTGTGGTATAAAAAAAAAAAAAAAAAAAAAAATCGAGAGCAAATTTTCTCAACTATTTAGCGGCAGGTGTGTGCTGATGCCCATATAACATTAGTTTGAATGTGATTACCGGTAGTTAATTCTGAAAACTAATAAGTAATATCTAGTATACCCATGAGAGTACATGATCTTACTTAAAAATATCCACACTTTATTAAAACAAATCGATCAAAGTAGCAATTAAGTTGACAGAAAGAGTCACATTTTTTAAATAAAAATCTATTTTAACAAAAAAAAAAACACTCTCAATCCTTTTATAAACTGAACCTGTCTGTCACATTTTCCAGATCTAAAAATGTACCTCCTTTGTATGTTTTCTTATTGTATATTTTCAGCTCCTTCGTCACACATCAAGGTGTACAAGTGACTCATGGTGAATTATTTATTTATATGTCAAGATAAGGTGCACCTCAATAATATGACTGTCAATTTGTTTTGCATCGTGCATGCTAATAATGCTTTAAAAATAAAAAGGAAGCTCATAAAAAATAAATACTGTCAGACTATTAAGCCACTACTTTTTTTTCTCATGCTTTGATCCATGCGGCTTTTAGTGCGACATGGTTAATTTATGATTTTTTACTTACAAGCTTCAAGCCATCAATAGATTTACCCATAGTCTCGTCACATCTGACCAATGAAATTACCCAACACGTCACAGTGGACCAATGAAACTGTCCCGAGTCCACCCTCATACTCAATAGTTATCAACCATTTGCAGTTGGAGTGCTCATGTGGGTTGCCTGATATGTGGAGGTCTGCGTGCGTAGCGGTACGAGGCTGTGTAGGAGTGAATAAAGAGGATACAGTACAGGCAAAATAAGCATCTTCACTTGAGCTTAATGAGCATAGGGAACGAGTGCCATAAATACAGCCATCTCTGCAATGCGACACCCGTCTCTCTGTTGGCGACAGACTCCCACCATCACTGTCAAATGGCAACAGGCGCTAATGGCTAGCCACGAAAGACAGCATTTCTGACGGAGCGACATCCCCTGCGTCTCCCAAACACTTAGCAAACGGCTTTCAACTGGACTTATGTGCACTGCTGCCTGATGAAGCTCGTTGGCGAATTGGAAGAGAGAAAAGAAGAGTGACTGAGAAAAGTTCTGGGACGCCACTGGGTAACTAATTGCGCTCTGCATTGTTTTTTTTCTCCCAGTGTCTAGGGTAAATAAAAAAATTTAAAACTCCATCTGTGTAACCTCTTTCTCTATAAATACCCCATGATATAATATGGAGATCCGCAGCTATGAATACAAAGCGGCCAATGTACAACATGTACAATTTTGTTTTTATGGCTAAATTTAGCTGTTGCGACTTTTAATCAGGTGCGTTTTTTTTGTCCGGAAATTACGGTACATTACACTGGTATGTGTTCATGTTGCTGTGGTGTAATATTGTTTAAATATGGAAAAACAATTCCCTTGAGTAGTTGTTAGACATGAGCCATTCAGACACTCTCTAACAATATTTGCCAGCAAGTCCCACAGGCTCAGATGGCTTGACAGAGTTGAATAAATAACAAAAATTCTGTAAGATGAACCTGAAATGTTTATTGTGCATTTTTTTTAGGAATAATCTGCGTTTAGGTTCACAATGCTATTTTTGAATATGCATTGAAATGTTCTATTGTTTATCTGCACCGAGTAGAAAAAGCTAGTGCAGACATGTTGGTTGGTGTCTTTTCATCATGCATGTAGATGTAGTATGCTTTATTTTGTGTGTTAGTCATACAGCTGATTATATCATTTATATCTGAATTAATCTATTATTACAAGACAAACATAAGAGTTGTTGGCAAAAAAGGTTTAGTGTAGTAGCTACACATTGAAACACTGGATACATCTCTGAGATAGGACTTAAAATTCATACACTGGTTTGTCCCGTTTTCTAAGTTTTAATATTTAATAGTCCATTTATAAAAGACATCATGCATGACAGAATTAAGATGCATAACCACTGGGTTGAACAAATTGTGAGGGGGAGTGAAAACCTTCATGTGATTTGGGGCCGTCATTTTAAATCCGTGTGTAATTCATCTTTTTTTCCGTTTTCAATCAAAAATAAAGATAAGTGAATGACTATTTTGCCATTTGTTTTTTAATCTTACACCAAAAAAGATTTGTTTTTAAATGACAGATTTTTCATCATTCAATTTTTGGCAAATATTTTTTTTTAAAATGGGTCATAAGACTGAGATTGACGTCAATATTTAATTAGCGGTGTTATGTAATGTGTGCATTAGTAAAGATACATCAGCTTGTTAGCCACCGCAATCAATCTGGACCACGACCCATCAAATGATGGATCAGCTATATTGTATCAAAGACAAACATATCTGAAGCGTTAATGTCAGTGGCTTAATGCATTACGTCTGACACGGAAGATCTGCTTTTGCTGCGGTCGGAACCATTTGTTGAATGTTTTCCTTCTGTCTATTTGCGACATACAGCACTGTACTTATTTTCTGGGGTCAAGTTGAGACATATACACACAGTATCAGTACTCAAAGGTTGAAAATGATAATAATAATAATGACAATAACAGTTGTTGAAGTGATTTGCTCCAATACCACATGGGACAGGTGGTACTTTGTGTGGAGATGAAGGGCTCAATTTTCTGTGCCCAGCGCAAGTCTAGAGCAGCGAGCTATCGAACTCTGCGTGGAGGTGGGCTAGACAAAGTTTTTGGTATATTTTATATACACTTTTTTATACACGTTTAGGCTATCTCAACCCCTATCTGGGCATGGGTAAAGCAGGGTTCACATGGCAGGATTTTAAAATTGTCAGCTGACTTCCAAATTCTGAGAGACCCCACACGTGATTAGAAAAAAAATTACACGTATTACAGTTTTGAACGTAGCGTGTGTGGTGTGCAGCCACACGTGCAGCCACCTTCCGAGCGGCCGAGATCAGGCTGAGCACACCACACACGGCAGGATTTTCTGATAAGATTATTTTTGGAGAGTCGGCCCCGACCTACGATTGTTGGGAGGGGAGTTTCGGGGCTAAAATTGGGCTGATTATCCTGCTGTGTGAACCAGGCTTAAGGTACTATATGAACAGGAAATCATTTTGGACGGGTCCGATTTTTCCCACATACATGTGGTTGATAAGCCTTCGATTCCGTGTACTCAATCTTCCCGGTATTCACTGATGGGAAAATGAGGCTTCAAGATGATTCATGAACCAGTTGTTGTGTTTATTGAGCCCTCTGGATGGCACTCCCTGTTCAACATTGGGCTGACAGCACACTGACCATTTCTTAAACCCCTTTCTTTTAACCCAAAGTGCCAAAAGAGTCAAAAATACAACAACTGGTTCATGAAGCATACTTGAACCTTCATTTTCCCATCACTATCTCTTGGTATTAGACTTCGACTCGCAGTCCTCAGTCTGGTCAGCGCATAGCGAGCATAATGACAAAAATCTAGCAGAAGTTATCACCAGGAACTGTCATATGCTCAGGGCATTGTAGGAAGGCGCCGTCAATGTAAAGCATTCACAAGTTGTCCTGCCACAAGTCTCACCTCTTCTCACACACTGAACGAAGCAATATGAGCAGGGACTCTTAGTAGACGGGTTGGTTGGTCGTGCGGCCCACACTACAGGGTAAAACTCGTAGTTTGGGTTTACTCTGTAACACCAGTCCTGAAACTTCTCTGACATCCCTCGTAATGGATGAAGCCACTACAATGGCCTTGATTTAAACAGGTTGATTTTATCAACAATTGATGGACTGTGGTCGTGGTCAAACCCAAACACATTTTTTACAGCATGTAGGGTCAGCACATTTTCTCCTTTCATTGTGAAAGGAAATTACCCCTTGCACATCAGTAATTTCATTCTTGGAAGGAATCTGGAATGTGATTCAGCACAACTTTAGCTCATTGAGACCAGCCTAAATTTTAAATATGCACTCTACATTTATATCAATGTCATTGTGAATGTAAATCAAACATTAAGATCAGACGCATGAAACGTCAACTTCAATTGGGAAGAAAACAGCACACACAAATGTAAAGTATTTGTCTCGTGTTTACTGAGCCTGCAAATGCAAATGAGCACATCTGCAGATATAGGATGCATTGAATGATGAGCAAACTAGAAGCTGCTAATGTCACTGGAACCTCTTGATTCAGGATCCCCCAAAAGCTTACAAAGTCACGCATAAATGCTACATTTCAGCCTCCCATAACCAATCTCACAACGGGGAATGTTTGCAGTAGGCTCAGAAATACATGAAGATTTTTTGGGGGGCAGGGGGGATGTTTCAGACAGATGAGGTTTTGGATTGTTGTTAAATGTACCAAATAGTTGGTTCATTTAGCTTGCCTGAAGATGACAAAATGGCATCTAAAAAAAAATATATATGAATGTTCTAACTGATCAATTCCTGCTATGTTATAAAACAACAGTGGAACCTTGCATTACGAAAGTATCTTGTTACAAACAATTCGGTTTACGCAACAACATTTTTGTAGAAAAAATACCTTTTATTTACGTACTATTTTCGGTATATGAACGGTCCTGTCATTTGTTGTGCTTCATGTGCTGCATAAGCATCATTGGCAACGTGCATAATACATTGCTATAAAATGACAAGTAGTTGTACAAACATTTAAAAAACATTTGAATCAGAATTTCCTCATGTTATGGAAGAAGATTTTTTTCAACGGGGGAGCTATAGTCCTCTTCCCCTTTTCCCCCTCCGTTAAAGTTAATAAGCAATAAATAGTTGTGTTTTTTCCATGGTTTATTTCTTTATGAGAGTGGTTTCACTTTTGTTGCATTATATTTATTTTTTTACAGACTGGTGAGAAAAAAAAAAAAAAAGTAAGAATAACGTTTTGGGGCTGGAACAGATTTATCACATTAGGATTCATTTCAATGGGAAACATTGCCTCAGTTTATGAATGTTTCAAGTTACCAACGGGGTCACGGTATCAAATACATTCGTAACTCAAGGTTCCATTGTATTCCACGGCAGGCATTGGGTCAATGAAACACATGGCTTAGCTTTAGAAGAGTTGAGGTGGTGTACTGGGCATTTTTCTGTGTGTGACGGCGGTGTCCATCCACTGGCTTGGGTCGCTTCATGTCCCTCAATTGCTAGCTCCACCAATTGGGCCTTTAAGATGATCTTTTAATGACACAAATACGACAGAGTTTGTTACAACCTATTTGTGTTTTTTTTGTTTGTTTTTTACTGTTGTGCATGACATGGAACACTATTGACTCATTTTGTGGGGAAAAAAAAATTGTACCGTAATTGTGGTGACAACAAAATCCTGGATATTATAGTCGCCAATATAATTACGTACGATCGATACATTGCATTCACTATCAATCACTCCGACTCTAAAAAAAAAAGAACAAAACCAGCGTATGCGTAATGCTTCGAAAACACAGTATATCTAAGAAGATTGGAACCAGACTGCTTTACTACCAAGGAGATGCCAGTCTGAGTGAAGCATGATCCTGCTTGACTGTGTCATACCGAAGCACTTTTGACCGACATTACATTTCAGAAGATGCATCTTACTTTGCAACACTATTCCAGCAGACACGCACGCACACACAAACAACTAGCTGCTGAAATTTAAATGTTGCCTTAAGAGGCCTGTCATGTTGAACTGAGCGCATACCTTGAAAGATGGGATGAGCTTGCTGCATTGGTGATGAGTTTGTAGAAGTAGAGCACTAAGACTTGTGTGATGTATTCTGCTTAGATGATTTGTATACCAAAATGGAGCAAGAGTTTTCCTCTAACAGAGGGGTACTACTCTGAGGGGAGTTGAATAAGACGGCATATTTTAATAGGACTTTTGGTGCCACTGTTTGCACTGCTTCAAGTACATGAAGTACATTAATAATGTTGTAAAAAGAAGCCAAGCATCTTGGGTCAGGTTATCTAAAATATTCCTTATCTTAGAAACACATTTGAATTTCCACCACAGTCATTAACGCTACAATATAATTAAAAATATATAGAAGTGTTGTTCTGACAAGCAGCAGCAGAAAAACAAAAACAGTTGAACATTGTGGCTTAGTGGTATGCACAAAACAATGGCACCGTGTTCCACTATTCATGAATGACTGTAACATTCTCACACATCTGTTTTTTTATAAGATGCATCTGTCAGTGATTATACGGCTAAAGTTCCACTTTGAAGCTTGCCTTCAAACAACAACCGTTTTTTTCATCTCCAAAAAGGCTGGTGTTGTATAAATGAGTGACCAAAGTACAGTTTTTAAAAGCGGCCTAGAGTGGGTTCCTTAAAGCTTTCAACTCACATAATGAGTCTGCATGATGCACTAAGCAGCTTTTATTATTAGTCACCGCCCCTGTTATGGGTTGGAAAACATGCGCAAAATTTCCCATGCTTCTCAGATTCACCTGCCTCATAAAATCTAGAGCATCAGGCCATCTCATTTGTTGTAGGCGTCGGACTGAAATACAACATTGTGCGAGAGCTTTGCTCATGATTTATCAGTGAACTGTATGGAAAAAAAAAGAACTCCACAATACTATCAGAAGTCAATAAAAAGGCATAGTGCCCTCCAAATTCAATTTGTATTGCAGAAGCATACTCTCAGACTGAAAATTGTAGACATTTTTCACCAGACAGAGAATCAAGCTCCTCCCATGGCCATGTCAGTACCCGGACCTCAAACCTATTGATAACCCGTGGAGTGTTTTTTATCTAGATTTGCACAAATAATGGCTTATTTCCTGGAAAATAAGGCAGTTTGATTTTTTTTTTCCTGCAAAATCATGCTGGCTTTCAAATCAACCAACAACTAGCGATTATTGCAATACCTCTGAGTCACAAGCCTGTTGGTGCATGCAATTTTTCGACTGTTTTCCTGCCTTTGTAAACGCTACTAATATCATCAGTCTTAACAACGACACTAATTGTTTTTGTTGAGTTGCCTTTGCTATAGTACTTCTGATTCCATCTTGTGTTTTATACTGTAGCTGACGTACCAATCATTCAATCCCCCTGAATTACACTCAGCAAATCCCATGATGCCTCTCTAATATAATCATCTATAACACATTTCACCCCTAATTAGAAGAAATTGATTTTGCTAGGCAGATCAGAGGTACGGTAATATTGTAAAAGTGCTCAGTTGTCTGTGGGAGGAATGTTTCTTTATTTTTAACAAGATACGGGACCATGTGTTTCACTTCAATTACTGTGCGGTTTAACCACTTTCAGGTCGCTAGGCGTAAATGTGATCTAGCGTTACATTTCTCAGATACTCATCTACCACATTTACACACCTGCGGAGACAGCATTCATTTGCACCACTTATTTCAGAGTGAACATAAGAACAGCAAATCAAGATAGGGTAGAATGCAAACTATCATATACATACCACAATAAATTCTGTCAAATGTTATACAGAATGTGATTAAATATCTATATGAACAACTTAATTCATAATGATTCACACTCCCTGAATGATAATTAAAATAATCACAACTTGCCTAAAATAATAAAAGTCATGTATGTGTATTGGGCACGGGCATGATAACCATTTGATTAATTTATCACATAGAAATTTAAATGAGGTATTGATTGTGACTAATCATGTATTGTAACAATAGAGGAAAAACTGAGTCTCAACTAATTTGCAGTCTAAATTGTTAAAACAACTGCCTTAAACTCGATTATTCTGGGAATAAGAATGGGGGAAATGCACAGTCCTTTCTTATTTTCAGTCTTCTAAAATCCATAAAAATAAATAGAATAACAATACATTATCTCACAAGTTGATTGTTATTATGTAGTTCATAATTTTTTGCTTGTGTCCAGACCTCACTGAAAGATCCAATGTACTCTACGCCCAATTTAATGGTGAATTATGGGCGACACGCTAAACACGCCATCAGAAATTATATTTACAGTGTCCCACCAGATGGCACTGAGTCTTCCGCCCTCTCCCATATTTAATTTATATTTAATGCAGAGTAGTGTAAGCGTTAGTGTCTGTCTGAATAGTTTTGCCTCATATGCACGTGTGATTTGCCCCCATGAACTCAGCCTGTGATGTGATCGGGTAAAATAAATTGGCCGATTCCGCTTGATCAGTGTTGCCAGAAAGACACTTAAAATGTATTTCAATTGTAAAGTTTTATACAGAATCACAAATTATTTTTAATATCTATTTGATCTGATTTATCAAAAAGGAAACAAAGGAAGAAAAGCAAAAGTATTATTCAGTGCTACGTAGTCTACCTAACTAATGCCAAAGTGGTGTTTGTTGTCTATATCTGATTCAGGTTTGTGACAACCGGCTCAAAAAAAGCAAGGACCGGGGAAAAAAAAAAAACACAGCTGGTGAATGAATCATGTCTGATGACTTGAGGGCAAAGCTTGATTTTTGTTTTGTTTTGTAGGAGTTTGGCAAGAGATTTTTTTCAGGCATCACTTATTCTGGCTCATCTCATGGACGCTTGTTATGTGATATTGTTCAAAGCAGGTTATGCAACATGGTTACCATGACATTTGCACTGGTGTTTCTCCAGCTTCACTTTGCTCACAGAAAACAGGTCAGGTCAAGCTCTCCTGCGTTTCTCCTCCTTGGTCGTGACTTGACTGAGAGCTGGGTCATTCTAACCTCTTCTATTTTCTTGGTCTTAACATCTTCACACATATATGTAAATTTCCAAATCCCATGACAGAGTCTGCACCATTAATTCACCCTATAGTTTGCTTTTAAAAAGATCATGCAGCATAGAGAAGCTGGCAGAGACTGTTCCCATGGGGAGATGATGCATCAGCAGCAGCCACTCTGAGCGACTCAAACGTAGAACTGATTTTGCATTCGTTGCTAATTGGTAAACACAATGTGAATCTGATATTTTCAAGAATGTTCTTGACAGCCCAACGAGTGGTCATATGAGGACACTTGTAGACTTTCTCCATTCTTGATCTACAGTATCTGTCATGCCATTGAGTGACTGGCCCACAACTCATAGTGATGTGACATTTACTTCAGGGATGATGGGAGGAGGAGGTGGATACAGAAGCGCATATAAAAACAGGATTAGTATCATACAAATAGGAAACATGCCATCTCGCAGTTGCTGTATTAAAATACTAGACAAGACATTAACAAACAATGCAAGTATTAGTGTTTCGTCTTATAAGAGGTTTTCCTCCAAATTCAAATTGTTTTTCATAGGGGTTGGGCATTTTTGACTTCTTTTGATTTTTGAGTTTACTTGAGTGCCTATATAACTTTTGGGGAATCTTTCTAGAAAATTGTATTATTCAAACATAAGGTAGTCCCACTACTTCAGCGATGGGCAACTTAATGGGCCACCATTTTTCATCAGGGTTAAGACACAGATGATATTTTAAATATGAACAAAATATATGCATGCGTGCAAAATATGTATATATTAAATCATGTCAATTTTATTTGCAATGAATTCAGTGATACTTTTGCATACACCACGAGAGATAGCAGGCATATCACTAGTGGTACTCGTACCACACTTTGAGAATCACATTCATCTGTGTATATTAGTAACATTATAGAGGAAGCTTCCAAAAAATATTAACAAACAAAGCAAGTACTAGCTTACTCTAGTCGTTAGCCGTGCATTTTGAGGTCATACTGTGAGTGTCAGTTGGGATTTCTGACTTCCAAATGCAGAAACTAGATAGTATACCATAATTTAGGAACACTTAGCACAAGTTAGCAGGTTATGACATTTCCTTTTTAGAACCTATACGACAGGATGACAATTCCATTTTTCAGACTTCAACCATTTAAACAAATAAACAGATAAATGAATGGGCAAGTGCTTAATGCAGGTGGTTTATGGACATTCAGCACATAACAGCCAGCAGGGCAAGCAGCTAAGACAGTATATTTTTTAATACCGGTACATTTTTGTCTCATAACAAGGCTCATTGGTCCTAAAATTGAAAATTTCCATTAAACCACATAGTAATGCAGCATCAGAGAGCAGATAAAGGGCCCATTTCATCTACGACCTAATCTATGATCTGTGCCTTGTTTTTAAAATTCATGGCCTTCTACAATCAATAGAAATGCAGGACAAAGTAGACAGCACAGAGCATGCTGATGAAAATTTCACATAGGTGTCATGCTGTTCAAGTAGTTTGTTTTGTATGTTTAAATACACTGTACATCGCCGTGGGAATGAAATAAACACTGACAAGGTTGCTCTCTCATCTGTGGAAATAATCAGTCAGTCAATCAATAATATAGAAATCTCTCAATTTGTTATGTGAGAGGGCATATCACAAACAAGTCTTTATCAGACACTTTCCACATATGGGCCCTTAAAAATGTCATTTTGTATTAAATACATTCATGTTGTCATGCTGTGCTTTTTCTCTCAGTGGTGTATTTTTTTTCATTTCAGGGAAAGGACCAACTAACTAACCACAACATTAGCTGCATTGGTTTGAGAACTCAAGGGAAAAAAGATGCTGAACAGAGATGCACATTTTCTTTCCAGGGCTTTTTTTTGGGGGGGGGGGGGTGATACTGTAGCCTACATGTAATTTGTAGTCATTAAGAAGCTGATTCTGGACCCACAAAATATGGTGAAACAATGGTCGTTGAAGAATGCAACCTATTCCATTGAATGAGTTTTGACTGAGGTGAAGCAGCAACCTCTGAAATTTGAATTATACCATTTTCATCAATGACCTGTCAGAACAGAGGTCTTGTTGTCTACCATTAACCAAGCCCTGGCCAACCACCACTGAATATTAATGGAGCCCTCCCTTGATCATCAGCGACTGTGCACTTAATTCCCTGTCTGGATCTTGTAGGACACTGGCTTTGCGTGTCTGTGTGAATGTGTGTTTCCACTGTGTCAGTCTCAGAGTTTATGATGTTTTCCACCAGGGAGGACAACATCACCGAGTGAGGTTCTGATTGAGATGATTGATTCATGTACTCTTATTAAACAACTGAGCTATTCGTGGGATAAGGCATAATGATAATATACCTTCACAATGAAGTGGTAAAGACTTTTTTTCTAAGAACAAATATTGCTTTTTAGTATTAGTGGCAGCGAATGAGTACTAAATGCATGAAGTAGCGGGCTCCTGTTAAGATCTGACACTTTATCAACAGGCAAGGCCGAGATGAGCTTCCCACGGGAAAAGACATGACTCGATCTGTGCTATGTGACAACAAAGTGATTCGCGCTCAAATTCTCATTGCCCCCAATGGTGACAGTGCGTCAAGATGGACTATACGTGCGCAATGTGCTAAGTCACCAGCAGAACGGTGCGGATTGCGCACACATGAACATCCAAGATGGTCCGCAAACGTCTCACGGGGGTGGGGGGTGGTGTTGGGGTTGATGGTGCTCAACATATGTCTTACCTTCACGAAACAGCGGCGCATTTCCGAGGATGACGGCGCTCCTAACCGAGTTCAAGTCCCTTTAGTATCCTCTGGTGTTTGAAACTAGGCCATTTCTTGCGCGGACGTGATTCTTTCTCAGGAGACTCACAGCACACCTTCCCGGGGTCCGTCCGGCGTTTCCACCCCCCAAAAAGCACAGCAGCCCCTTCTTCCTCCCCCTCCTCCGCCTCCTCTCATTCCGCTCAGACAACACGCTATGTTTAAAGATAGCACTTTTTTTATGTTGAATTTTAGACGAGAGAATGATTCGCACCGGGGAAAAAAAAAACAAATGGACGCGCAATGCAATGGCGTCAAAATTGCGCGTTGTTTGCAGTCAACGCGGTGTGTGTGTCCTCTCTAGTCCGATCATTATCCAGAATAGCTTCTCCCCCTTAAAAAAATAACTCACATCAGTCTGGCTTCATACGTGAAATAGACACCCCACAAAAAAAGCTCCAAGCTCCTTTTTTTACGCGCTTGCGTGGGGTCTCTCTCTCTCTTTCTCTCTCTCTCTCTCTCTCTCGCTCTCGCTCTCTCTCTCCCGCTCTCTCTCTCGCTTCCTCGCTCTCTCCCTTTCCTGCGCTCTGCCTCTCTCTCTAGGTACCAGATTCTCTAAAACACTGGATCACTGACAACGCTGTGGATGTTCATGGCTTTATAATGGGAGCCTTAATGCACATGTAAGGATGCAGTGATTACACGCTGCAAAGAAGAGGCTCTCTATCAACGCTGCTTCCCTCTCTCGCTCTCATAGGACACTGCTTCAATATTTCAAGCTCGTTGTCATGACGAGGAGGTCCGACGCATAACTCGGTGACACTCTGCTGACGTCATTGTGTGAAAAACCAAAGTCATCATCCCGGGGTAAGGAGGGGGTACAATATTGTTACAGAAACAAATTGCCTTGATTCGGCGACACTGGAAGGTTTTCGAGCATGGATGATCTTTTTAAGGTCATGCTACAGCATTTCAATCAGAGCCAAGTCCAGGCTTTCACCAGTCCACTCCATAAAGCATTCTTTTTTTTTTTTTAATTCAAGATATTCAGAAGTTGACTTGGTGGTCCAGCTGCAGAGCCCAAGAGTACTCCAGCTTTAAATCACAAACTGCTGGCCAAAAATTTTCCCTCAATATTTTCTGGTAAAGAGCAGAATTCATTATTCCAATCACAGCAAGTCGTACAGGTTCTGAAGTGACAAAGCAGCTACAAACCATCACACTATACCACCATGTTTGATTTTTGGTATTTTTTTCTCAAATTCTGTGTTCCATTTATGCCAGATGTAACAAGACACACACCTTCCAAAAAGTTCAGCTGTCCAGAATTTTCTCACATAAGTCTTGAGAATATATATATGTGTGTGTATATAAATATATATATATATATATATATATATATATATATATATATATATATATATATATATATATTTTTTTTTTTTTTTTTTTTTTCTGGGGCCAAAATAGTCATTAAAGTTGGAACAACTTTAAAATATAAATTATTCACATTTATGACAACAATGTTAGTTAGCTCAACAAAGCAAGCACGTTGTTTGCTTCAAAACAATTTGCCGGGATATTTTCACTTACATTTTTAAGTTGGGGGGGACCAAATAAGGGGCAATTAGTTCCGTAAACTCTTTTCCTCTTGTTCTTTTTGTTTGATTTGGAAATCTCTACCTTATTGTTGAATCATGAATACTGAGGCGAGGGAGGCCAGCAGTTCTTTAGATGTTGTCCTGGGTTCCTCTGTGATCTGCTGGATAAGTAGTTGCTGTGCTCTTGGGGTACTTTTTGTAGGCCACCTATTCACCACTGTTCCATATTTTTCTTCATTTCTGGATAATGCCTTCACCGTGGTTTGCTAGAGTTCTAAAGCTCTAGGAATAACTTTGTAAACCTTTACAAACTGATAAATGTCAATCACTTTGTTTCTCATCTCTTCTTGAATTTCTTTGGATCATGGAATTTTGTTGCAGCTTTTTGAGATCTTTTAGTTGACTTCATTATGCTTAATTTATAGCTTTCCAAAAATAATGACCGGCTACAATTCTTGATTTAACAAGGGGTGTAAGTACCTTTTCACACAGGTCCAAATAGTTTGTTTTTCCTTTCCCCTACAGAAAAATTGATGCTATTACTCCAAAGAGCACAGACCGTCAAAGCTCCATGCTGAAAGCTTGTTGTGCTTGGCAACAGTAACTAAGGCCATTGTCAATTTGCCTTACATCCGTTTCCTGATGTCTGCCATTTCTTTTATAAATACATTTCCTAGCATGTTTAAGAAATCATAACTGTTACTCAAATTACTTTCCATGGATGTGACATCTGTCCTCTACAATAAGAAAAATAAAGTATGACTATAGTATGTGAAGCGAAGCTGGATGAACTATTGCTTTTCAAGCATCATTTAAACTCCAAAACAACAGTGTGACAACTACTCTTCCCTTTTTCCTTCCACTTCAACTCAGCCTGTTGTTGCAATCATAGTTAGGAAGTGTATATAAAATATAGTCTGGTGATAATGTACAAGGGTAAATTTCACCCATCCATCTGTTCATTATCTGACCCGCTTATCCTCACAGTTTCGATAAAAAATGTTTTTAGGCCAGATGGTACATAAAACAGAAAAAAATGTAGTCATAGAAGTTGCCAGCACCTAAATCCTTTTTAAATATAATGGTAGCAGTTTTTTTTTTTTTTTTTAATTTGTCAAATTCAATACCCATTCAATTGTAAGGTACAGTATATTCAGTTCAATTATGGTAGATAAGGATGTCACAATGTGCTTACATATTATTCAGCAGCTTCTGAATTTGCTCTGTAATAAACTTGAATACATTGTTCAGTGACTTTATGCTAAAAATGCTCCGAAAAAATGTACTAGACCTTTTCCACAGCCTCATAAGGCCTGTAGGAATGCAAAGACTGCATTCTGGGAAATCTGCAGTCTTGATGGCAGTAGGCTAGGATTGCATTGTCTTGACATCATTTGGAGCCCTTACAGACCATGAAGGTTGAATGGGGCACTGATGAAATTGATGATTTCTTATCTCTATCACCGCCTGTTCCAGACCAGTTTTGTTTATGAGTTCAATTGAGAGAATGTCAATTTTGGTCGGTTATTCTCAGCATTCCCACAAGGGTCACTAAATTGTTATGTGTGGATCCGCTACCCATGGGAGAGAGGGACTCGTGGAACGAAGGGCTCAAGTGCAAAAGGATGGCTTCATGAACAAGTGTGAGGAAACACTGCAACGCTAGCGGAATTAAAAAAGTGAGATGAAGGATAAAAGTGAAAGTAAAAACAGTTACATTTACAGTAGCTTTGATAGCGCAGGTTGATATGTCTTTTTTTTCCCTAAGTGGCAAAAGTGACTAACAGCAGTAAGTAACAGTCGGACTGTTTTTTTTTCCAAAATAGTTTTATTCTTCCAGAATTCCTGTTAAAAAGATGAAACCTATGGAAGCACATTCCCCACCAGTACAAAAAAAAATGCTTTTTTTTTCATTATGGTAAGAAGCCCGTTTCCGCCAGTGGATTTTTTTTTTTTTTTTAGTCTGAGAAGTTCCTGCCATATATCAGTGTATATCAGTCAACCGTATTTGTCATTCTTCTTACACTGATTGTTATAGTTAAGCATGACTTCACTCAAAGGGACTGAATAGGCACAGATCATTCTTACAAACAGCTGAAAGATCAAATTTTCCAAAGCTAATCATTTAAGCCCTTCACACATTCTCACCACAACAACATAGTCTCTAAAATCATGCAGAAAGTATTCCAAGAAGAGTTGAATGATTTTTATGGGTGGTCCAACTCAAAATGTCTACAGTATTCACTTATGTGCCTGGCGTCCCAGAACCTTTGTCTGAATGGTACATCCTCAAAGATCTTGTTTAAAACATTCAACATTCAGAGTAATTAAAAACGAGCCGCAGGACCGTCTGGGATGTATAAATCGGCAAGCACAGCCCCAGTTTGAATGCCAGCCTCCATCATAGATGTGATGAGAGATAGATGTGGTAGCCATGGGCACAGGGCCCTTGTGTCACTAGTAAGCAAAAACCACACAGTACAGAAAATGCATAATGTTTTGTGAACCTCGCAAATGAATTTAAATGAGACATTAACAACATTGAGAGGACGCAGTTGTAAGTGGAAGAAGCTAATTTATGCAACATTGTCGCACACAAGAGATTTAAGATGAGCATCAAGATCCAATTCAAAGATGCACTCGAAAGGGAATAATGCGTTTCCTCCAGTTGCAGGGAAACAGCGCACTCTACTGCACATAATAGCTACTGCATCATTGAGCAAATAAGTGTGGAAAAAAAATTACACGGAAACCACAGAGAAATCGCAATCTTCATTGTATTTGTTACCAGAATGAGGCTGACAAATTTCTGATATAATTACATTGTTGGCTTTGGCCAACAAGTTGCATCAATCACTCAATGTTTCCGCAGACCAGCCAGCTCACTCCAGTAATTTACATTATTCCTGCAAATTGCATCTTACAGATAGAGATTTTAACTTTCTGTAAACCAGACACCCGCTATTGAAGAAAATAATTTCTTCTATTGGTACTATCATCATGACATAATTAGAAAACCTATATATCATATCAATGAAAAAAACCCGCAAGGCCAAAGTGATTATCATTTTTTTTCAATCAAAATGATTGTTGAACAAATACAAACGCAAAGTGCGACTGAACATTATTCTGCTCCACAGTCTCCTTCTATGTCGACTATTCTGGAAAACAATGTTGAGTTGTGCTGGTTGCGAACTACAGAGATCTGCAGGCTTTCAAGGGTCGATCGAGCAAATGAACTGATTTGCAACTGTCTGCAAGAGTGAGAGTTAAATAAATTAGAGGCACTGCGGCACAGACGTTATCAGACAACCCCATCGCGGAAGATGGCTCAAGTAATTGAGAAATGATCTCCTCCGCCGAAAATCAGAGGACATTTCACATCATTGTGAGTCCAGGTTGGTACTGTGCCACTCGTCTTGTGCACGTCTCATTCAAGCATGGCCAAAAGTACATAATAATCCTGCACAAACACAATGTTGAAAGAGCCACCATGATGACACATACATCAGGAGCGATGGGGAGTCAGTATCTTCCTCAAGGGTACCTACACTGTTTTGCGTTGCTAGGGAAACAGCAAGATGGAGAGATTAACGGGTGTGATTGCTAGACGACCACACTCAGTCACGCTATAAAACATGGAAAAAAGAATGATGCAATCACTGGTCCCAACAGTGGGTACAGTACACATCTAAGACAGCTAAGACAAGAGATGTTTCAAAAAACGTCATTAACTATGTTGAATGTAAACAATATGTTTATTGTTGTTCATTTGTTTAATCAAATCAAATGAGATGTTATTCATATAGCACTTTTCACACATAAGATGCAACTCAAAGTGCTGTGCATTAAAAACGTCAAAATACAGCATAAAAAGAGAACCCGCTCCCGCCTTCCCTCCCTCCCTCGCAGTATACACAAAGACAGATACCCACAAGCACACCTGCACTCACTCACACATATAACCTTAAAAAGAGACATGGCAAGGCACAGAAAAACCATATGAGGAAAGAGTACCCAAGGGGAGCTTGTCCACGCTGAGAGGAATGACCTCCCATGGCCACGGGTAGCACCACCACCTCAGAGACCCCCGGGCCACATAAACCGGGGCGGTCCCTCAACTTTTTACAACCATGTGAGTTTGCAGTTTGCAGTAATAGTGTGTTATAGTTCCCTAATTTAAATTTTATTTTCTCTTCATTAGTATTTCATACTAATAGCTAAGAAAATCTTCTTTAAGGGGAAGTCAACCCCCCCAAATTATTTACAGTAATATGTTCTATGCAGCCCCACTAGTTTAAACATGGCATTCTGATATATAATGCGTTTGTGGAATAAGAGTTAATCCATCCGTTTTTAACTATCTCTTGGGGCGGCCATTTTGTCAATTCTGTTGACTGAAAATGACATCACAACTACTCAGAGATCCAATCATGGCTTACCTGTTTTTTTTAATCTGACCCATGATTGGTTATCAGAGACCTGAACAACTTTGATGTCATTTTAAGTTGACAGTAAGTGACAAAATGACCGCCCCCTGAGATGGCTAATACGGGAAGATTTTGCTGCTTAACTCATATTTCACAAATGTAATAATCAGAATGCTGTGTTGAGACTAGTGGAAGTGCATAGGGCATATTTTTGTAAAGATTTTTTGGGTGTAACGGTACGCTAAATCACATTTCGGTTCGGTTTCGGGAAGAAAACAGATTTTTTTTTTTAGTAAACGGTATATTCTTTAGAAAAAATAAATAAAAGTGAACTATTCAGGTGATATTCTAAGAAATTACACCAGAATAAATAATACACTAACAATAAAGAGCTCTTAATTTTATAAATTAAGCCACTGAAATCTTTAAACACTCAGCAGCAACAGCCTATGACTATGACACATTTAAGTATTCAAGTTAAAGACAAGTTGTCATTACAGTGCATATATACACTTTTTGTGATGAAAAAATATACAATAACAGTTACTATTATTGCTAACTATATTAAAACTGTTTTTATAATGAAATATAGTAACTTTAAAGTCTTTATGAAATTATTTACACTTTTTAGGCATTAAAATCTTTGAATGTGCAACAGCATAATGTAACAAATTGGGTCATCTGTGTTGTGGTCGGTTTTGTGTTTTGCTGAGTTTGCTATATATATATATATATATATATATATATACGGATGTGTGTTTTGCTGAGTTGTGATGTTTCCAAGGTTCATGAATGAATCGTACGGCAAGTGAGCAGCAGAGAACGAAGGAGAGTGCTATTGTACTTTGTTTTGGGCTAGAAAGACTGCATATATATATATATATATATATATATTGTCCTGTAAGATGCACTCTGAATGAAAAACCTGTTTGTTCAAGTAAATATCACTCCTTTTTTTTCAGTTGTATAAAGGCAATCTCTGAAAAAATGTCATTATCCATGGTCTCTTCAGTGATGGGTGTTCAAGAAAAGAATCTTCTCACTGCAACAGTCAAGGTTAAACACATTGACTCCTTCAAGGATGATCAAATGGAAGGCTATTTGCTCGGTTAAATTCACTTGTGGATTCTTTTTGTCATTGACAGTCAATGGTTGCTAATCACCACACCACCGTCTCCTCGTCACTTCCTGTGTGTGTGGCGCTTGAACCTCATTTCCTGCAAGGGAGAATTGTTTGCTCTTATATGTGTGTCTGTCTGTGTGAAGATTTTGATTCGGCCAAACAATAAAAGGTCATCCGGTCCAATTTACAAGAGATGATGGAGAGAAGTCGAAAGAGGCCCGACAGCAGATAGAAATTGGAGCGGAATGAGGATTTGTTGCCCACATTTAACATCCACTTAATCTCTCACTCTCATTTTCCCATTCTATCGTTCACACTGTCCCCCCTCCCTCCAACACTTACCAGTCTCACTACCCATAGCTATATGTTTAATAGGATGAGGGAAATCATGTTAGAGGCTTTAAAACCTCTGCAGTGAAACGGTGTCGATCCGCCAAGCTGGCGCTGTGTCGTTCAGCTTCTCATTCTTTGCTTGCACTAAAATGCTCTCCTCTTTTTGGAGTTAACTTAGTGCTGGCTCACACTGGTCACACCCACAGGCTCCAACTCATTAATGGCGGAAAAAGAAAGTGTAATAGCGAACGTCTGCATGATTATATGTGTCAGGATGTTTCCTCGCATGATATAATAACGGGTTGCTAAGATAAGAAAGCTCAGACGCAAGAAAGTTGTACTTTATGAGAAGTAAAGCGGCTGTATTTTCTGTAAGCAAATAATGCTGCTGGAATTAAAATGTGGAACACAAGACAACTGAATGTGCTGTTGTGTCCCACTTTCTTCACTGTAACCAAATATGCCAAAGGCCTTTTACATTAGCTGGAATGCAATTTGACTGAATCGAATATGGATGCTAAAATCACACAAGGGATCCTCTGAGAGGATTCATGCGCCATATCAAAACCAGTCCTATTGATAGTACATTCAATTGATTTGGCTCTCTTTCGTAACATATAAGTAAAAGTTACAGTGACAAAACATTTATTTTGGTTTGATCATTTTGGTTAATTCAAAATTGATTTTGCCATTATAATATCAAAGGTTATACGATTTTAGGAAATAATTCAGTTAATCCTAAATATATATATATATATATATATATATATATATATATATATATATATATATATATATATATATATAACAAAAAAAGTTATTCAAAAAAATCGCTATTATCTGTTCTGCCCAGCAATTTTGATCCGAAGAAACGAATGGTACCTGAAATAAGATATCATGATTATTTACATTACTTGCACCCAAGCAAATTTACCAAATACAAGTAACAAGACTTATAAGGCTTAACATTGTTCATGTGTTGTCGTGTTAAGTGGATAAGCAGTTTGTCAAAGGCATCGCAAAATGGCAGCCAGGGTTTATTTACTGCCTCTGCCATCTTTTCCTCATGATGTCTGACAAAGGAGAAAACCAATGTCCTTGCTGTCGTCTTTTCAAGGAGGCTGCAGATTTGTGAATCTGCTACAGTCTTTGCACTGCAGGTGGCGCTAGTTGACTGTATTCAGTTTTTAACCCCAGTCTTTCCCTAATCCTGTAGTGGTTCTGCTGTGAATGGGAGATAGTCACGGTGTGCGGGTAAGACTATCAAGAAGGAGAGGGAAACCAGGATCGAAGCGGAAGATGAGAGGATACATATGGGCCAGCTCGGCAAATAGGGCTCTCTAGCCGGGTGTAAAGAAAAAGAAGAGGGAAAATAGGTGCGGGATTGCATTTGTGTGTGTAATCCTCGTGAACATAAACTAGTGGGCTTTATCACAACAACCTTTCTTCTAAACGACTGTCTTCAACCGGGTTCCCTTTATATCCTCTACCCCTTAAGTGTCCATCTCCAGCTCTCTTCCGCATCATCCTTCCTCCTATCACCCATTGAAACACTCCCTCGCCCTAGCCTTTGTTCTGGGAGTCACAGGTGAAATTAGAGGGTATAATTTCCTACAATCAGCAGAATCTGGATCAGAGCACCCAACCCCCTAGCCCTTTCCCACCCCACAATCCACCCACCCACCAACTCTCTCTCACACACACTCACACACACGGACGCACAAATCTCCTCCCATGGCCAGGGGCAGAGAAACCTCAGCAGTCTCAGCGAGAAACCTCCCAACCCTCCCTTGGTTCTGCTTTCCACATGAGGTCACTTTCATCTTCAGATCTTTGGGCCGACACAGAGCGGAGAATAGTGAGGAAAGAAGCACTAATGAGGGCGAAATGGCGATGGAGTGTAATTTGGGCTGAAGAGACTTCAGGGGAAGGTGAGGGTCGGACGCAAAGATGGGAGGTGAAGTCTGGAGAGGATCAGGCGCAGCAGTAGTGTCAAATCGTGACGGTCAAAGCGATTGTGCGCAAACACGCTGTAAAGTCCCGCACATGAACACATCACACGCTTAACCAATCGGCCGTGAATAAGAAGATTATGCTACTGAGTTTCCTGGAATGTTCTCTGCTCTACTCACTCAACCCCACTCCAACACACGCACACACACACACACACGCACACCCACACGCACACACCCCCACACACACCAAGCACTGTCGCTCTCGCTTCTCGGGGATGCACCTCGGACATGGAGGGGCTTGGATGGCCCGACCCTCCACAGTTACATAAGCTCAACCTCATCATCTGTCACTAAAGCTAGCCACTGTACACACCACCGATACCCAAACATTGTTTGAACTGTGCCCAATGTTGCACTCACTTAATGGCTTTATCAGAGTATATTTTTTTACATCTAAATAATACGATGAACTCATTCACCGCCAGACATTTTCAGACCCTCTTTTACCCTAATGTTTGAAAATATGTGAAAAGTGAAAAGACTAGTATATTCGTCAATGGCAGTGAATGAGTTAAATATGTATGATAGGTTTCTGAAACAACTACAGCATGTTATTTATTGGTTCTGATGTATAGATTTTACTAACAGCCACCACGGAGGTCAGTGAACACTTCTGTGCATATTCCAGTGACCCCATTGTCCTTGTCATCAACACAACAGTGTCATCAGTAATAACCAAAGCTGGGGGGCGGAATGGTGCGGGGGCCGACAATGTTTGAGGGTCGCGGCCGGAAATACCCAAGTCAAGGGTGGAGGGTCGCGGCCGGACCGGCAAAAAATGGTCAAGTACCCAGCTCTGCTAATAACATACAAGTAACATGCGATGTTTTATTGTGTTATTCATGCAGTTTATTCTTTTACCCAGCTCTGTGTGAGAGTTTATGGCAATGCTTCAACTGCTAATAAATTTCAGGTTTTATGACTTATAGCTGTGTATCGACGTATGTGCGCACGAGTGCGAGGAACAATTATGTAGATTTCTTTTATAGGCCACACAAGTATATTACATCTGCAATGACAATAAAGCCGTTCTATTCCATATGTTTTTGGTACAGTATGCTATTGTATGCAACAATTAAGTCTATACTGAAGAGCTTCATTCCATACAATGGACAACAATGTGTAAGTCTGGGGAAAAGGTGTGTTGTCACCTTACAAACAGTGTGTCTTTCCCTCACTACATGAGGGAACAATTTGCATCATTTTTGAGTTCAAATAATGTTTAAGAAAGAACATATTTTTGTCGCTCTTCAAGTCAACATTTGTATCACCGGTATTTAATTTGTATATCAATGGATTGCACAGCTGTAGCTAATATTGTGGCCAGTGTGCAATCTGGAAAACAGATTGTAAATATAGTTGACAGAGTCGAGGTCCTGATTTGTGACGGACAAAGTTCAGGGCTTGCTGTTCGCCCATTTAAGTTTGTGGTAATGTATACAATATGTAAGTCTTTAAAAGTACTGCCCCATGCAAATTATATGATTGCATCGTTAGTGTAGTTTAAAGATTCATATCGTTGCTAATGTAAAAGTGGTTTGCTGAAAAAAAATGATGGCAGTAAAATAATGAGATTCTTACGGCTTTTTATGAATTGCACAAAAAAATGATGCCTAACATTAGAAAGGATCCTCATGGAATATTAACACGCTAATAACACATATTGCTGCTGGGAATTTTTCACTATTGGAGCCTCCCATTTTTGCTGAAATTCACTAACCAGCTAAAATGTGCATTTTCTAGGTCCAACTTGAAATGAATTAGAATTCTCTTTGACAACTTTTTTGTTTCAGTTTGGAAAGGAACTCTTGGATGCAACATAATTGGCCCGGGTTCAGAAGCTTTGAAGTAAAATTGCTTCGGTAAAGAGGACTATTGTAAACTGGATTTGGAGTCAAGGGGGTAATAAGTAATCATTTTTATTCTCTATCATCTTTTACTTCTCTTTTCCTGCCCTGCATGAAAAGAGCTTGCAATGTCTTGCTTCGTCACCCATGCCCTCATATTACCTCTTAATCATCCGTGTTAGAGTACAACCAGACAAAAGACACGTACAAATTTTTTCACTGAGCAAAATAATGTCTACTAACTAACTCTACCTTCAATTTGTTTCTGGCATTTGACATTAGGTAGGAGTTTAAAAAAAAATAAAGTGAGCTGAAGCAAAATTACTGGAACGAATGACAAACTATGTATCTGCAAGTGGTTCAAAGAAAACACTGAAGGTGAGTGATGATTGGAAATACAGGAAGAGAAAGACGATCCACTTAATAGAGAAGAAATAGACTTTTAGCAGGGCGTGACAAATGATCCTTTAAGCCACGGGGCACTAGATGGGCTGCAGTCTAACAAGGGCAGTAATTAGACAAGCTTTCTCAAACCACGGCCAGACCAAGTCGCTATGAGCAAAGTGCAGTATTTTGTAGCTATGACTATTTCATTGCAACAACAATTAAGACCCCAAAGTTAACACAATATGGCATCTTTCCAACTTTAATGCCTTGGTGTCATTTTACCATTTAGTTCAGGAATTAAAAATTTCGAACTGAATCACCATTTTAATCTCAAATTTGAGGCGGCTCACTGCGCAATCTAAATAACCACTTTACATCTCACCACATGTTACTCAATAATAATTATATTTATTTTAGGATTAAAAATCACCTTAACCACTGCACATTAATAGACATATGGCCCTATCTTTGATATAATATATGACCATGATTATGATTCAATTTAGGAAAAGTACTGCAAGGTGCTGGAAAAGGAATGTAGTCTATATATTTCAGTAATGTGTGGAACAAAATCCAGAAAGACAAGATGAGTGCAAGCAGGGGGCGAAGGAAAAGCATAGAAATGTTGGGAGGCAGGAACCACAAAGAAAGTTTGGGAACAACAAACCAGAAATCATAAATAGACTGAAGAGAAAGAAGTTTACCAAGACTTGAACAGAAGCAGGGGAAATAAATAGACTCGGGTTCAAGAACACAAAGGCACAAACTTTACGGAATTACAGGAAGTGAATATATTTCAGCTTCTGCAACCTTTTGACATAAAATGAAGCAAATTTGACACAAATGAAGGTGATACAAAAGGTTACCAATGTTGAGCTCAAGTACTGTTAAAAACACAAAATGTGAAAGTGGTTAAAAAAAGTGTTGTGAATCTTAAAAATCCAATGGGTTACTATTAGTTATCAGACAACTGGGTGCAACAAAAAAAGCCACATGAAAAGCTTCAAATTGCAGCAAAAACACATTGAAGAAACCACAATACTCTGACGTGTTAATCAGATCAAGATTGGCTGGCCAGACCGGCATGTGTCCACGGAAGCACATCTGTACGCTCTGATGCTGTCAGGCCAATTGAATGGCATCTGCTATGGTGAGAGCAAAAGGTATCATATTAATTTAATTGCAGACAGTCAGGGCCCTGGTTGAGAGACAAGCTTAATGTGGCAACAGATGAGGGTTTGGGGTAAACAAGGATTTGGCTGTCCTCCAAGGGAACTGAGAGGACAGAGTTGGTGGATTAAATCAAGCAGTTTTGGCTAGAAAATCACCCAGCCTGCGGTGGCAATGGCTGCAAATACATGGACAACCTACTATGGACATGAGTAGGCCTATTGGACCCTACTGTTTTGCACTCAACAAATATGCCATGTCAATAAATAAAAAAAACTAAAAACTAAGCTAATAAAAAAACTAATGACGCATTAAAAAAAACAATAAAAATGAACAAACCTGCTCTAAAAAACAAATTAAAACTAAGTACATTTAAAACACAAAAGTCAAAAACTATCTGTAATGAAAAATCACAAACTCTAACCTGATCCACATTTGATTGCGTGATTAATGTAGGATGATTTTATTTAAAACCCCAAATCCTTCAAAAATTGCTGCTGCAGATGGAGTTGAAAAAGCCCCCCAAAAACAAGAATTTTCTTTTTTAATATATTTGTGGGAAAAAAAGAAAAATATCTTCTAATATGTGAATCCATATATGCCAAACTGGGAGTACTGCATGTGGGAGTCCACTGTAATGTAAATATCACTACGGAAAATCGGCTTAGTCATACTATGAATTAGCTTCAAGAGCAAAATGAAATCATGTACATTAAGTTTATTCATAAAAAGAATGACAAAAAAACATATGGAATCAATATTTGATTTTTGTTTGGCGTGAATCATTGTGTCTTTTTGTCCTAATCTTGTGTCCTCTGTAGTCCCAGGACTGAATCATCCAAAATGCATTCCCTTGGTCAATTTAGGTTTCACAACAGAGATTGGCAGAGCTCCTCAGACAGGTGCACACACACACACACACACACACACACGCACAGGCACACCCACACACACACACTCGCACACCCACGCACACAGAGGTTCAATTTGCACCCAGGCATACCTCAATACACCAAAAGCCGGATTTAAGAGTGGACACACATGAACTTCCCTGCTTCCTCTGCCTCGGCATTGAACTTATATCGGAATTTCTTTTGGAGGAGTGCATCCAAAACAACCATTCAAATCGTCAACATTTATCATCACCATCACTTTACAACTTTAATGAAGTCTTAACCCTGATTGACAATGGCATATGTGCAACTGCGCTGAGCATGGCTCTGCCGTTACAATGCCCTTTTTGTACACCTAAAAAACACACTAGAGCTCATGGCATTGCATCTTAATTAGTCCTTGAACAAATTATGTTCGTTTTCTGGTACCTCGGTAACATCTTAGATCTGGATGGTCTTCTCACAGTAGTACAAGCAAGCCCTGAGAGACTTCATTGCAATATCCGTTACAGTAATCCATTGCAGTTTCCCAGTGGTTCAAAGGCTGTCCTGCAGCGGATCTGTGCAACATCAAACAGAACTCACTTGAAGGGGACAGTGGAATGTGGAAGCTTCAGCTCAGCTATGCATACTGCAATAGTAGCTTTGATTTTTACAATGAAGCACAGTTGAGAATATTTTGATTGAAGTGGCCTGTACGTAGATGGATGATCATGTGAATCATAACGGATACCCCTCGTGTAGGCTATATTATTGTGTAACTGGCATTGTGCAAAAGCAATTTCCATCACCATCATCGCCCAACTACAAACTATTTGTATTCTCACGTCCAGTAAAAATGTGGCCAAAGAAAAAAAAAATCACATATCCGGGCTGGGAACCGCTTTTATTATAGTAAAACTCCCAAACCTCAACACATTTTCAGATTTTCTTCCCATCAAAATACTTAATTGAAAAAAATGTAAGGTGCTGCATCCAAAAAAAACAAAACAATTTCACTTTAAAAACACATCTCTACACTGCTAAGAATTTACATCATATAACAAACAAACACGCTGCAAAATCAAGGAAGGTGAGAGAGAGAAGTTGATAATACCACTTCATAGGTTGATTACACTCATTTCATCACCCGTTCCAGCTTTCCACATCTGTAAAGGTCATGTTAGTGTCACTGAAGATCTTGATCTTTTTAATCTGTTCACGGCACTCGGCCGTACCATAATCCTGCACGCGCCGTCTCGGTGTAAACACATTATGTCTCCAGCTGTAATCAGACTAAAAATGTCCACTGGCTTAAACCTTGCAACCACACTTTCATATAAAGCTCTCAATGCATTTTGAGTGACAGGGGGTGGGGGACACATAAACACATACATAAATCCTACCAACACCCCCCGCCCTCTACTGTCCTACGTCTGCAGCTGTGAATGTGAGCAGCATGCTTTTTTTTTGTTTGTTTGGCGGGGAGGGTTTGGTTGGGACGATGCAGTCCTCCCACTGCTCCCTGGTATGACCACCTGGTATGTCTGACAGCTGCAAATAGATGACGCCTATAAACGGAAAAGCATGCTAGCTCAATGATACATATATTTTGTGTACCTTGCAAGGAGATGAGCAATGACAAATTAAATCAACCCAAGTTTCTCCATGAGTGACGACCTTACTGGCAACAATATAATAAATTTTCACAAGCAAAGTCATCTTTGTCAAGGGGACTGTCTGTATTTATGTTCTAACTGGAGTGAACATGTGAAGCAGCAGCAAAAGTTTAATTTATGAAGTGTAACAAGTGCACAACAGGAAAAAAATATTGAATAGTATTGAACTGATAATATTCTCTTCTGAAGAATTCAGAACTTGTTGGACAAAAGGGCTTGGCTCGCATGCTATGTACAAAAAAAAGTCTGTATCCGTAAACCAACCCTGTCCCCAAAATATTACCATTACATCAAACTAAGAACATTAAAATGTCTTCAGTAACGTAATAGAGGAATCTTTTTTTTTTAAATGCAACAATGAAGTACCTGGCTCTGTATCAATAGACAGCTGTGACAAAAAGTAGAAGTGGTTTTGGTGCCAGAAGTTAGCTTTGAGCCTTCTGGAGATGTTTTGATGATAAATCAGCAGAACAGCTGTGATGGGAGGTGCTCATCTGATCCCCCAAAAGAATCCAAATCTGCATTTCTTCTTTACTCTGTTCAACCTGCTGGCGGGTTGCATAATAACCAATCGCTTCCTTAATTCTATGCTATGCCCGCAATATGGTTGAGAGAAAGAGAGAGAAGTTGGTTAACCAACATGCAAGCAACATGATACAGTGCTACTTCACAACCGAAAACTACAGTTGACCTAGGTATGAATATTATGCTAATTCAATATCTACAAATAAAACTTCAGTCTATTCCGTTTGGAATGGTTGAATTTGTATTGAGTGTCTTTTTCTACAGCAGGGAAGAAAACTGGAGGGAACCCGTTTTCTGGATTTTTTTGTGTCTTTTTATACCATAATGTGCTATACGTGGAATTAAAATTGGAGATCATTTAAAAAATGCATTACTTAGGGTGTTATGATCACACATTTTTTTTCCATTTGATGAGGTTGAGGTTTTCGGCATACTTGTGACGATGCAATGATCGTCTCTTCAGTCAGTAAGGTATTTGAGTGTTGGCAGAATCTGATGAGTTGGGTTTTGAGAGGCGCTTTCTAGAATTTGTATGCACCAAGACATCTTTACTTTCTTAGTGAAAGGCAAAAGTTAATCCTACAGATTTACCTGCTGAGACTTTAACCTGAGGCAAAAGTCAAGATGGTGGTAAGTGAGAAAATGAGAATTTAAAAATAAGTACAACGTGCAGAAATGTTCTTGGTCAGTTAACTTCATTATACTGATGTCATTCTTCATTAAACCCTGTCAAATATCACTTGAAATCAGGACGCATCTTTTGGTACAAAAAAAATGAATTAGGTTAGATTAGAGCTGGACTGCAAGTGCCCAATTTTAATCGAGTATCTTTGTCCGATTTCTACTGCTTTTAACTTGAAAGTGACCCATATATGATTTCAGTTTCTTTGATTGTAACTTGGATGAGTGAATGAGGCTTACTGTGTTGGTTGAAGGTGCAAAATATCCCCCCATTCATTGAAAAATGCATGTGCCAAGAAATGTTCATGTTTAAAACCTAATTAGCATATAATGATCCAAATCGAGCAAAATAAAGAGTGAAATGGAGACTGATATGTACAGCTCAGAGCTAATGAGCAACCCACCCATGGGTCACGGACACTGAAAATATAATTTCTGCATGCAAGAAGCAAGCTTCGGATTCCACATGGATGCATAATGGAGGGGGATTAGCAAAGAATGCCTCCTGTCATCTGCGGACAGCGTGATGAGCTGGGGGGGGGGGAATTGAAGGAGAGAGAGAGAGTGATAACGGGAGGAGGGAGACAAAGACAGAACTAGGCCAATTGTTTTGATGCGCTTAACTCTTTCTGGCTTTGCGTGTGTGTTGTGCATGCGTTTGTATTCTTATGTAAACATACTTATACGTCACCACGGCCATTGTGTATCATAGAACAAAGCATCGGGATGCTCATTATCCAGCTCTATGAGCTAGAGTGACATGTAGTTTAATTGTATATGTAAATTAACCTGTGTTAATTGTTAACTCTGCCAATTATTTGAATTAACTTGATAATGATGACAATGCTGATCAGAAAATCCTGACAAACGCCACTTAGGCACATATGCGCTTGGCCATTACGGCCCAGCTGGAAATTTGGTGACAGAAAGTAGACTAGACCTTAGACTATAAGCAGGATTCGGGGGGGAGGTGGGTCACACATAAACGCACAATTGAGGATGGAAGGCGGTCTCGAAATGATCATTTTACAACGTCAACTTTACATCAGCCGCAAGTGGAGATCTTGCATTTCTTTTCCAAGCAATATACTAACACGCAGTAGGAGCATCATGGCTGGTTGTACTGTAGACTGGCCATCGGGGAGATGGTGAACCTAGAGGTTGTGGGTTCGATCCGCTACCACCCTAAGTTGCATTGTATATGAAATGTGTGTAAAAACCCAACCGAATGTCACAGTGCTGTGACAATTGAAAATTAGAATTGACCCTCCAAAAGTATTGGAACTGCGTGGCATGAAATGATGAAGCCTGCTCAGATGAGAGTCGTTATACACATAATCATATTGTCTTATTAAGGTATCAAAATGTTGATTTAAGTAACTCGTAAATAACCAGTTGATCTTTCATCTCATATTCCTCTTTTGATGTCAAGCCACAATTCAGTCTGCAACAGAAACAAAGGAAATGGCTTCTCTGTTCCAGTTGAAGGGGAGTGCATGTGTTTCCAAAACTATGAACCCGGCAGTGGGAGTCGATCTAGGTTACTGAGTCTTTACCAGTGATAATAATAGATGAGCTGCACCTTCTGGCCTACTGGGAGGTGTTTGCTCCTTCCAAGTCACTACAATGACAGTGATCACAATTAGAAATGGGCCGTTTAATGGACTGATACTATCCAAAATTGTTGCATTTTTAGGGTGGAGGTTTCTCTTGAAAACGATTCATTTGTTAAAATTCCCGAAAGGTAGTGGAGTTGAGGAATGTGCGGTAATTAAGTTTTGGAAAGTAAAAATTGTGATAAATACAGCCAAAAACACATGTTAGGGACAAAAAAATAATTTAAATGGTTCAAGTCTTAAATCCTAGTCGTGGGGGTTTGACGTGGCATTTAGGATGCTGGCATAAGACCACATCAATTCATCAATTACAAAGTTTAATATAAATGGGATATTTTCATAACTCTAGAAATGAAAACATCCCAAGAATACACGGAAAGCCTTTTTTGCCGTAAGTAGTGATGCAAGCAACACATAGACCAACCTTTGGCAACGACCACCTTGTCCATTAGGAGATTGATTCTTAACCCAGTATACAAGAGGGTGTTTCAAAATGGGGGAATATTTTAGGAATGAGAAGAAAACATTTACTTCCCTTTACTTGTCAATACAAACTGCATTATCTCATGTGTACTTCCGCCGCTCCATGCCCTTGTCCCTCACAGAGACCAAACCCCCGCTGTCAACTGTCAATCAAGTCGTGACGTACGGTGACCTTGCATGGCATTGTTAGAAACGATTTGAATTGACCTTGCCTTTTGCTTCTGCTCATGGTTTCCTGGGAAAATTGGCTTGCAAAAGAGGTGCCAAGAAGCATAGCAAGATTGATTAGCCCTCAGATCAGTTGCTTTAGTGGATTTTAAACCTGAAGTGCCAAGGAGATGTTTTCATAGGATTCTATGTTCAATCACAGCAGAATATAAATGGTGTTGTTTGACTATTAATTAGCCTTTTGTATTATGCACATGTCATTCTTTAACCAGCTAAAACCAACATTTATTTTTGAAAATGATTTTCTTATACACACAGCTGAATTGGTAATATATGGTCATTTCTGTTTATGAGAGAACAAGCAAATGTTTGGTTTTAACAAAGGTGATTAAAATGATTTTAATCCAAATATAAATCAATCAAATAGCCTGTTTAAAATCACAGCAGCTACTGCCTATCAGTATCTTTCAAATTAAATTTGACTTAATTGAATAAAAGATCTGGATTACCTTGGCACACTTACAGGAATTGAGACGTGAAATAAAACCTGGAGATGCTCTCTCCCTTTTCAGCCTTAACAACTTTTACTCCTCTGGGAACTTTTTGGGCTGTGTTTGTGGGAATGTTTGTCCACTCATCCAGAACATTTGTGAAGTTAGAGGCCACTGATGTTAGGTGAGATGGCCTGTCTCACAATTTCTGCTGTAGTTGATCCAAAAGGTGTATGATGGGGTTGACTTCAGGTCAATGATGGGCACAATCAAGATTTTCTGCACCAGATTTGTCAGAATAGGACTTTCCTCAACATTTTGCACAAAGACTGTGTCCATATTCATGCGGCCCTCGATCTAGACTTCAAATCTGATCCTTGTTTCCATGGGGATAGGCTCTGACCGAAGGCTCCTTTGGAGCACATTTTCGTAGCCTACATTGCTAGGTTCTTCTTCTATGCCGCTCTACGCTGTTCTTCTTCTACGCTAGGCCTGGCCAAAATCGGTTTGTGCGGTCCATGGAAGCTGCACGAGGAAGACCCTTGAAGGACGCAGCCTGCGAAGGGTCCTCAAGGACTACGAGCGTATGAATTTGGGCCTAGCTGAAGTTGGGATTGCAAAATTTTCTACTAGGTCTTGGTAAAATGTGTACATGTAGTGTACTACTAAGTCAAAGGCAAAAATTTGAAGGGATAAACAATCAAACAAGAGCAGCAAAGCATTTGTCTGGTGAGCCATCCAATGAGGCACAATGTATGCTCATGATGGCAATATGAAGTTCAAAAAGCTTATAGCAACTTACAATTCATGGTTAAAAAAAACCTTAGGTTTAGTTTCCTATATTACGCGCTTGGACTGACCCTGACTCAATCACTCTATGGCAAGTTAGGAGTGACCTGCTACATTAGTATCGGCAACTAAAGAACATGTTTCAGAAAAGAAACCACAAATGCCTTAGACATCTAAAATGAAGATCAATGTTCATTTTCTTTTGTGATTTAATTTGACACCCATTGAACCAGGTGGCCCGTTCAAAGCAATATGTCAGCGCATCCGCCATATTGGATGTGGCCATTGTATTAACCATAAAAATCGGCAAAGAATATTTGTAAAATTGAATTAGAATGACATAGTACAATCAAAAGCAAAGGTTTAGTATGTCTGGTTTAAAGGTTTCGAGTTCTTGCTTGATGACACATCTCCAAATAGCAAGTGAACGAAGCATCTTCACAAATCGCTTCACTTTGCCACATCCAATACAGCTGCGGAGTCGATGTACCGAAGATGGTGTTTGTACTGTAAATGCTGCCCATGATAATAGTTGCCAGTGGTTGCTGCAAAGGTCGCCATTAAAGACTATCGACTGGGAGCGGCAATGCTACGCTAATATATCCAAATATATAGAGCAAAGTAAGCTCTGTCTGTAGGGTATTAAAAATTGGTCCTGCCTATGCATTTCATGTGCCCCTCTTAAAGACTGGGCTGTGGCGACGGGTCTGTTGCCAGTATATGTATATAACATATATGAATCAATATATTTCTGTATTGCTTTAATTTTGGATTTCGAGATGAATGAAATAAATCACAAGTAGAGCAGCAATAATGACTTGATTAGGAGGTTGTTGCTGTGGGAGCAGAATTCTGACAGAGACGCAGCAGCAGGGAATACTGCACTACAGAACACTGATGCATGTGTGTATACGCGTGTGTGCATGTGTATGAATGCATGCGTGTGTGTATGTGCATGCAGTAGAAATGTTGCACATGGTGATGTTGTTTTTCCAGAAGAGATGGTCAACTGCCACAATCTGTTCCTTTCGCCATCAGTTCTCCTCAACAATGATCCACCCCCACCCCCCCATTAACAAACAGACAACCAGCAGCCTCTTCAAAGCTGTGAGTTTGTGAATTGGTCACTTAACTGTTGTTTTTTATGCCAGACAATCTCATTCTCACATATCGTAGCTTCTCACTCCCTACACCAAATCCCCCCCCCCCCCCCTCTGTCTCTCTCTCTCTGTCTCTGTCTCTCTCTCCCTCTCTCTCTCTCTCTCTCTCTCTCTCTCTCTCTCTCACACTCATGAATGTCACCTCTACTGATGGTGGCTGCCGGAATTCACACACACATCCTCTCAAAACCACTCGCTGACTTTGGATGAGGGGGTGGAGGAAGCGGGGAAAGCAGGGAGAGGGGGAGCCGGGGGTGAGGGAAATCGGTGAGGACTGTGGGAACAGAGCAATGCCATCCAGAGGCAGAAGAGGAGTTTCTGTCTATCTGAGTCCATGTCTCTTCACTGTTCCCACAAGCGTCGTCAGCGTGCTGCCTGCTGTTCTACCTCTGGATTTAAATCCGCCGGATTACCGCTCGGACTCCCACATCATTGTTGGAGGCTGCCGCGTTTAAATGGGAGGCAAAGTTCCTCCGTGGACTGCACAAATGGTGACAAACACGTTGGTTTTTCTTGCTTCCTTAATAGCTTCCTAGCATTAAAAATGATTTCACTTTTCCGGAGTGAAAGTCTTTTTATATGTGGAATCATTTTTTGTAATGCTTGAAAGTAGGACTAGTTTTTGTCAACATCAGGTTTTGAACTTGTCTATGGAGGGATCGGTGTTAAAGATGTGGGAAGAAAAGCATCTTCACCCTTTTCCAAAGCCATCCTTGCTTAATATGATCAAAATGTGACTGTTCCTTCTATGGCATATTAGTGTCAGTGTGGAGAGTGTACATTGGACTGCAGGTGAACTTGCATCCCTCCCAGTTCTTCCATCTCCAAGGGAACCCTCCGACTAAACGGTTCCCTGTTAACCCATTTAGGGTTCCCCTGTGGGGGCTTCTCTCCAACCTTTTGTCCTACTCCAGATTTTGCGCAAAGCAAAAGCCACAGCGGCAAAAGGGGCACTGGGAAGGAAGACACCCCCCTCCCAAAGTTGAGAGGGGGGTGGGAAGATGGCAGCTCTTGCTAGCTCACTCATTAGACAGAAACGGGCAGTCAAGGACGACCAAACCAATCGACCGGTAGCCAACAAGCGTAAGCCCTGTCCAAAGAGCAACAAGTCCTTGTGCCAGAAACAGATCCTGGTTCTCATCTCCAAAGTAAGACTGTGTGGGGGTCGCAAAGGTCGCAACGAGAAGAGACCAGGTGAGTCATTGCCACCATAAAACTAATCTACTGTGCATAACATTAACATTTTATGTGGCATTTTATTTGCCCCTATTCGCCATGAACTTGGTTTATATAGATCGTGAAAAAATATGAGTGTTTTGCCCCCCGGTAAATTCAATTCTATTTTGTTCCTAGCATAAATAAAGGATCTGCATTGGATCAATGAAGTCTTTCAGGATTTATATACATGAAAATATATACCGTCTCACATTTACAAGGTAGCCCTTGTGAAGCTACTAAAGTGGGAATGAAATCTAATTCCCGACAGCAAAACTCAACCGAAATTTGTGTTTGTTTTGACAATTTACGAAAATGAAAAGTTAGCGATTGTGGATGTAGTTTGCAATTCATTCATGTATCATACGAAGCTCTTCCTAATATTTTTGGCAACATGAGGAATGAAAAACATTAGAAGCAGATCTCAATATGATGCAATGTAATTCCACACCATTGCAAACAACAACCTCAATAATGAAAGTATATTTAAAATGAAGTTTATTGTATATGTAAAGGCCAAATACATAATATAGCTCTTGTGTCCGATGTCATAAGGTTGTACAAGTGTACCTAATGTTCTTGGTGTATCCGACATAAGCAAAAGTTGCTGATGCAAAACAGCTTTGAAAAAGAATGATTAATTTTGAATGAAATGATGCATGAGTAAAGAGAGATGTGATTGAATGTTCTGTTTGGATGACTCATGAGATTACATGCAGAGTTGTTCATTTCATTTGCATGATTAACAAAAACGTTTTTTTTTTCAAACTATTTGCTTGGATTTAGGGTACATTTGCATGAGAACAATGTCATAAAAATAGGAGTTTTTGTTCTTGGCATTTGTGAAAAGTTCTGCTGAATTCACAATGAGCAGAAAAAGTGCCAGAGGATACTAAGATTTGCATACGCCGCATGCGCACCAGCTGCTTGTCCTCCCTCTATTGTCCAGCAGCATGTTTGACTTGAGAATTTATGGGAGTACTGTGTCGCCTCTGGTCGCAGAAAATGTACACTTTGCTGGAGTAGCTTTATCAAGCTATTATCTTGAGCCACACACACACACACACACACACACGCGCACGCACGCACGCATACACCCGCACACATCAGTCCTGTCTACTGACATTCATGAAATTACATGTTGTACTCAGTACCCACACATCCTCACTTTTGTGATTTTTTTTCTAAAGTTGATGTTTTTCCTATTCAACATGCTGTCATATAAACGGATGGGCAAAACAATTGTTTTGATCTGGTTTTATATCGAAACTGTCACATTTAAGACACTCCTCAGTTACTCAATAATGGTAATAATAATAGGAGCTTTCAGTTAATCTTCAGATGTCAAAGTTAATGTAAAATTTCCCAATCCGTGACGCTTTGTCACCAGAGGTGGGCATTTTACTAAATTTTGCTTCGTCATCCGTCAGTGGCCTGGTTACCCGTCCGTCATTCGTCAGATCTTTATTTTTAATGACGAACTGAATTGTAATCGTCATTTGGGTAGTCCGTCAGTCTGTCTGTCAGGTAGTTCATCAGTCAGTCTGTCAGATGTCCGTTGGTCCATCAGTCGGTCCCCCCAAAAAGACGTCAGCAAATCGGTTTAGTGACGATTACTCTGACGGACGAAAATCCACTTCCGTCAGTGCTAAATACGTCATTATTATAAAGTGTCCCATCATTTAATCGTCAGCAGACCGGGCATCCGTCAGTGACGGACTGACGGAATGCTCACCTCTGATATTCACAAGCGCTAAACAAGCTCAACAGGAAAAAATGTAAGCTGTGAGATTCAGATTCCTTGATCGTCTTTCACTTTGAAAGCGCGAGTCCCTGAATGATACATTATGCTCTGCAGAGTATCAATGGAAAAGATAAAAATGCTACCAAATACAAATAACAGTGGTTATATTCTACCTTTTTATAACTACCGGTATTCATATAAATGACTCACTAAATCCATATTTCGCTTTGTCGCTTTCATCTCAACACCCCTGTGTACTGTATGCCCTCAGTAATTGCTTTTTAAAGGACACTTTTCCATCAAGTTGAGAGAGAAACTAACACGTAGTTCTATTATTATAATTCTCCCATGTTGATGTTTCCATTCATGAGGGGAATTGTTTTGCTTTACTGAGCCACAGTAAGTAGCTATGTCTAAATTTCACAATGCAAGTTCTAGACATGTTACTGAACATCCACCATGAAGAGGCCACATACTGCCACAGTTGATTGGAGAAGACAGTGAAGGTTTGAGTGTTTGTTTGCCTGCAGAGCCAAAAGCTGTTTCTAAGCAGAGTTAATGTGGAGCATGATGAGCAATTATGATGAGCACTTTCTATTATTCTGCAACACACTAACATACGTCTGCTCAACTTCAAACAGCATTTTACTTCTGAATCAACGATCGCCCACGCAGCCTTAATGGTAACACACTGCAAGATTGAAGCTTAGTGGTCATTGCGCTCTTTATTTATTTTGTGTAGCCTGGTCAAGAACTTAACAAACAGTAGCTTGTTCACATAAGGCTGCCAGATTTGCAACATATCTGAGGCTGCAGTGGCAAAAAGGTGAAATGGGGATGTAGAGGTTGCTTTTTCTTACCCACATTTGTTATTATCATTTTGATTGCATGAAACACTGCTCAGCTTCCTCGCATGCTGTCTAAGAAATGCTGCTCTGTGTGACATGCAAATTCTTCGACGGAGGATTGTGGAAATGCACTTGTATAGAATTTTTAGGAATACTAATACTGTAATTGGCTGCAGAAGACTAGTCCAGGGTGTACCCCACCTCTACCCAAAGTCAGCTGGGATAGGCTCCAGTTTCCCTGCGACTCTAATGAGGACAAGTGCTATAGAACATGGATGGATTTAAATATCGTATGGAGGACCTGCAAATATATGTGCATCACAGGTGCACGTGAAAGGGCTTTTCAAGCCTATTTTTTTTGTATATTCAATATATATACAATACAGTACATAGACATATATAAAACAATTTCAAGGAATTCATGGCACAGAAAAGCAAGCATTATGCTATTGTGCATGAAAAATATACGTTTCTGATTCATTGCCATGGCCAAAACAACGCTGCTGAAATCAAGAGCTGACTAAAGAAAGGGCATCTCATTCATGGCATAATCTATGTAAATAATTCTTAGTCCAAAGAGTATTGAGGTCAAAATATTGGATGTTTTCCGACAAGAAGATCAAAGGTGATATCACAGCCAAAAAAGAAATTATGTGGAAATTATGCCTTGGCATCGCTTCAATCCACTTACAAGCCTTCAATGGTGTTCGGCTCATAGCCCCAGGAAACATAATATTTCACGGTATCTGGGAATTGATATGATATGCTGCGATGTATGAAATCAGTGCTGATTTTATTCCTTCCTTTCACATTTTGTCCCAACAACAGCTTGTGACAGCATTCACACCAAAACTTGAGGGAATTCCAATTTCCAATGTAATCACGTGTTTTGACCGAAAATGTTGTCACTGAACTGAAATTCTCTGTCCACATGGACTAACGAGATAAATACTTTATGTGCCTGATATTGACCTGGTATTATTATTATTTGACATGGAGAGCTGGGAGTGCTTTACCTGCAAAAGTTGCTTGACTTGAAAGTAGGTTGGCGCTTCCATGCATTTGCAGCACGATTACACCAAGGATGATTTTCATCCAACTTGATGTCTTGGGGTAGCATGGATGTATGTAGAATCTATACAAATCAATAAGCAAGAAACCTTTTTTAACTATATACACAACTCTAGTTTTTTGCAACAAATATACTAAACAGGTAGAGGAGAGGCCTTTTTACCATTTGCGTACTGCAGCACAGATCTGATAGTAATTTAATCATTAGTGTTCAGTCTACTGTACTTTATTTCATACAGTTTGGGCCAACAATGCTGGAGTCAAAGTCCCTGACAATAAATTGCATGTTGACATGATATGTTGACTTTACAATATCCCGTGGGTGGGAAAACTGATGAAAGATTAATCTTCTACATTTATACAACTCAACTGCATGTCATTTGCACACATAATAGTTTCCCACTTGCACGGGCTATAAGTAGAGCTGCATTTCCACAAAACAACCAGGGGCTCTGTGGATTATTTCATCTCCTCTCTAATCTGAAACTCTCTTATCTTTTTTAAGAGGGGGAGAGTTGTCGCTATAATTGAGCAAACCAAAGTATTTTCTCATATATATATATATATATATATATATATATATATATATATATATATATATATATATATATATATATATATATATATATATATATATACACACACACACACACATTTTTTTTCCAACCACACATTTTCCCCGGTTGATATTTTGTGCAAACGGAAAATTTGCTGTTTTTAGAGGTAGTATTAGAGACATGATGATGGCTTGTCTTGAAAGCCATTGTTACTATCAGTCAAATATTGTATATCTGACAAGTGCTGAGTCATCAAAATTAAAACTGCGCAAATACAGTTTAAAGTCTTTTTTTGTTTTTGTTTGCATTGCTGCGGCTGTTTGCAAGAAGGAGCAATGCAGTTGAGTAAGTATCTGCGGACGGTTTGAGCACAAATGTTAGGCCACGGCTGGGGAGCAACAGACCGAGTTACAAGGAGAGCTCCAGTCGAGGATGGCATTAAACTGACCCCTAGAGATCAGGGCCGGGCAAAGTCGCTTACTCGACAACACCTGATCAGACGATGCAGTGTTGGGTAGCTTCTCATCAGAACTTTACTGACTGTGACAGGGGTCAGAGCAAGGCAGAGGGAAAGCGGACGAGACGGGGAGGGAGGGGGAGGAGTCTGGCAAAGGTAAACAGATACTAATAGGAGAAAAGTCAAGATCTTAGCGATGTGAGAGAAAAATTGTGTTTCTAAGTGGGGCTGGATGGGAACGCTGCGCAAAAAGACAGATAAAGGGGGTAATCAAACATGCAGGAAGAGGAGTAAGGCGAGATAGCAGAGGAGATTAAAGGGAAGGTGGGTGGAAGTGAAAAGAGCTGTGAATCAGCCTGCCGCACAGAAAATGTGAGATAGGAAACCATTGGGCTGGATATTAACTGTCACTGCAGAAAGCTCCCTTCAACATGAACTTTTCACTTGTATCTTTTTTTTTCTGTCTAGAGAGTTGTTTCTGTTGTTACATTTTATTTTATTCTCCAAAAATTGGGCGTACTGTGGATATTAAACTTGGTGGAAATATGTGGAGGAACAAAGGCCACATTAGTCTCATAGGAGCATGACAAAGCGACGCGGATTCCAGCAAAGAAGACTATTACCATGACACATCTGCGACTTGTGTGACAAGGGCCAACAACAACAATCATCAATGTGTTTGAACTCTGAACTTCAACTCTGAACATCAGAAGGATCAAAATATCTGGAACCAAATGGTGTGAAATGACACAAGTGATTATGTTAAAACTCCGTAATCTATTCCATCCTTTCAAATTCATCAGATAAGATCTAAGAAAAGTAATAAAGTTTCCAAGCCTAATCTTTGAGGGGTTTCTTAAGAAAAGTGGAAATCTGCATAAGATTACGGGTTTTATTTATGCATTTACTTTCATTTCATGGCTTATCTAACTCCTCGTCTCTTGATTGCAGAAGCTTCTCATCACTTGCGGGGAAAAAAAAGGCAATGGACATGAGCGGATTGTCTGTCTCTTTCTGAATTTAGAGTGGGCTTGATATTTAGCTGTGGAGAAGCTGTTGACAAAGCTCTTAAGTCGTATTTAAAAGTGAGGCAGCTGAAGGATGTGTGTGCAGCGAGCATCCGTTTGTTTCCTGTCGTCCTGAAGGTAGCACCTTAACCTCCCACACATACTTGCTAAGTGGAATCAGTGGGCGCTTTGATTAAACCTGACAGGGACAGACTGAACTTACCTCCAACAAAAGAACGACAGTGAAGATGTAGCTGACGAGAAGACAAGGAAGAAGGAACTTAGAAGTCGCGAAAGAAGGCTCTCAAATGACCATCTCAAATGAGTTATGTAACGTGGCTGGGGTGCACTTATATGAATAGTTTATGAATGCAAATAAAAACATAATAAAAACATCTGACTCAACTACAATAATATATCCCTTGACAATGTTCAAATGGGATGTGATTGCTTAGCATAACATGCAGTTTGAAATTTGAAGGAAATTAGCAAATAAACGTGTCTACACATTTATATTCAAAGGAATCTGAGCGCAAAGTGAAACATTGTCTCTCACTCATTAGCTCAGATGATGTTTGGCTCAAACGTAAAATAGAAGCTCTCCGCCCTTTCTGTGCCAATCTGTTCTTAAGACCCTCTCCCGGCATGTAGCTTTCTTTTCTTGATCGGGGCAGAGCTCCTGAAACGACTATTTCAACAGGTGTGAAACAAAACCAAATGTAAAATGTGCTGTTTGGCAACGATTCTAAAATGATAAGACAGTGACATATGTTCTATAGGAAGGAGAGCTGGAGGATAATTCAGTCTTGGCAGAGGACTGTGATCTTGTCAAGTTGTTATAATAAACTCAGGAAATAAAAGGAAACATATTTGAAGGATGTATTTGGTTTCTGTACAGGTGCACATATGGAGCAAGAAGTGCGTAACAGAGACATAATAGCCAGGGAGGTAAGAAACTGTAAGTCTTGAAAATATAAGTCAAGGAAAACCCCCATTGTTTGATTCGGTCAGAGTCGACGATCAAATGTCCTTGGCTGCTCAGTCATGCAGCTCCTTGTAATTACCTACAGCCCTCTCAATAGAAACTCAGCTATCAAGGTATTAGCAAGCAACATACTGAGTCCGAATCAAGCCGGATAAATACATTAGTGCAATGATAACTAACACATACCCAACGCCGATTAGTGATAAACCTCAACTAGTGCTTATTTTTCAGAGCAATTACAACGCAGATAAAGGTTTAAACGTCCTTGATGGCTGCAGTGATGCATGAAGTGATTGCCTTGGCTTCTAATGCGCATTGAACTCATTTATACAGACACACATCTAATTGCTTGGTGAATGGTGGTACTATTAGGACAAGGCATCATTCCTCCCATGGGGTTTCCAATATCATTATTGGTGTTGAATGTAAATTGATGAGGGGCGTCCCTGCATGTGTAGACCGTGAAATGGCTACTACTGGGGTTTAAGACATGCTCAGTTTGATAAACAAAACATTCTCAATCATCTGTTTACTTGTCTAGTGTTTGTTGCTGAGATATTTTTGTCACGGTGAAACTTATAAAGCATTTGCACTGAAACACAACCGCGACTCAGGTGGTTTTCTACCTGTCATCTGCTATTGTTGTCCCCGTTTATACGCGATGAAGGTCACTAGGGAAACGGGTCTGCTGATGAGTCGACATGTTGTGGGTACCACTTCTGCCAGTGATGTACACAAACAGACAGGGAGTCCTCTTTTGTGACCCACACTCCACTGACCTGGATCAGCTAATGTTTTCTGTCACTCAAGCCCACATGGGTTCTGTGAGTGATGAACGACATCATGCACAGCCCTTGCATGGGAAATATCCACGGTCCAGGGCAGCAGAATGTGCTTCGGGCATATTTATCTAAAGTTTGACAAGTTACATGCATGTGGTGAAAGCTAACATGCTGCTGCAACCGAATCAAACATTGTACAAAACAAAACAAAAATGACTGGTAAGATGAGACAGACATACAGCCCTGATTTCTTTAGTCTTGTCATTTTAAAGTGAAAGCTCTTTGAAACAACAATGAATGATGAATCCGGTGAGTCTGGTAAGATACATAAAAAAGTAAGAGAACTTGTTTAAAAGATCAAAATTATTTTACTTTCAGTAATTATAGATGAGACGACAGGTATGTCCAGGTATATGGTGGAACGATAATTTCAACCAGAGGTGGGCATTTTACAAAATTTTGCTGGTTCGTAATTCGTCATCCGTCAGTGGACAGGGTACCCGTCCGTCATTCGTCAGTCCGTTATTTTTTGTGACAAACTGAACTGTAATCGCCAGTCCGACAATCAGACAGTCAGTCCGTCATTTAAGTCAGTCAGTTAGTCCGGCAGAGGTCCGTTGGTCTGTCAGTTGGTCCCCCAAAAATCATCACCAAAACTGGCGTCGGGCATTCCGTCAGACCGACGGACCATTCTTTCAGTCTGACGGAATGCCCACCTCTAATTTCTACTATTGCGGGACTTAATTGTTGGTGTGAGAATGTGCTAAGCCATAAGGACATGCTCATCTCAACAGAAAGTATCAAATGAATATTCTATATTGTGACACTCTTTGGGCAAATGGCGGGGCACACCCGAGAGTGCTTGCCAGCCAAAGCTGTTATTGTGCAATAGAAAAAATATTTGACTTTAAGTTTCCTTGCAAAGGGAGCAAGCGTGGATGCTTTTGTGTGTGCTGTTTGAACGCATCTGTAATACCCAAAAAACAGAACAGTCACTTTCTTTTCTAGATAGTTATCCTGTCTTCTACCTGCAGTATGTGGTGCAACACAGGCTATATTTGCATCACTGTGACAGAAACACAGAGTTTCTGCTCATGTAAACAAATACGTGTTTTGCTAATCCAACGGGAGGTAGACTCCTGTCACAACATGTTACTTTCCGTCAGTGCGTACACTTCTCTGGGACTTTTGGGAGCGGTAGGGTGGTATGCCAGTAAGCAGGACACAAAGCATGAAAGCTGGAGTTGGACATTTTTTGAAAAAGGAGCCTTACATAAGGATATTGTATTCTTGCAAGAGACATGTAATAGTTACTGGATACAATTGGTTAGCGTCCCGGAAGGACTGAAAAACAAGTTGGTAAGTACTTAAATAAACCAGTGGTAGCTTTGCTAAAGTGAAGTAAAGGCACAATAAACATTGATAAAAAATGTTTAAAAAACTGTCATAACAGATTAGCAACATTGCAAACTTCGGAAATGCGGCATTTACGTGATTGCTCCATGAAGAAGTGCGTACCTTTGAGGGTGTTTATAGTGTATATGGCAATGTGTCAATCTAGCACAGAGTGAACTGCTCCATCTGCGAGTTAAAAAGCTTTTGTTTTTTAACTTAGGGCACTTGCTTGTTTTCCACACTCTGCGCTCTGCTTCCGTTTTTTTAGCCAGCAGCCGGCCACTGCACTCACCAGCAAAGAATTCAGGTGTAATCAATGCGAACTATTATTAATGAAAAAAAAAAAAGCAAAAAGACCACTTTTTTTGCAGTTATTTTGAATCACATGATCTGTGTACCCTGAACTTTCACTTTCTTCACTGCTTGCCGGCCTGCTTTCCACACACTGTTCTGCTCAAAAAGTTTCTCTAAATAAACAATTCAATGTACGTGATTATTAGTCTGTGTATATGTAAATACATTCACTACAGTAATGACTAGACTAGAGTCTGGTGAATCTGGGCCTCTGTACGTAGAGGTCTACCTACTAAAGATCCCTGCTATCACAATTACTTATACGTCCATTATCTATCTCGCTTCTCCTCATTAGGGTCACAGGTGAGCTGGAGCTGATCCCAGCCAACGGTACACTCTGGATTGGTTGGCTGTCTCAAGACATGTTCTCCATCATCACTGTTATAGATCTGGAGCAAGATACTAAACTCCCAATTACACTGACTGCAACACAGACTTGCAAACTACTATGCCAATTTGCTGCCCCTCCAATCACTACTAAAGCCAAATTCATTGTTTATTTTCATACTAACCATATTTTTCATACTATAAGTCACTCTGTAGTATACATTGCACCAGTCAAAAAATGCATCATGAAGAAGAAAAAAAATGTATTTAAGTCGCTCTGAAGTATAAGTCACAGTTTTTGGGTGAAATTTATTTAACAAAAAGCGTGACTAATAACAGCACAACTTGGACTCGCACCCAAACTGTTCATTTATTCGGAGTGCCCCAAAAAAAGGGGTGCCGGAGTCCAGTGCGTCAGGCAGTACAGATGGAGACATCTCAAGCACGAGCTGCTGATTGGTTTATAACATAGGCTGCATTCGGAATGGTAGTGTGCTTTGCCTCAAACGACACACAAACTTTCAGAGTGGTGTTAGGGAGTGAATTTCCGAATGCACACCAACGTACTGACAGCAGCGAAGGAATGCCAGTTGAACGAAAGTTCCACTTCTAAATGTAGTTGGAGGTTCAAATAAAGTACAGTATTTTATTTAAAAGAATTATCAAATGCACAAACAGGGGAGGGTCAAAGAAGACAGCGTATTTTATTGAACAAGCAGATGTGAAAGTCATTAGATGGCAAATGCTTCTGCAGCACGCATGTAACGACGGGAATAGGTCACAATTTCACTGATGCTCCGACCCTGGAACACTTCCTGAGGGAAACAGTAATCCAGATCTCATCACTGCATCAGCATCATGCCACTTTCTAGCTCCCTGTGCCAGTCACCAGAAGACAGACATATTGCGCAGTTTACCAGGACACTCCCTGGGGGCTGTGTGTGAAGGCATAGGCGGAGTTTGGCGGAAGAGGAACATCCACAAGACTCCTTGGTCCTGCGCCTTCATTCATGTTCACCTCGCTCATTAGACATACATTGAAAAGGAATGGTGAGATTAGGAAGTGTGAGCAGTGAAAAAAATGAGATGAGTCACAGTGGACCTGCAGGGTTCTCCTCACTGTTTGAATTACCAAGAAACAGGAGGTGAGGTTATGTCTGTTTCTTAAATTAAAATGAGCTGTGGGGCTTTTGCTCATTAAGCATTCACTCGTTTCACCCCCGCCCCTTCCTGTTCTCCACCACCCAGGTTCCTGATTGCATCTTTTATGTTGCTAACTCTCCAACTCAATCTCTAAATTTAGCCTCTGATGACTCCAGCAACAGCCAAAACTGCATGTAATAGCAAACGATTGCATTAATACGATGGCTAAAAGAAAATGCATTATTAATCACCTGGTGTTATACAGGTATTGTGTCCTTACAAAGGTTTTGGGTTCAAGTGCTAAACGCACATTGGGTAAATCTTTCATTAACAAAAAACTGAGATTCACTGAAACTTAAGCGTTTATGCTAGTGAACAACTGTTTATAATGAGACTTCTCTAGAGAGAACAACTCTTAAACGTATATTTTCACTCGCCAAAAGATTACATTTCTGTAGGATAAGCTGATTGAGTTTAGTTTATCAGAAAGTGAGAGCATAGCTCTGCGAGTGATTCTGCAGGGCACAAACAGGCAAAATGTTTATGTCAGCTTGTTAACATGCTCGCAATAATGCTGACATGCTGATGTTTATTTGCCACGGCTATTCTCATCGCTAATTTCTTAGCATGCTAAAGGTGGGAAACAAAACGAAGTTGAGCAATGTGAGAGTGTGTCTTTTCAGTTACTGCAGTTAGATTTATCTGAAAGTATACTGACTTGGAAGGACGCTTTAACTTTATAAATGATCTAATAGATCTGTTCCCTTGTGTTTTTTGCAGAGCCACAACTGAAAGGCATTGTATCCCGCCTGTATAGCCAACATGGATACTACCTACAGATGCAGCCAGACGGCACCATGGACAGTACAAGAGATGAGAGCAGCTTGTTTTGTAAGTGTGTGTATATGGTTCTGTTCAATCTGTTATGGCATTTCACTCAATCACACATCGGAGGGAAGCCTATTACCTTCATAGCTACAATGTTGATAATTCTAATTCCTGCTGCGGACATTATGTGACTGTTATCCTAACCTCTAGAAGTCCAATTTTATCTTTTCAGGCCCAAATTATGCAATTTATCATGCAGCTATAATTGAATTTGGAGGTTTGACCCTCCACACAAAAGCGTATATTCACACGGCAGTAGCAGTTGATTCAGCCAGTTTGTAAAAAAAAAAATCCACATACGTATAGTAGTTTTCTACTTAGCTTTGAAGCAGTGCACTGCTCGGGCGATATGTCTAACTATCCACTTTTAGCTCTGCTCCAAGCCCCATTTGCTGAGATAGAGCATCCCGCTATTATCCAGTTTTAGAGGGTGTGTTAAGCTTAGTGAAGGTGACACGGTGTAGAGTTTGCTGCAACATAAACTCTGAGAGGTCACAGCATTTGGGCAAAATGGGAGATGTAGCATGCAGTAGAGAGACTGCAGCCTCCAAGACTGCGGCAATTTAGAAAGAGAATGGAGACGTTTTTATCTGTATGAGTTTGTAATTTGAATTCAGAGTTGTCTGACTTTCTATTTCCTCTCCTTTTCTAACTTCCCTAAACTGTTTTATCCAATTTAGCGCAGTTTAACCTAATTCCGGTGGGACTGCGGATTGTGGCAATCCAGGGTGCAAAGACGGGGCTGTATCTTGCCATGAATAGTGACGGATACCTCTATACTTCTGTAAGTATGCTGCGCAGATCAGTCTGTGAAAGCTCAAAATATTGCTGCATGGGTTTGTGATTTGGAGGTAAGCTTGACGCGCTGCAATGCATGATCCCGATCAGTCCAAAGCTTTTTAGTGATTACTGATAAGCGATTCTTTGTGTAATCACATTAAGAGACGGAATACACCGAAGGCCTTTATCACTACTGTCGTTTTGGATTTAGAGGTTAATTCTACCAATTGTCAGTTACATGTTTAGAATTGGCCTTTTTTCGCAATGAATTAAGACTTGATTTTTGGAGAGAAACTGTTAATTATTTTCATATTAGCCTATTTTTTTTTCATACTGTGCATGTGCATTGTGGCATATATTTGATAGTTCAAATCTATAAATCTATTCATTCACTTTTTCTTTATTCTTTTATCTCAGTGAATAACCGGTGAAATTGCAAAACTAATGTTATTGATTAGGAAAATATATTACAAATTTCTTTGTTTTATTAAATAAGTGTTTTAATAATTCATTAGAAATGAATGAATTAAAAATAATTATATAAAATAAGGATGTAATTATTATCCTTAATATTCATTAAGAGTATAAACTTTTTTTTTTAATTGATCAGCAATTGACTTGGCCTACCTGTCTCATTTAAAAAGGCTTGGATTTCCATATAGAACTGCACACTGTCTTCAACATTACATTTTCTTTTTCTCTCATTGACCTTAGTGGCCCTATCTGTCCATTTTTAAAAATCTAATTACGCTACCAAAATCCTCTTATTTCTCATTTTTTCTTGAATCTCTTTGGATCGGGGCACAATGTGTTTCTGTTTGAGATCTTTGATAGGCTACGGGACAAAGTAAAGTACTTTACTCTGACTGACCGGTAGACAATCAAATAAATTGTGGATTTAAACAATCTGGCAGTAATCAGGCCAGGGTACGGCCATCTGTCCACAAACTGTGGGATAGCACATTTAACTATTTTACTTTTTACTTACTTCATCATATAAGGCCATATACCGGTAGTTTTTTTATTAGACATTTTTTAATTTTTGAGCTTCATTTTGTACTTACTAAACCGAAAATAAAAAAAATCTGGATGAGGGAAAATATTGATGGATGCATAAAATTGAGGTACCAGACAAGGTTTTTTTTTTATATGTGTTGGCTTTGGAGAAAGAAAGGAGAACAATTATGTGCAAAATCATGTGGAATATGGCAAATGCACAAGCTCTTATTATCCTCTGAGCTGCACTGCTTATTATGCTTTTCCTCTGTGAACAGAGTGGGGATTTCCTCTGCTGCAGTCAATAGCTGTAGTGCAGCCCACATTTATTTTGGAGAAACACACATTTGCATATGTGCACACACACACTCGTATGTGCAAAATAGGTGCTTTACAACTGAACACCTGTCTTTTGCTGTAATATCATGCATATTTGATTTTATGACCCCATATTTTCCTCTCAAGTGTGTCTAACACACAGATTTAATGGTGCAGGAAGGGACTGAAGGTAGAATGGCACAGTTCTCTGCATATTTCTGCTCAAAGGCTATGCTCTGCTGTGCTTTGCGTTTACATTCAAAAGAATCCCAAGAGAGTGAAAACAACATTAGGACACATTTCTTCTTCAAACAAGTGTTTTTTTTGCTAAAATGTCTGCATCCCCTCATACAGTGAATACCACCTTTTCTATTGTGAATAGAGCAAGCATTTTATCAGAATGAAAAGAGAAAGTTGTTTGAAATGACTTCAAAAATCGTAATAATTTAATCAATTGGACATATAACATTTAACTGGTTCCCACCATTTACATTTTCCTGATTTTTTGGGGCGTGGCTAAAACAGCACTTTGAATCCAGCATGAGTCCTCCCCTTTTCCTCCCCGCACTCGCCTCGGCCATCAAAGCCTTGCCGCGAAAAAGAGACCAATGACAGACTGCAGACAGATGGCGGACTTAATAAAGGGCTTTCCGTGTCTGTCTATTTTAAAAATTGTTCCTGTCATTCGTCAACTGTTAGCAAAACAGGCGTCCATCAGTGACGGATAGACGGAAAGGTCCGTCACATAGCCGGAATGCCAAGCTCTGCTGTTTTATATATGTAACCATAAAGCTTTAAACCGGCCATATATGGTACCAGACAGTATTGACAGTGGCACGTGCTGTTAAACCTCTTTTAATATGCACATCCATGTCCTATTGACTTATGTAACATGGTGCGCCAAAGAGCATCTGGCTCCAAAACAACATCAGCAACATGCACTGCTGCTGGCTTTGCATCCTTTTCTGTGCATTTTTATGCGCGCACGTCTGTTTGTGTGATAAAGAATAATGCTGTGAATGTTTGATTTCCATTTCATGGGTTTTATGTGAGGTCGCTTTGCAGCAGTAATATTATGGAAATATGGTGAATGTGATGTTTCTGAGGCTGGGTAAACTCATGCTTTCAATGGAACCTGGGAGCTGATGGGATAGTCAATAGGCAAAGGGAGCTTGTATGACACTGTGACCCCTGCTGTCTAAAAAGGAGAATGCAAATAATTGCATGTCGGATATGCAGTTAGGAACATGTTGAGAATTCTAGAAGCACGTCTACATTTGCAAGGCATCGCTTCTAATTACACACATGAGGACACAAGCGCAAATAAGACATTTTAGATTACTGATTGATTTTCATTCTATCTTCTTTACATCTTAACTACCGATATATGCACTATGACTATCACATTTCAAATTTTGCCTGGTGAGGTTAAGTATTTTTAACACTTTACTTGTCCTGTTTGGAGGTATAAAAGCAAGCACCGGTCTATGATGGCAAGGAGAGTTTAGATTTCTCAAGGAGGTAGGAGAGATGTAATCAGAAAGGAAGGTTGTGTATTGGTGGGGATGAGGAGGTGGGTGCATTCCTGCATCATAAAATGGTTTCTTCCCATCTTGAGCATTCTCAGCACGGATGCCACATTGTACCTCTCTCATCTGATTTCATTTACATTCATTTTGGCATGGGACATATGAGGGAGGCAATGTATGGCAATCAGTTATGGAAGTTGAAACATTTTTATTTAACCGACAAATACATATACAACGATAAAGGAATTGACATTCAGACCTAGGGATGGTCTCTGTTCCCTTTTATAAATGTGCACTGTTTTTTTATAACAATAACAACAACAACACGGCCTCAGCAATAATCGGTCCACATGGTTTAATTTGGTGAGGAAGTAAGTACCCGCTGGTTGGTTTCTGTTTTCTGCTTGGATCCAGAGGTTACTTCAAGGGGGTTTCAAAAATAGATGTAATAACATGACAACGACTTCAACCTTTGTGCTAAATGGCCATGAAAAATCATCTTACTGAATAATGATTGCATAGTCGTGCCTGGATTTTGGTTTTCATCAAATAATGACCAATATTGCTTTGGAGATTACATGAATGAAAGGCAGCTGATGTGGTTTCTATAGTTTGGTTATTTTCAGCGAAGTGATTATGAAGGGTAATTAAGGGGATTACTTGCAAGAGGGGTTATCCCTGGTGTTTCCGAGATTAAACTGAAGGGCATTTTGTTGGAATGATGGTTTCTTTATACACAGGGCTGTTTTTGTCAGATCAAGGGGCACAGGGTTTGTCAGACAAAAATTCCTATTTTTGGTCTTAGGGGAGATGTAAAAAGACTGCCGATTTTTTTTGCCGCGTTCTTATCTTAAACTCTTTTTTTAGTTACTCTCCTATCTTTCCCTTTTTTTTTTGTTTCAGACACCTCCTGCCCTCTGCTCTCTGATCTGATTAATAATGAATGAAGCACATCACCTATCGATCCCTCCTCTTTGCATTAGCCAAAGCAGAGGGTATCAAAACCTGTCAGAGGATCCTAAAATAGCTCCATGCTGTGGTGGTCATAGTAGTGGTAAAGTTGGTTGAATTAAGAGCCAGGGCTTGTTTTGCTCTGGTCAGGGAGCAAGCGTTAAATGGGCATAAACTCTCGGAGCAGCAGAGTGGATAGAGAAAGGTCACAAAGTCCTGAATTGCCTTGTCAGCTAAAGGATGATTCCCCCCGGAGAAGGAGAAAGGTGATGATCTATGATAAGTGTGAAACTGGAGGTCTTGTATACCATCTCTATCTACCTTTGGCTCTTCGCTGAATTCTGTTTATGCCAAGTGGTGGTCCTCTAGCTCTTGTCCTTCTCCTCAAAGTCTCGGAGAAAGTCACCACTCAGCCGTTTCTGCAATGCTGATGGTGATTAATCAATTCACCAGATTGGCTTTGCTGTCTGACAGGAGAAGGACCCTGACAAGACTGATAGAGACTAAAGGAGATGTATATCTGTCTCGATTGCTTAACATCACCAGTCAACATTATACAAGGTTCAGTTGTCCGAGAACACAGCCAAAGGGGAACGGTGTGGTGTGAGTTTGGGGCTTTGAGGGGAAATCATGTGTAACGATTGGCTAAATGGAAGGATTTGATTCGAGTTTTGCTCTTTTGATTTTAATATGGTTATAAAGATTTAGCAAGCTATGCTTCACTGACAGATCATCCAAGATGCCAGAAAATTCAGAGTCAGGCAGCTCAGGGACTGAGACAAGACTTTTGGAAGTCGAGTTCTAGACAAGATCCTGAGCTTCAAAATCTGGTCTTGAAACCGATCTCGAGACCAATTTCTGAAGTCAAGATCTACAGAAATGATCCCTGGAAGTATCGTAAGACCTGCCTTGAGTGTTACAAAACACTACTAATCGGTGACAGGATATTGCAATATTACAGTCGTTTCTGAACCAAAGATAACTAAACAAGACATTACATTTTCATTAAGTCATCATTCCTTTGTATTATTATTACATTATGTATTTGAGGACCTCCACCACAGAGGTTATGCTTTTATTGGCTAGGTTTTTTTTTGGGTTGTTTGTGTGCTATTACTGTCAATTATAAAACGTCTTGAAGTTGTTCTTCCCCTAAGACAAATTCAAATGTCATGCAGACTTCTTTGTTTGGCAGCGATGGAGGTCAAAATTCAAACTTCCATAGTTCAGTCAAATTTTGTCAGATCGGGCTGTTTCTTTTGTAGAATTGTATATAATCCTGTTCCTTTGGATCCAGACAATAATTCTTTATTTGGATGAATCAATGTGTGTCCATTGTTGTCAATATTATGACTGCTGTGCTTTTCATCTTCTTTTCCCTGTGGAATGTGTAAATGATTAGAAGAGATGTTAATGTTGTTTCCCATGAATGCTCATGTTTTTATACCCCAAGGATAAGGATGTCCATGCTCTCAAACATGCTTTCTTTTTACATGTTCAAAGACCCATGTGATGCCTCTACGCTCTCATGACAATTGCATATAATTTTGCTTCCCTTGCAATAGTAATGTGAATGTACCTCTGACCCATTCTCCCTTTTCATGTTTATTTCTAGGATCACTTCACCCCAGAGTGTAAGTTCAAGGAGAGTGTGTTTGAGAACTACTACGTCACATACTCCTCAATGCTCTATCGGCAGACCCAGTCTGGTCGCGCTTGGTATATTGGTATCAACCGTGATGGCCAGGTCATGAAGGGTAACCGTGTAAAGAAGAACAAAGGAGCCGCACACTTTCTGCCTAAAGTTATTGAGGGTCAGTTTCCATTGTTATGAGCCTTAAAGAATTACTGATCAGAAAATAGATGAATTTGTACTTCCCATTTTTAATACTGATTTTAGATATGTCAAATGAAAATGATATTCCATGAGATGTTGACATACTGACCAAAGGCCGGCGATAAATCATGGTGAAAAAACACTGATGGCAAGGCATTCTGCAAAATGCAGATAGAGGCTACAGTGTGATTTGAATGGACGAAAAAGAACGTTTTTGTGAGCCTATTCTGTGGAGTGCTTGTCTAGTGACCCAAAGAACAAGCTGCTGAACCGGCAAAGAAGACATGCGAGCATGCTTGCATGCACACAAGCTACAGATGAAAGAAAATTGTATCTAATGACCAAAATGCTCAAAACTGATTCGTGAATTTTTAATGCCCATCCCTATTTTATATTTAAATGTATAACAACAATGTTAATATGCTCGCCAGTAATTATAATGGATATTTCTTTGCTTTACAGTTGCAATGTATAAGGAGCCATCGCTACATGAGCTCACGAGTGAGCCTGTGAGTCCTCCACGGAAGACAACCAAAACATCAGATTCCCCGTCCTTAAAAAATGGACGAAAAGAAGCTCCCAAGGCTGATGCCTCATAGCACAGGAGACAGAGGGTGGGTCAGAGGGCAACAGTGACACTTGGAACAAAGTCACCCATCATGCACCGAGGATGGCTGGGTGAATGTCCCTCATGGTTCACGATTCCAAAAGTGCACTATAAGATGCTGAGGGATGAAGGGTGAGCAGTCCATCAGCAGACAGCAGGATGAGAGAGGAGTTGTCACCACAGAATGACAGACCTGGACCCTGGCCATAACAACTTTCACCCCTCCCACATCCCAATGTTTGTCTCCAACTCAGACCCTTTGAATTTCTTGATATACACGCTCCTTCATTTCTCTGTCATCGTCATGCGTCATTGTCACTATACCAGTTTTGTCTTTTCTCCCTTGCCTATGCAGCATTTGCTCTATTGCAGTATGATATTCACCATTCACATATTTACAAAGCAGTCTCGACTTCATAATCCTCACCCGCAAGCCCACTCTTGATCCCTAAAGTTGGTGGCTGTGACGCCCTGCCGGCTTTCCCCACACCATCTGCCAACCAGCTCGGCTAATCATCAAGGTCAACTAAAGCTCAACAAGAGATGAAACGGCTCAGAGTCGAGATGTCAACTGGAATCCTGGGTCAAATCAGGTCAGAGCAAGATGAGGATCTGGGAGAAAGTGATGACAGAACATCACAAAGACGACCCCGTAAACCACTCAATAGCCACCAATATTTCTTAGCCATTGTTTTGAAGAAACCAAAATTAATTCCACGATACAAATTAAAATCTGTAACTTCCCAGTATTCAGTAATATGGAAATGCTTTGTGTAAAAACAGATACTAATACGCAATAAAACCATTCACTAATTTTCCAAATACTAACAATGAGGTCTTAAATTAGAGTCATACTGGGGCCATAAATCAATAAGGTTAAAGACCGGGACAAAAAAATATATGCCTACATCAAGGTACCGGGGGATACATCCCAAATAAGAAATTTAAAAAATGTCAAAGACAGAAAAACAGAATAAGTGACATTCTCTTTCTAGCCTTTCTACCCATCAGGTGATCACTTATCATTAGAGAGCTAGCTCAAAGGCTACACATGAACAACTGGGTCATATTTTCAATTCAGTGTGGCTCAGAACCTAGTCATCTGAAAACGAGCGGAGGTGTATACTTCACTCAGCATCTGCCGTCAGCATACAGTAAAGCCGAGTTTGAAGGCAAACATCAAAGCCAGAGGAGCCTCAGAGCAGGAGCACTTGTTATTCTGACGATGTCTGGCAGCTTATCCACCCGCTCGCTTTATCAAATCACCTTGGAAGAATCACCCTCAAAAACGTAGCTGTCTGAGTGGATGTCTTGGTGGGACTGTGCCGTAACCCTTGTGTATAGACGTCTTTGACTCTAAGGATACACTTTATGCTTGTGGATGGCTGTCTGTGCAAGGGAAAGAGATACTGCAGGTAAACTTAACCATGTCATTCAGAATGAACACAACGCTGTCAGTAGGAGAATAACAGCATTTTATGAACTCTCGACTTGTGAGTCACACAGAAGGTGATCCACTAATATGCTTTTTTTTTCCAGTTTTCTATTTGGCTCTCTAAAAAATAGAGAGCATTTTAAAACAATATGCAATAACCTCATGTCAATCTGGAATTCCAAAAGGGGCTGTCACTCACGCAAGCTACCTAAGGACAAAACGGAGCTACAACTTTGTTTCATCATGTGCTTGGATAACACCAGCAAACATACACCACAATGCTGAGAGATGCAAATGGCAATATAATAATCATGGCCACGCAAACACACACAAAACAAATAAATAAATACATACATTTTTGTGGTGGTCCTAACAAAAATTGAGTTAAGTTGTATACAAAAAGCAGTGGACAGAATGTTTTTTAGTTTAGTTTAGTTTTGTTTTAGCTTATTGCATTATTCCACTAATAATAAATGGCAATAGATTCCAGTGACTTTCTGTGGCAATAGATAATGTTTTATGCATTATATATACTGTATGTGTGTATATATATATATATATATATATATATATATATATATATATATATATATATATATATTCGATACATTTGCATATTGGGCCGTGGCATTTGACATTGTTTTTGTGTAATTGTCTACTAGATTTTGTTGCAATTAGGGCATATAATATTATAACAGAAGGTGAAAGTGAATTGGAGGCCTTGCAATTGTTATATACAAAGTCTGGTATTGAATGATAGATTGTAAAAAAGAGGAAGAAAAAATACATACATATGCATACATACGGCCATATGGATCCTTGAGGAATCCTGACGTAGAATTTCTTCAGTAAGGTATGCAAGATGTTTGCCAGGGATGTATGAGGCATGTAGATATGATAATGAAGTCAAAGAGCATGCTTGGCACTGTGAGTTATTTATGACAGGGAGTTTATGGATGAAACGAGTAACATATTTTAATGAAGTCCTCTATTTTTTTCCCAGAGTTTCAAGGGGATATTGTGTCCTCAAAGGGAAAAGCCGGTCCCTGCTGTGTCCCTGCATAGCAATAATTTTAATTATTGTATGATATCCAAGTAAGAGTATGGAGTATAGAAAAGGTTTATTTAGTGTTACCCTGAAAAAGATGGCATCTTTTATATTGAAAAATATCACACATTCATATCCCTATCCTCTTTATGAAGTATTGAAAGAAGCCCATACTCATAATGCTGAAGAATGCCCCCGCAAGTTGTCAAGACAGAAATACAACATGTAGACAGGGAGGAAATAAGAAAGTTTAGAAAAAGAAAAAAAAGACTGCTATTGAATGTGAAGTAAAGAATGGCTTTGTTTAGAAGTAAAAATGAAAACAGTAAGTTGCAAGTATGTGGAACAAATCAAGAAATGTTTAAATGCAAGTTAGTAAAAGGTGTGCATGTGCGCCGCTAATTAAGAGTTGGGCAAGACAAGACAAAGCGGCGGAGAGAAACAAAGGGCACGGGAAACAATGATCGATAGATTCAATGAAACATAAACAAGAGACTTGTGATGGTTGCAAAAATGACTTGAAGGTCTGGCAGAGGCAGCAAAATCCATTTGTTCACAACGAGGCCAGGTGTGTGGAAAACAGACTTTCTTGTTTCTGCAGAGCAATTAGAAAATGTCTCCTGTCCTGACTAACTCTATCCTCTGCTTAAAAACAGCATGAGCAGACACACTCTCTTTTTGGATATACATATAAATTGAGGCTAGATTGTTCAAAAAACCACCCCCGCCACTCGGATCCCTTGTAGAGTAATTGACTATGCAAGCCCTGGACATTGCTTGAAACATTAAAACATTAACTTACTGTCTCAAAGGATGACAACCCACCAACCGTTGGTGAGTCTTATAGACAATAAAAAAATATTAAACCCATTGTACAAGATGCTGTGAGGAACAATTGAGTTGATGGATGTTGAAACCGCTGTGGTAAATACAAATCATCACTGCATTTTCCACTAACAAAGAGACACTAATAAAAGTCGTTTAAATAAGCACTTCAACTAAACGCCAGGGGATCCAGATTGCTGAAACTAATCACAATGATTAAATCCTTTACAATGTCAAACTAATAAACAAACTTCAGGCTCACAAGAATTGTTTTGATTCACACTGCTATACATGCTCGGCTACTCAGAGAGATACATCTTCTGCCTTCTATTTTTTGGCTTTACAATGCTTTAAAAAAAAAAAAAAAGACCAACATGGACATGTAATCAGATTATCTGTCACACCCTCACTGAATAGTTTGTCAATGACAACATAAAGGCCATTTACTTGCACTTGAAACAGCCAGTATGATGACGATGCAAACTCACTTTTTTAAAACTCACAAATCTTAAAACCACTGACTGGGGTAGAAAGTCAATCAATCATCCAATTGAGAAAATGATAATTCTGTTTGAGAAGGATGTCAATTTATTTTGATTGATTTGTTGTGTGCTCCATTTTGTCTTCCTAATTTATGCGAATAGAAGGATGAGTCACTAATTCTATTCACTCCAGTGGGAAAAGAGAATATGAGCACGGATTATGGCCCATGATAGTAAAAACTACTCATTTTCACAAGCTTCATATCTTGAAATTAACCATCTTTATAAAGAATACATTTTAGCAGCCTTTATCTCACACTTGCACTTTTGCTGTTTTTTTTCTTTAAATTGAGTATTTCTGACAACTAATGGAGAAATGTGGTCTTTATAAACTACTTAGCAGTGTGCTTTATTATAAAAATGTGACTGTGTCAGAGTTCTATCATACTAAATGTATGCTAGGTCGATTATACATATGAATAGTGTACTATGTCAAGTTCTTTCTGTTCTGTTTATAGTTCTCAATATGTGTTGTCTGTTTTTGTTTGATTAGTCGTGTTTGATTTCCAACGCAAAGTCCTCAAACAAGGCAGAGTGGTTCTTCCTCTTATCTCTTTTTGGTCTGTTTTGTCTTTTGTTTGCACCGATACATCTTCAACAAATGTAGCCCCCCTTCCAATTGTGTGACCTTCATCCCAGCTGAATCTTACTGTGTGACTAAGATATATGTTTGTGAAAGATGTACTCAAGTGAAAACAGAGAGAGGAAAAACGACCAAAGCTCACATGTGCTCCGACAAAACCAACAATGACCTTTGTGGGCTCAGAGTTCTGGTCACGCACGTCTTCCAAAGAGTTTGCTTCAATAACTTAAACTCTCTCTCTTTCTCTCTGACTTTCTGCCTCTCTCTCTCTCTCTCTCTCTCTCTCTCTCTCTCTCTCCCTCTCTCCCTCTCTCCCTCTCTCCCTCTCTCTCTCTCTCTCTCTCTGACCACCCCTTCCTCCTCCCCACACTCTGGGTGTTTGACTCTCAAGCCAATCTTCCTGTCTTCCAAAAAACGGACGTTTTCAGAGAAAGAACAGAGCTGATTTAAAGCCATAAAGGAACATGGGCATTGGCATTGACTGGCCAAAGAGAGATGGTCTGGATCAGCGGGCACCTACGGATTTAGACACACAATGGACTCCAAAAGAGCCAAATAAATCCACAAAAATGGGCTTTCTTTTTTTTCTTTTTTTTAAACAATTCCATTGGAATGAAAACCACCAATATGCAATGGAACTTTTTACCAGTTTTAAATAAAGGACATGAATATCCAGCAGGGGATTGAACTTCAATGGATTTGCTATGGCAATCTTTGATCTGCAATAATAATTACTAGATGATTTTTTTGCCCCTGCAATGTATGTCTCTGTGGTTTGACAACTCTGGGGATGACTCCCGCTCAGTATCTACAGACACAAGCCCTCGATTTACCCTCTCGAGTAACCTGATGTTCCATCATACCTTTGTGTATTTCTACAACAACTCCTATACCTGAATTGAAAGGAGATGTGCTATTCTGGAATATTATTCAATAAAACATCGTATATTTGTATTGTTGTAAGCGATGCTGTTAGTGTTTTGTCCCCCCAAACAAATACACACATATGCATGCACAAATGCACGCACATGGATTATATGAAGGGAATACAATGGAAGAAAATCTAACATTGATCCTCACTTTGTCACTGTATTTTTACCATCCAAGACCATTGTCACCAGATCAACAATGGTTAACAAGTTGATTTAAGCACCAGTTTACAAAAAGTGGATTGTTAGCACAAGTAGGCTACATACTTCATCATGTGTCACATCTAAAACTAAAAGAAAATGTTACCGTGTTCTCAAATATAAAAGAACTACTTCTCAATAAATTGGCCAATCTTGCGTTTAAACTTTATATGCACAATTTAATGTCGTACCATCCATCCATCCATCCATTATCTGTACTGCTTCTCCTCACAAGGGTCGCGGGGCGTGCTGGAGCCTATCCCAGCTGTCTTTGGGCAGTAGGCGGGGGACACCCTGAACTGGTTGCCAGCCAATCGCAGGGCACACAGAGACAAACATCCACACTCACAATCACACCTAGGGCCAATTTAGAGTATCCAATCAACTTACCAAGCATGTTTTTGGAATGTGGGAGGAAACCGGAGTGCCCGGAGAAAACCCACGCAGGCACGGGGAGAACATGCAAACTCCACACAGGGAGGCCGGAGCCGGGATCGAACCCGCGACCTCTGAACTGTGAGGCGGACGTGCTAACCAGTCGACCACCGTGCCGCCATGTCGTACCATACCATAGTAATTTTACCAAAAGATGTGCAATCCATGCATCTCAGAGTAAACTATAAAGGCCCTACAGCTATACTAAACAGTCAATTGAAGAAAAGGTTTATGTAGCCTACCTGGAGAGTTAGAACATGTCAGCCATCTTGTGTTTACTCAAAGACTGCAATGTGCGTCAACTCCCACAAGGTGGCAGGAAAAATACCCCCCACTAATTTGTTACATTGTTTTGAAACTTGAGCAAAATGTCATTCAGTATACAGTACAGTATGTGAAAATCACACAATGCAATGTCATTATGGAGTGTAAGTCACACCTGTAAAAAAAATCTTAAGAACACCCGTCTCTGTAATTTAACTTGATGTAATTTAATTTCATTTATGGTGAATTATAGCACAACGTTACATCAAGAAGGTGACATGACACCCTCGGAGTGACTTATCTGTCTCTGTGTGACAGCCTTGTGATCGACTGGTGATCCGTCCAGGGTGACCCAGCCTGCATCCATTGTGACCATGCACAGGATGATTGGTATAAATAATGGGTGGATGATCACATTATATTTCATATCCCGCAGTGCAGTCCAAATCCTCCAATTGGAACAAAAGCATGAATCTAATCAAATGAAATGCAACAAAAATGCGGCAACAGTTGTCCGTTTGCCCAAAAATGTGTCTGAATAGCCTGAGAAAGGCTGAAGGAATTTGAATACTTTGTCCTGTACGATGCAAAGCATTTCAGGAATCTGGAGGAATTCCAATATGGAAGGAAAAAGATGCAAGCTAAAGGAGATTTCCCCACAAAACTCAAACGAGAGCTGACATAAGTCACAAAAAAGGATAAGGATATGCCGCTACTGCATGAAATTTCAGGATGAATAAAATGCACTATAATCTTTACAAGCGAATTTAATTTAAACTTCACTAACTTTTGCACCACCTTCTCAAGGGATCAGACACCGGTTATGATTTTTGCCATTACACACTGAAATTGCTCCCGAAAGCCAAGTTTTCTTAACAGTTTCTGTTCAGTACACTGTATAGACACACGTATCCAGACACACTTCTTAATGATTAAAAATTAAATGATCAATCAGGAATTTCATTAAATACTCTTATTTCCCCTTAATATTGACTCAATGTTTGTAAAGACTTTGTGGATATCTGTAACCTTCCAACTTTGTGGGAACAGTTTGGAGAACGCCATTTTTCATTCAAGCACGACTGTGTCCCTGTATCAAATACATAAAGGCATGCTTGGATGAGTTTGGTGTGACGGAACCTCTATAGACCCTTGACATCAAGGCCATGAGACACATTTGGGATGAACTAGAGCTGGCGAGCCACCAGGCTGTCTGTCAGGTCCAACATCAGTGACCACTGAACTCACAAATTTCCATTAGAATGAATTCTGGAATGGTGGAGGTAATAAGGGAGGAATCCGCAGTTGCCAAAGAAAATATACACAAGCTCGAGAAGAGCATGCAAACTCCATATAGTCCACACAGGAGGGCCTGAGCCAAGATTGTGTGACAGGAGGTGTTAAATTGCCAACCAAGACTTCACCATGCATCCGCAGTTCATCAAATTATCTGCAATATGTTCTAATAGTGCTCCATATTTTGTGACAAAATAGCATCAGTCGTATATTTCATATTCCTTCATCACATGTAGCATACATAGTGCGGCATGAAATGAATGTGTCAGTTTGTTGAAAAGGGGAAGACATCAAATCAAATCTCTGCTTCCAAAATATTCATCTGTAGCCAATGATCAATTGTGAAGTTAACCGTCTTTGTAAAGAGCCAGGATTAACCCAGAATATATCAGATGCATGAATAGATGCAATTACAACTAGTTCACAGCCCAGCAGTCAATTAGACAGTACAATGTCAGAATGATTACCATGCTAAATGGATAGCTCATGTAGCCGGATTAGGGTAATTAACTTACAACTCATAGTCGTGATCAAGATGAGCAGCATCCGATTTGGTAGATTACTGTGCAAGTGTTCCAGACTGACACTGACTTTCACAACACGTTCCCTTTCGGATGTGACCTAAATCAGAGTTCAATAATAATAATAATAATAATAATAATAATAATAAGAAGAAGAAGAAGAAGAAGAAGAAGAATAACAACGCACACACGTTATCTTTATGACTCTGATCCCTCAAGCCAGGGCATTGCAAATCTCCAAAATATTTTTTGTGGTTCTACAGTAGGAAGATAAGATGATCTAAAGCATTTAGGAGTTTCTTGTAACTATGAATTTCAACAAATGTGAGGGAAAACAAAAAAAAAAGTGGAGGTATGAATCTTTTAACTTGCTGAGCTTTCTGTTTTAGATTCAGATTTAACTTGGTCATGATCTTAATTGTTTATTTAGTTGTTTTTTAAATCCAACACCTTTTGCTCTAGTTCTAGTCCAGACATAACCTCTGCTACAAGAATCATTAGGGTGATGAGTCGTCAACTCTTGTCATATTTGTCAGATGACACGTTTGAATCTTAATTACAAAACGTTTGCCCAGTATTAGCACAATTATCTTAAAATAATTCATGACATTATTTTAATGAGGAAACATTTGTGCTGGTAAATGCTTTAATATTTAAATGATATGTCAAAGAGGGTGAATCAGTTCATAAGAAATTAAAGATCCAGCACACATTAAGATTGAGAGCGTTAATTGTCACAAATCAGGAAGCAGCAGCACCCAGAGAGTAGACTCAGAAAAGACACGGCCCCTGTTGTAGTAAACAGTCAGATTGATCCACTTTGTAATAGTTTCAGTTGTTTCTCTTCAAGTGAGTAATTCTTTTCGTCATCATAGTTGTGACTTTTTAGATTAGAGCCCGCCTCTGCAGTATGACTCATAGAGCCATTGACAAAGTCAAGTCAGTCAAGTGACTTACAATATGCCAAAATCCCTTTTTTTCCTGTGTTGTATTTAACTTTGAAATAAACAGAGATTAAATAATATACGTTTGTTGATGAAATAAAAAGTAAATGACAGCAACGTGGTCTTAACATGAATATGTCAAATTAGACCCCCTATCAATGAAATTAATTAGTTTAAATACATTTTTTCTTTATGTAATCGTTGGAAATGGGGGGAAATCATATTTTCAAAGTCCTAACCGCAGGTATATTCTTATTAATTATTAAGAATTATTATTATTATTATTATTATTCAGTACCTGTTGGAAAAAAAAGTTTATAAGATGCTAAAAATGTAATAATATTTATATAATTATTAATAAATAAAAATGATCATGTTAATTAATAAGTAAAGCTTAGGTGTAAAAAAAGAAAGAAAAACACGTCTCGTATGATTTCAGAACTTCAGTTTGTACATTATAATTTATCTGATAACGCGTAAACATTTGGCAAGCATACCAACAAAATTATGTCAAAAAATAAATACTATTAAAAGTTTTTCATACAATTATATTTAACAAATGAAAGAAATCCCCCCAAAACCCCAGGGCTGTACACACTACAGTATCTACCATGTTTGTTTTATGGCAAAGATCTTTCCGGAAATGCCTACGTCATGAAACTCAAGGCGTTCCTTCAAGTGGCGCACGCGTCGAAACTGCGTGCGCGCACCCGCCCACCCGCAACAGAAACCGCCTAAAAAGCTCGCTCCCGTTGTCCCCTCCCCATTCAAGGTGCGGCAAAGCAACAGGTGCGCAAGGTGATATCGTCGGCCATAGAAGTACCGCCATTAATAATATTTTATTTACACTTTTACGAAGAACTACAATTGTTTTCACAAAATTTGACATAAAACAGTATTTTTTTCCCCTTTCTTTTTATTTTTTACCTTTGGTTTTAGTGTGGGATACTTTGAGCAGGTGGACGACGCTCCCCCATTTTTGAAGTCAGTCGTCGAAGAGGAAGAAGAGAAAATGGCCAACTCCGGTTTGCAGATGTTGGGCTTCGTCCTGTCGCTTCTCGGCTTAATTGGCTTGATAGTGGGCACAATTCTACCCCAGTGGAAGATGTCGGCCTATGTCGGGGACAACATCATCACAGCAGTGTCCATGTACGAAGGCCTGTGGATGTCCTGTGCCTTCCAAAGCACAGGCCAGATCCAATGCAAGGTCTACGACTCCATTCTCCAGCTCAACAGTAAGTAATACAGCTCGTTACTCCGTCGATATTTATATTTACGACCGTTTTGTAACGTGGAATCATCGCTCATTCAATGAGACATTTATTATTTTCGCCAAACTAGTTTTCTGAGCCAGCTAATTTGACTTATGTGAGCCAGTGTGACCATACGAGTAACAGGAACTAAAGTAAGCAAATGAACCACACCTGTAATGGGTAAGCCACCAACTGACTCCTTAAGCCACCGTTATACCTGCCCCATTTATTTACAACTGAAAACTGCACTCGGGTTCTTGTTGCTCGACCTAACCGGTTGAGTCACTTATTGACTCTTGTCCCCGACGAAAAATAAGAATGTAGTTTAAAAAAGGCTCTTAGACTCACTTACACGTTGGTGTACTGTGCAGGATAGCAGAGCTTTGAATGTTACATTTGTACAGCTCCCCCACCTTATTTTTTTAACCCTCACTCCACTGCCACACACGCTCTAAAATACTATCACACATGGTAAAAATGTTTTAAAACGGTTGCAAAGTCATCTGTTTGTAAAATGACTGTTGGCCTCACTCTGTAGCAGTCGTTCAAGGAAGTAACTTATTTGTACAATATGAAACTAGGTGCGTTTCAGTTGACACAATACTATCGTTTATGATTCTTATCTGTCTGAGGGTGTTTTAAAAACGGGGGCTAAATGGGTCACTTATTTTATTGCTCGTCCTTATATGGTTGCAGTAACATGTTCATCTTAGTTTCAAACATACTTTCCCAATCTTTACAAATGTATGCACCCACCTTTGATAAACATTAGTCGGGTAAAGGTCAGCTCAGAAATCAAGTGGCGAGTCAATACTAATGTTCAAAAAATACCAACACATGGATCTAAATTCAAGAACATGCCTGAATGAGAGAGTCTCTTTGTTTGTGGCTAGAGGTCACAAGCCTAAACGTTAACCTGTAGCCAGCATGTGAAATTAGGAGTGTCCTCCATGATGTAACCTGAAACCTGGTCGGACCTGTTTGAGTTGCGCATGCTGTCGCACTTGCACACTTTACCCCCCCAATCCTGTAATGTGCAACTTAAAAAACCAACAAATCCAGAAATTTAAACAGTGACTTTGAGTTCCGCTGACTGACCTTTTTTTTGCCACTGGTTGTATCTCCTGTTAACTACTTGACTGATCATGTCCTTTTCACTCAGGTGCTCTCCAGGCAACACGCGCCCTCATGATTGTGAGCATTATCGTAACGGTGGCCGGCTTGGGCGCAGCCTGCATGGGGATGAAATGCACCAACTGTGGTGGAGATGACAAAACACGCAAGTCTCGCATTGCCATGACAGGTGGCATTATCTTACTGATTGGAGGTGAGGGGTTATGTGCGCGCGCACACACACACACACACACACACGCGCGCGCGTGCGCGCGCATATGCGCATACAACCTTTTTGACTACATTCTTTGGTCACCCACAGCTTTGTGCTCCATTATTGCCTGCTCTTGGTACGCTCATGACATCATCCAAGCCTTCTACAACCCTTTCACTCCAGTCAATACAAAGTGAGTACATGCCAATTCAATAATTTCCTCCCCTTCAGCTCATGGTTGAATCTAATGAAGTGATACATTTCTGAATGATACAAGTGCGTGCTTCCCTTTTCTGACCCCCCCCCCCCCAATTTTCTTTTTGAAGGTATGAGTTTGGGTCGGCCATCTTCATTGCCTGGGCTGGAGCCTTCTTGGTTGTAATTGGGGGTGGCATGCTGGCAGCTTCTTGCCCAAGAGGCAAACCTGCAGCAAAGTATCCCATCTCCAGACCGCCCAGCAGCACCAAGGAATATGTTTGAGCAGGCTGAGGGTGAAAGATAACGGCTTTAGAAACCCTTTACAAGCAGCAATTACCGGTAATTAATCTCGAAAATAGTCAAAAAGACAATCCGTGCCTGTATTTTTAGATTATTCAGGGCAATGTTTAAATGTTACTGTACCATTTTAACAAACACGTTAAAGTTGTTTGCTACTCACAAAGATATATTGTACTGTCTGGAATTGTGCAGTCAAATCTTTGACTAGACTTGACAGAACTAAAGTTTTACTTGAAAGTCAAAAGCTGTTATCCCATTGGCCATGCTTAAAACTAGATACCACATTACACTATGTGCTTTAGAGTGTATGGTGAGAGTAATATGAATGCACTGGACTAGGGATTTATACAGCAGCAAAGATTCACCTTTCACAACTTTCAGGCTGAATGCTTACAAGTCAGTCATCTGGCACCCGAGAAGCAATACTACAAATTTTATTTGTTTGTGCCTTTTATTTATATGAACAAGAAAAATGATTAAGTACCACAGTTGACTGCTTTAATCAAGTGCCAGAGTGAAATGATTCATTTACAATATTGATTTCTTTCAGCGAGATTGCCAATGTTATTTCGCTCAGTCAGAACAGCACCTCAGAGAAGCTGTCCAGTGAGATAATTACTGTGCATGTTAATGGCTTATTATTGTACTCCTGTTTTTAGTTATGGTTGTTGCACTCCCCCCTTTTTTTTAAATGTATTTTTTATTCGTGTTGAAGTTCGTGTTGTACATAAAGTGGAAATAACACAATGGTGTCTTTGTTATTTGACATTTGCAGATCAATAAAAACTTAATCTGTCAACGTAGCATGAAAACAGCCACAACACAATTTGCTTCACATCCGTCCACACAACCAATAGAAGAGCTGTGTGTACAGCAGTGTAGTTATATCTTGCAAGGCTATGGTGTTTGTTTATTGTAGTTTTGCAGAACTGCAACAGCATTTCAAAACAAAACGTTAAAAATCTGAAATATATGTGTATATATATATATATATCAATTGCTACATAGTATTTCAGTACGTGGATGTATCTGTTCATGGCCTCACTTTCCACTTTCAAGGCAGTCTTCTCACTGCATCAAAAAAAGCTTAGATTTTACTGCCACCTCATGGTGAAGTAAATTAGCACAGGTATGCGTTGTACTGCGGATAAACTGGACGGAAACTTTGTTTCAGTAAAACAGCCAGTTGACAGGGGATGCTTCAAGTATAAAATATAGTATAACTACTACGGCTCATTTCTCAGTGATCCCATGATGCATTTGCAGTCCAATCATTGCTTTCAATTTGTCATTGAGTGTCCCGAGTTTACATGAAACAACCTTTTCCTCCACTGCCCTGATTTTGGATGACTTTCTATTAACAATTCCTTCTTCCTCCCCTCAGGCCAACCATGAAAGTAAAAAAAAATCACAGGATTTCAAAATGATCACCCTATCTGACCCCAGTGTGCTTGTTTGCTTTTCAACTTAGTCCATTTTAGAACCTCTGGGCTCGGCTTAGAAATGCATTGATTTTATATGACCATTTCTACTGCTATTCAGTACCTAGAATGTATGTTGGCTCAGGAAACATTACCCTGTCATTCATTAAATGTGGGCCATCTCCCAGCATGCACCTGAGTTATGAATTATTCATAATAGGTTAACGGAACTCTCACCAGATGATATAATGCACTGCTTAAAATGTGTAGCCATGAATAATTCCTGATAATTTTTGTAATCATTTTACATAATTGAGGGATTAAAATGTAAAAGGTTACGCAGTTCAGGTACTAAAAGAACACATTGACAAGTGTCAATCATAGCAGTTATAGTATATTCTACTAGGATACATAGGATTGTTTTAGTCACTGCTTGTACAAACCTATTCACATCCACAAACATGCATTTTTAATTGTCTCAATGAAATCAGCAAAGTTGAGTCAAGCCCACAACAATTAGCTGACCATCTTTATTGAGAGCTTGGAATGATCTTCCCTTCAACAGACCTTGTTCATTTGGTTTTCACATAACGGTGGCTTTCAAAACTTTCAAATACAAATGGTGGATATGCCATCAAATGATTCATGATTGATGCATGCAGAGATCATGACATGTATAAGACAATGTCATTTGCTAAAGTGTTTTTTCCTTTGGGAAGAATAAAACAGTGTTGCTTATGAAGGGCCAGAAAGAGACAATGAAAGGCAATTTAAACTACAATCCAAAAACAAAACAGACTCAAATGAGAGAGAGCGAGTGAGGCACACAGGGGTTTTGGGGTATGATTTAAAAAAAAAAAGGGGGGGGGGATAAAAATGTAGTTTATTTGGGGTCCGTAACAGTTTGTCTCCACTTCCACAGGTCAGCAATAACCTGAGGATGGACATGCACACAAAAAAAAAAATATGAAGCTGACTTGAACTCTGTATTGACAATGAATACAACCGTGCCAAATATGCATACACTACCTTAGCATCAGAGACTCTGTATGAATTCTTCACAAAGTTCTCAAATTTGGGCTGGGCTTTGGGCAGCGTTACTCCCTAAAACAGACTCAAAATTGACTTACAGTGCCAAGAAGTGGATGGTATTGTTGAAGATTCATCTTATAAATAAGAAACATGAGTGTGATGTGACCAACCTTCTTCACTGCCTCAGTCATCTTTGCTTGGATCTCAGGGAGCGTCAAAGTTTCCTTGGGGGTTGTAGGGGATTTGGGGGATTTTTCCACTTTTTGTTTGGGGGTCTTCACCTTTACAAAGCAGTAGATCACTTTTGAGTTTCATTGTAGATTTGGTAATGTTGTACACAGATCCACGATTATCAACAAATGCCAGGAATAATTTGCCCGTACTAATTTCCGTGTTAAATATGGTGAGTGGACTATCAGGGTGAAATGCACGCAACGTCACTTCCTTAACTCATTCACTGCCATTGACGCATTTGTCTATGCACAGTCCAGCCATTCAATCCCAGCAACTTATTATCAAATTTTTTCAAACATTACAGTAAAAGAGGGTCTGAAAATCGACGCATCCATCCGATCAAAAAATAAAAAAGCCGTAAAAGTGCAATACATCAATATAGAGATGTATTTTTTTCAGCTTTTAGGCACCCCCACAGTTAAATTACTACAATCATTATTATATGTTAATTTGTCCAGTATCCCCTAAGAGCTGACATTTCTTGATTTATGATTTTCTGAGGATAAGTGATGCTGGAAATGGATGGCTGGAACAAACCTTTAGATAATGTGTAACTTGCTGGATGTAACGCAAATCAGACCATAATCAAACCGATGCTGTCAAATTAAAAATACAGTTTGAAAAAAAAAAAAACAGTCACACCCAAAAAATATACAAGTACGGCCATAATCGAGTGTGACTTCTTGTCCCGAATGACGACTCGTGGAGGGAATGATAATTCTTTAATCGCTCGAGTAAATACCAGTTACCTGCTTTGTGGCCGGAGTACTGGCTTTTGATCTTTTGCCATTCTGAGTTGATTTTGGTGCGGGCTTCGCCTGTTGAATATACAGCTATTAGTAAAAAAACTATCACAAAATCTCAACTGGATATTCTAAAATGTTCACCTTAACTGGGGTTTTCTCATCCTCATCGTCATCATCATCATCATCTCTAAATTAAAAAAAAAAAAAAAAGATTGTCAGTTCTCAGCAGACAGTAGCACAAGCAGAGGCTTGTTTGAATATCCTTCATGATCCTTATTTTTCATTTACCTAATGAGACAAATTCCAAAGACTAAAAGTTAGTAATGCAATGTAAATTTGATGAATACGCACTCGTCATCTTCGTCGTCCTCCTCCTCATCAACATCCATCTTCATTTTTTTCTGCACAGAATGTTAAATGCCAACGACAGCACATTTCAGTCAATAATAAACAGTAAAACCATAGAACAATCAAATTTTGCTTGGATAGACTGAGTAGAAATAATCAGGCCATCCAAAACCATACAACGGACTGCATAGTGTAATCATTAATGTCAACATGAACAAACCTGAGACTTGAGCGCAGGAGAGGAGGCGGGTCTTTTCTTGGACACTTTGACATCTTCCTCCTCTTCCTCCTCCTCCTCGTCGCCATCGTCATCATCTTCCTCAAACGACTGCTCGGATTCCATCACTGCAGTGGAGGATTTCAGAAGAGTTGGAGAAATAGCACATCCAAGCAGTGTTTGACATAACTAATTTAATTTTTTTTAGCAACACATACAAACACACTTACTGACAAGATGCTGCCCACTGATATGGATCGGACCAGCACCAGATTTCAGACGGAAAACAGCGGGCGGCATAATGACAAATCCTCCGAGAGACACCTGGGAAAAATTGAACTATAAGAAAAAACACCTCATATGTTTGGTCATTTGCACAAAAATTATGTTCTTTCAAGTCATGACATCATTTTAGCTATTTAGGGTAGCGTTTTCAACATTCATATTCCTATTATCACTAGTCATGACTTTTATAGAAGTTAATAGAGAAAATGTACCATTCAAAAACAACCTTTTACAACATCTATATAATATTCTTAAACATAACCATACTACGGACATCTTATACTTTTCAAATAAATACCAACCCATAACAGGTTCATAATACACTTTTGAGTCTGGACCCACCAGATGGGAATCATTGCTTTTCGGACAAGTAGAATACTAAAGTCTGATTTAAAAAGGTACATTGGACACTTACGCTTGGCAAGGTGGAGGGCTTCAGAGAAACCAGTGCTGCCGTCACCTTCTGACCCTCAGCGTCTTTTCCTTCCACTTCAACAAGATGAAGCTCATCTTTTGTGGCCGGGTCAGTACACGCCTGCACGTAGCAAAATTCAGTTCAGTCTCTGTCCTTTAGAACACCTGCAATTTAACTAAACAAATTCACAGATTGTTACCATCCGTAGATCCAACTGATGCTCAAAGCCATCGTCCTCAGGGTTGAACGTCACTTCCTTTCCAGCTTCAACCACACAACCTGATGAAGACAAAGTTATGTGATAAGTACATTTCAATCTCCATTTAAATATAAAGAAATTTCGGTTCCGAGACCTGCACGACAGGCCTGACCACGCTTGCTCTTTTTGATTGTTCGCCATCGTCACTTAATCCGTACTACATCTCAAGAACGCATGGGGGTGCCACAGCAGCAACGTGGATATTCCCACATGGCCTGGCCTAACCTTTACCTATCAGCAAAAATTCTCACCGACATGAAAAGTCAATTGGAAAAGTATAGAACTCGCAAACAATAAACATACTTCAAAACACTATGCAAACAAAATTTGCGAGATGCGCAGAATTAAAAGACGACTCTTCCGAATATTGTCTTTATGTTGAGTGCATAGCCCACTACGAAACGTAAAAAAACATCAACGTCGTCACCGAGTTATCAAATGTTTACAAGAGACACGGGGAGAGAACTACATACTACGAAATCGCGAAACATCAAGGAAAAGGAAAATTCGAGGGGGAAAAAAAGCACCGTGATCCACATGTGATAGCCGACGTTGAGGCTACTAGCCTGTTACCATCGAAAACAACCAATTTAACCTACCACCACTAAAGTCATACTATGGCCCAAATCACTGTAAACCGTACTCAAGAAGAAGTTCCGTAAAAACCCAGTAGATGTGTTTTAATATCAATTCTGCTCGTGGAAATACGGTCGACGCCATGCTCTGGGCCAAACACGTGTGTAGCAGCACCGGACCAGTGTGAAAAACACACTCACTCACCCATCCTGACTAAACGAGTTATCTTATTTAATTATTAATTCACAGTACAAAGCTTTACGTACGAGAGTCACTTCTTGTTCAATTTTGTTTAGAAATTTGATATTGCCTATCACTAAGGGACAAAGAGAATAAAAATGGTCTCACCATAGAGATACGTCTGTGGAGTTATTTGTGCCTCGTCAATACCGTTCATTGTGCAAAATAAAGGGACGGCAACCGTGCAACTACAAGGAATTTAAAAGAAAAGACAATCGACGCTAAAGAGACACGCTACACTTATGCACTAGTACTGAGCTAACTGGCGTATAACTCCACCCCCCCTAGCTACTTCTTCTTTTGGTGTTTAACGGCGGTTTACATCCAGAATTGGCGCACTACCGCCACCAACAGATCTGTATTAATTACTGCTTTGGTTTACAATCTAAAATTACTTTAAATTGTTAAGATTCCATTCATAATTATTGGCACCCCTGGTTAAAGGCCCGTGTTAAAAGCCTTTGAATAAATTCGATTTTTATTTTTATTTCTTTAAATTGCAGAAGCATTTGTACAAACGGTTTACCAGACATCCAATTAAGATCCTCCCATCTCACCTCCCCAGACCTCAATCTCATTGAAAACCTGTGGAGTTAATTAGAGAAGAGTGCAGAGGTTGCTGGATGATTTAGAGATATTGAGGAATGGTCAAAGATCCCTCTCTCTGTATTCACCAATCATGTGAAATGTGATAGGACAATTAGGTGTTGTTTTGTTATTAAAAGGGGGTCGTACAAAGTGTTAATATCAAGGGTGACAATAATTACAAAGGGTAATGTATACAAAATGAAAATCTTTTACTTATTTACTTAAATTCTCAGAGCTGGGCATTTTACCAAAAATTGAGCATCCGTTATTCGTCATCTGTCTGCAGTGTGGTCACTCTTCCGTCGTCCGTCATTTGCCTTTCTTTCTGTGGTGGGGGTAAATAATACCTGCCTATAGACCAGGCAGCCTCTGAATTTAAACAGGCTTTCGTCAGCGATTCCGACTGCAAACTTCTAATAGCTTCTAATCCAATTAACTCCTCAAAGGATTGAAACAAATATCTGAAATAAAACACACTGAATTTAAGAATTTACATTTTTATTTGTATGGCTTACAAATGTATTTGAGATAATAAGACAAATCCATTGCAAACCAAGACCTGAGGCTATGACGTCCCATTTATACTGTACATGAAGAAGCAAAAAGCTGCATTGCCTGCAAAAATGAAAACAACCATTATTCATATTTTAGTGCTCAATCCACTATGGTCTGTCCATTTTCAACAACAGTAGCACTTTGCCCACCTCAACAGACTACAATTGCAGGCAAGTTGAGAAATCCCCATACTTGCTCATATATTTGCATTAGCGTCTCAGATTGAGTTTTTGATGCAGGAGGCAGTGTCAATATTTGCCAGTGATGCTGGTTAAAAATGTTCCTTTCCAAAGCTGCCATTCATTTGTATAGTTTAAGCTTCACCATTGAAGGGTTTTATGCCAATGTTGGCCGTACATACGTACGTACGTAGAGGAAACATTGCTGCCATCATGTTGTTATGAGATAATTGTGCAAATGAAGATAAAATCCTCTTCCTGATACTGCAATAGCTTCATTGTAGACCTACACATTCTGTACATGATTTGCATGATCCACAATACTGTTTTTTCACTTTCAAAAGACACAAGAGCACACTAAAATCAAAGATGGGGAAAAAATACAGTATTTCAAGAGTATCATTCTTATATAGACGTTAAGACCAGCACATAAAAAAATAACATGACTCGAAAACTGACATAATATTTAAAGATCGTTTCACTTTTAAGTGAAGTTTACATTGACACACAAAAACATACAACAGATTCAACAAGCACATATACAACAAATCTGACAAATATTTGTAGATAAATCAAGATCTTTTGGAGAAGCATACATTTCAAGAGCATCTTTGGGCAACAGTAATAAATAAGCACAAGCAATTACTCATGTGATTATCTTTGAGTGGCCCGTCTGTAAAACGTAAGACAGTTTTACTCCCATGCCTTTCTCAGGGGTTACTGTGGGACACCCAAAACTCTGCAACAACAATTCCAGTCCAATTCTGCCATTCAAGTCTTTGCAGGGAACCTGTCTGTATTCAGTCCACAGCTGGCTATAACGGCAAGAGGAGAGACTGGATCCACGGCACATATGCATCCACGCACATTAATTCACACATAGCCCTCTGATTTTGAATATGTCAATGTCATCTCCTCACGCCCTACATCACATTCTCAAAAAGCTGCATGGATCTCATCATGATTTCATCCTGGCAGGAGAGAGAGAAGAAATGGCCATTGTGAAGTAATGAAATACAATACAGTCATCCACATAATTGGCATAATTGCGTCTTAATATAAGAACATATTTATTATTTGCGATAATGGATGGATGGAGGGTTGTAGTTTACACTGGTGTAAAAGTGTACTACATCATACTGAGAGGCATCAACTCCAATACCAACAACCTCAATAATACACAGTATATATACAATACATAATATAGAGTGTAAGAGTGTAAATTAAACTGAAATTTTGTGCATAGAGTAGAATTTTGGAAACAAAGCTCTTGTCATGCGACCTAATTTATGTGTGACTATAAAAGAAAAGAAAATCCCTGTTGAGAAAACACATACCTCTTGGCAGGCTATTACAAACTCCTCTAAAGTTACCACTCCATCTTTGTTTTTGTCCATTTTCTGTGGCAAAAATACATAATGCGGGTCAGTAAAGGTAAGTAAGCTTGTACAAAACTTAATAAAGTCATAATGAAAACACCTACAGTATTCACTTCAGTATTTACTATATAATAAAATAAAAACCCTGTTTGAAGTGAGAAACATTAAAAGTTATGATGGTTAACTTATGAGAAATGATTCCCACATCAAGTGTGCCTCCCGTCAGCTTCCCAGACTCACTCGGAACCTCACCTACTCGCTGCCATCTTCGTGAGTTCTTCGCATGTTCAACATTTTTGCCATTAAACACTAACTTTACTCCTTTACCACTGTCTCCTCATCGCCCTTGGGTTCTCATCTTGTATTGTTTTACCATAACAAAAGTCATGTTTTTGCTGCTCTCTAAAAGTGTTTTTTTAACGATTTGCCACTGCTGACTATAAAACTGGCCTGAATGAACTTTTCTCCTAGCAAATGAATTGCTGAACTCACCTGAAAAAAAGCATCCACGTGCTGCTGTGGCACATCTCCCTTCAACGCAGGATGAGTGTACTTGCCCATCATGTCATAAATGGCCTTCACAATCTCGGTCATTTCCTACAAAAAAGATGATGCACAAACAGACTTTGAAGCAGATGAACTGCATTTTCCCCTCTTCAGTCACTGGTAAGATGAAACGTGTATTTAATTATTTAAAATTCCACTCTAAATGTAAATAAATGGGGGGGGGGATCAATAATTTGATAATAATTATTGTCCATACATTTTTGGTGGATGCAAGTCAGAACTGTTTTTTTTTTTTTTCATTGTGAACACTTTGATCCACAACAGTTACTGCTGCCCACAGGACTCAGCACTGAGTGGCTACGTTGTTTAAACTGTATTTCTTTGACCACTACAAACGCTACAAAATTATACCTCAATGCAACTAAATAAAACAAATGCTTCCTGCAACAGTGTCCTTACACTAGACAAGAATTTCCATTAAAAAGAACCCAACAAAACTCAAAAAGACACAAAATGCACTGCAGAACCTATAGTAACTATGCTCCAAACATGCTTTCTTAATAAACACTTTAAAGGAAGTCTCTTTTACCTCTTATGTCTTCTAAAACTAACATGTCATGGGAAACAGAACACCAGACAACGGGAGAGAAAAATATGTTGGTGGCTAAAACACTGCATACGGAAATGACATGGGATTTTTGTTGGTCTTTGAATACCTAGTTAAGGATAAAGAGTAATATATAGTAGTACCTATACAAGTGACTAACCTGATCACCCCTGGAATATGGCCATGCCATATAAACCTTACACGACCTGTGTAATATTGAAGCTATCCAAGCAGTCCAGAGAAAGATGCTCAACTGACCTGGACTCAATGACATGTCATAACATATCACCCATGCACTGACCTACTATCATCCCCATCGAGATATGATAGAGGTACAAAATAAAATACCTGTCAGGACTATATAACACAGCAAGGTCACTCCGGGGAAGGAAACAGACCAACTGACAACATAAAACTCGAAAACAGATACTTTACTTTTCTCACTGAGTAGCCTTCTGAGATTGTCCATGCGGAGAAAATAGACACACTTAAGATTAGATTAGACCAGTGTTGCTAACTAATTTCAAAGATTTTTAGAAAGTTATGTAGATTGCACAGAGCCATTACGCAAAATGCAGATTGATTGAATACTCACCTCCCTGTTTATGTATCCATCTCTGTTAATATCATAAAGGTGAAACGTCCATTCAAGCTTTTCCCTCAAGGTTCCCCTCAGCAGGATAGACAAGCCCATTACAAAGTCCTGACAGCAAAAGGACAACGTGTCACTACACATCGGACAGCCAAATAACTTATCCTGTACCCCATGCGGGTGCATCTCTTTTACAGCTATTACCTTAAACTTAATGGAGCCGTTGTTAGTTGTGTCAAAAGCGTTAAAAAGGTAATGTGCGTACATACTTGCATCTGAAACAGAAGAAACAAAACCATGTGAGACGTGTTCTGGAATACATGGGTGATGACGCTAAGATTTACCTCCATGGGGAAAAAACTGTGCGTATATGTGTTTAAACGTCTCTTCGTTTACGACTCCACTTGGACATTCCTGTAGAGGAAAAGTAAGGCAACTGCTTTAAAAATATATACGGAAGCCTCTGAATTTATAGAAGTAAGATGTGATTACGTTCTTGAAACCACGATAGAGAATCTGGAGCTCCTGCTTGCAGAAGTTAGTTTGCGATTCCAGTTGTTCGAGAGCCTCTGGCCTGTGACACACTGTTGTCATCTCAAGCTCATCATCTGTTTTATCTGCAAAGCATAACATCAAGCATTTAAGGCAATCCGGGACTAACTGTTTCCATGTTATGCTTTAAAGAATTTGTAGAACCATGGAAATTGTAATACACGGTACAGATATGGCTCAGTGAACACACATTAAATCTGATTTGGCTGTAGCAGAAAATGCTCATAGAGGGGAAAAATACTATGGAGTCAAACTGCATGTACTTGACAAATTCGATTTTTCCTCCTCGGAGTTGAGGGAATTTATTAGCGGTAACAAGGTTCTCAGTGTCTGGTACTGTTGAGAAAGACGGTGGTTAATAATATAAAGACATGATGGCTCAGGCTCGCCTGTGGGCAAATGTCAGTGGATGTCTCCAGCGTCCAGGAATAACCAACATCTAGACATCCATCAGCCACATTATTCACACATAAATACATCTGCAAACATGAACAAATATCCAGGGGAAAACAACTGCATACAGTGCTGTTTTTGTGCTCTTTGTTTGTGTTTTATACACAGAGCCATGAGAGGATATTACTGTTTGGGTTGGAGCAGAATATTTTTGGCAAGTAACAATCAAAATATTGAGCAGGAAATAATTGATAGACAAGAGGTTGGTGAAAGACAAGAGGTTGGTGAAATAAACACTTTGGTCATCAAGTTGGTAGCCTTGAATTCATTTTAAGTGGTTAAATGTAATGATTGATTTCATGTATTCTCTTTACCAGCGTGTATGTGCTCACACAACCATATGATTTGAAATAAACAAAAACGAGTGAGAATTGAAATTGGCAGGTGTTGATTAGATGAGGGTGAAATAAAGAGAAGGAGTGTGAGGAAAACACATAACAGCTTGAAGGTCATGTGACAAACCCTGTACTGATGTCAGAAGCATGATGAGTTATTTCCTGTCAAACTGCCTGTAGGATATTACGTCTTGAAATAACTTCCTTTGCCAATAGTCCATATTAAAACAAAGGCAATTAGCAATCATAATCACCAGTTCCTGTGGAAAGAATCTGACTGTTCAGATTGCTCACACTCACAAGGAGCATGTGCTTGGATGAAAGGGATGGCGATAATTAGAGATGTGTTAGGTGGTGATAATGGCCCAGAGGAAACGGCATCACTTGTTAAAGACACCAGCTTGCTCTGTTTACACAAACAATGCGAGTGAGTGTTTATCTTGCCTGCTCCCACTGGTCCAGCTTTGAGTTTACATGGTTGGGTCCAGTAAGCAACACGTCTGTTGTCTTCTGACTGATACCACTTGCAAGCCATATGAAACAGGTGGTGAACCATACAAAAAAATGAAGCAATCTATTTATTTTCTAAATCCATCCATCCATTCTCTGTAGGACTTTTCCTCACTAGGGTTGCTGGTCTGCTGGAGCCTATGCCAGCTGAGTTTGGGCGAAAGGCGGGGTTCATTCAATGTAATGCTACTGCGGACTACAGCATAATCATATAAATAAATAACTATTTTTTAATACACAATGACAATCAAAACTGATCTCTATGTTATCTTTTTGTTTTTTTTTATTGATGGAAAAACAAGTTCGTAGAAGTCTCCAGGCCTGGACTATTATCAAATGTGAGAAATCTTTAGAAAAAAATATTATGAGGGTCAAGTTATGGCAGTCTTTGTAGCCAAAGCGATGTCAAACTTTAAAGTAACTTCAGAAAAGCTGACTTACTGTTAGGTTTAGCATATGGCTCCAACAGACCTTTTCTGTAGGTTTAGGCCTTTTACAAATACCACCAAATGTTTGTAGATCTAGGTGGAACGCACAACCAGGGCTGCTTTTTTAAACATTTCTAGGGGGCGGAACCAAACCACTTTTGTACCATGAAATAATAAAATATTGATGATTTTGCCTGATGTATGCTCAAAGTTTCATGAGTTTTCGTGCATATTTAGACCCTCAGGTTCAGCATTGTTTTATTGGCGAACTGTGCGTTGCCACGGCAACAGCTGGAGCCTATGCCATCTGAGTTTGGGCAAGAGGCGAGGTACACCCTGACCCTAACTCTAACCCTGTGATCTCGTTAAAAGTGGTGTAGAACTGCACTGCATTAATATTGATGATTATGTTGTTCTCCAAAGTACAGTACGCATACAACATAATCATATAAATGTACTGTATATATATATATATATATATATATATATATATATATATATATATGGTTATATATACATATATATATATGTATATATATATATTTGTATGTATATATTTGTGTGTATATATATATACATTTATATATATATATATATATTTGTATGTATATATTTGTGTGTATATATATATATACATTTATATATATATATATATATATATATATATATATATATATATATATATATATATATATATATATTTACTATACAATGACAATCATAATTGATCCCTATGTTATCTTTTGTTTTGTTTTTCCATTGATTTTGACTTTGTTATTGCTTCCATGGCTTGTAGGAATACAGTACAACTTTATTTTTCTTAGATATTTTTTCAAATGCATATTTCACACTAAACTCCCTGAGTGACATTCCATCTCTTCAGTGTCAACAAATTGACTGCATGTGTCGGACTCTAATCTGTCAGTGTGCATCTTCATATTTCTCTTGTATACTGCTACAAATGTATCATTCACCCTGATACCTGACATATTATTGTTCACTCACTTATGCCCCTTCAACCCAGTCTCCATGACAACAGGCTTCTCATGCATGAGGCTCGGGAGAGAGGTATGACATGTGAGCTGGGTGTTAATTCACATGCAACGCTTGTTTCTCTCTTCCGTTACCTTTTAAGCACCCACGCGTGCACGTGTCCCCCGTGCACGTATCATTAAAGAGTCAATGACAGTGATTTTGCTCGCTACTTATCTACAAGGACAGCCTACTTGATGGCGCACTATAATCTCTCCATCATAACAACGGCGCATGAGATATGACTCTCGTTACAGTACCAGCTAGGGTGGCTCGTATTGAAACGTCATCATTTTATTCTATTCTTTTCGTTTGAATGAACGTGTTCTGCTTTTCCCGTCCAAGGAAGAGGGTGCGATTAGCAGATCTACTATGTAAATGTATTTGATTAATTATCACCTCATACAGTAAATCTACAAAATACAATTGCTGCTTTTTTTTTTTTTTTTTTTGTATTTTCAGTCCTTTTCAAACAGAAATAGAGTACACACACAGTTGTACACACTGTTCCGTAAGCACATGTTGCACTTGCGCAGCAAAAACCACAGCGTGATTTCCATAAATTTCCCCCTCTCAATTCTGGTTTGTCTAATGTTGACATACCTCTTGTCGGTCTTCTTTGCTTGGTTTGCATGGTCAAAGTTCCCACCACTGCACCCATGTTGTCACCGTGACAACCAGCCTGGCCAATCAGTCCAGATTGTAGTAGTCCTTTTAATTGTTCCCCCACCCGCCCACCCAACAATGTCAGTCCGTGGCTCCCTTTTTATCTCCTTTCACAGCTGTGGATCTTGGAGGGGATTTCCTCTTTTTCAGCTTTCACTGACCCTCCTTGGAGTGATGATTCTCTTGGATTTCTGAGCTCATTCTCAAAGCCACACATGAGCTGCTCCTGCCTTCCAGCGCCACTCCCTCTTTTCTGTGGATCCCTCCACTCATCTGTCAGTCTGTCCCCCCTCTTTCCAGTGCCCTGCCTCCTCCTCATGGATTCATGTTGTTGTGGCGTGCTGCTAAACTGATGCAGTGCTCACTAAGGGCAAGTGAATGGCTGCAGGTGAAGGACAGCTGAGGCTGACACATGTTTGTATGTATGTGGCGGGTGCAAGTCATTATCAACTCTGTTACCGCATCCTAATGCGTGCAAGAGAATAACTGCGGACACCGTCAGCCAGTTCATTTTGATTCAAATAAATGTTTTTGTTTTAATGCTGAATGTTGTTGCTCAGAGGATTAGAGGGCTATCAATAATATGCATGTTACACATCATTCTTTTAATTAATATGTCAACTGCTTTGAAGCAAAGGGAGCTGTGACTGATCCTGATTTTCTATAACCCATCCATTTTTTATACGGCCTATCCTCATATTGATTGTGGGGGCCTTAAGCTTTACTGATCTGACTCTGGGTGAGAAGCATTTTGCATCCTTGATAGGTTGCGATTCAATCAAAGTTTTTTCCGACTAAAGCAGCCACTACTAGAAGTTTCCTACATATGTAGACAAAAATAATGACTTAAATGTACACACACAGTATAGCCCATATGTCTTGGTTGATTAAGCTAAAATTGCTACCAGCCACACCAAATAGGTTTGTCTGCACGATCTAATGAGCTCCAATAAAAGAGCTTTTAAAAAAACGATGCCTTCATGGTCAGATTCCTTTATTTTTTCAATTGTAGGTGTTGGATGTGTAGTGTGAAGGTAATTTTCAATATTGGCGTGACTAAACACCATAATAAACCCTCTCTTTACCATCCCTTTTACTATACTTGCGTGGGAGTGAACGACAGCTTCGGAAAACCTCCCTTGGTTTTTAAAAAATTCATGCAGACATATTTTTTCCTTCAATGCTTTTATAGTTTTTTTCTATTTCTTGAAAAGTATGCATTGCCCTTCCTTTTGAGGCTTGAAAAGAGCAAATTGTCACCATGTGAAAAGACTACAAAGTGATCTCATTTTCTTGTAGTTCTTCAAACCTTGACACATGTTTATTTGAGGGATGCAAAACGCAAAGTGTCGCCACCGTGGGGTTCTATGGGTGCGTGTGGTTAGCTGAAGGCCCCCCAGCAACAGAAAACAGACCCGAGATAAGAATCACATCCATTGTGTTTGCACGACATGTTTTTTTTCTACGTTTTTATAGCTTATGTCTTTCGCTCTAGGGGGGAAATCAAGTTCTGCATTCACAAGACTAGCACAGACCTGTGCAATTCCCTTGACAGATGTTTGCCATCTCCAACTGCATTACACCCTGCACAGGGATGTGCCAAGGTTGCTGCACTGCAGTCTATAACTTCATTATCTTTTCATTAGCTTCTCAACAGCTCATGAGCTGCAACACGGCACCAACACACAGGCGACCTCTTCACTACTTCACTCACCCCAACCCTTCTTCATAAGCATTAGATAGATGAAGCAGGATTGTACATAAGAGGACAAGTAGGTCAACACTGCATCAAGTATCAACTGTGGCAATGAGAATATTGGATGATTATTTCCTATGTGTTATTTTCATTATATTTGTATAATATTTTCTACTGGGCATGCATTATTCTGTGTGTTTGTGTGTGTGTTTGTATTCATCATGTTTTGGCAGCATTGATCTGTTTCCACTGTCACCCATGGGGACCTTTTGCGGTGTGGAGACGTGCTTTTTGGGCAGCGAACTGAGGTCGTGGGGACATTTGTATGTGTTGGCATAATGAAAACAAGTGTTGATTTTGAAAATCTGTGCCATTTCAAAGACCCAATTCATTGTTTTGGAACAACTACTACTACTACTTTCAAAGACCTTTTACAAGGAAGGTCTTGTGGTGACGTGAGTGTGGAAGTTGCCAGGAAAAGCTGAATGAGTTGATTTTTGCTATTGTGCCGAGGAACATCAGACAGCAAATTTCTTGCTCAAAGCCCTCCTACCAAAATTTGGATGGAGGTGTCAAAGGTGTGCCTCAATTGGATGATTCTCTTCAACCGGTGACAGGAGGGTGACGTTATAGCCATGACCTTTTTGCAACAAGAGATATTGCTGGTCCCCACACAGATGTGGTCATGACAGGACATAACTCCCCAAGGTCATCAAGGTTTTTATAGCACACGAAGAAGGACGATCAGCAGTTGAAGGCCAGATGTTTTTTCTTGGTTACATTACCAAGCTGTACTTTGTTTTCACAGAATAGGTTATTGACATAAGTGATGAAAAATACGATATCATGGTGCATATTGCAGAGGAGTCAAGGAATGTCGAATCCAATGTTGGAGTGACCATTGCCAGGGTGATAAAACACAAGGCAACTGATGGTGATGGAGCTACTGCTGGCAACCCACATCCCAGCACCACACAAGTGGAAAACACAGTGGGGCCACGGAGAATCGAAGGCACGGAAAAAGCACGAGTCACTACATCACCTCTTGCATTTTAGAAGCAAATCATGACACGTGAGAAGTGTTTAATGGCTGAACCAGAAGCTCTTATGGTCCGAGAATGGAAAAATGTTAAATTCTGTTTACAGGTGTGTTATGGCCAGAAAAAAGGCTATCTCTATAGCATGAAATGAAGTCAATAAAAGTTCTATTGAAAGAAAGCTCAAACGAAAGCTTGTGGCAAAAATGTCCTTGAACAGAGGCCTGTGCATGGACTTCCCCCACCCCATCACACCAAAGTGAAGGAAAAAAAACAATAAAAAAGAGAAAAAAATATATTAGTAATGAATAAAGAGAAAGGAAAACCCTGCAGTGCTCCACCAATGATAAAATGGCCACTTTATTAGTGGTTTAATTTACACCAGGGGTTCGTATGGCAATTACACGGTTCATGCCGGCCAAGGCAGTAGGCAAAGTAATCCTTGAAAAGAGGCTGGGGCTTGGTAATGATCAGAGCTCAGAGTAATGCGCCCCAAGCGGCATTAATACGTGGCCCCTAAAGTATAGGGGGAAATGCACTTACTATCCTTATATGCCAGAGAGTATGGAGAGCTCCTACAGAACTTCTGGGTACCCATGTGTGCATTTGTGCCAGATTGCACCTTATTCTTACTTTGTTTAGCTACTAGAATATTAGAAATATGATTTAAATGATTCTGTCGCTGAAAACTACAAACAATACAGTATACATATCTGAAAATGCACCGTATTTGACAATTAGTAGACTTTGCTGAATTCTTAAAGGGTGCAATTGAAACATTTTTCAATCTTTTGAATATACCAGAAAAGCCATGACAACATGGGTGGGCCTATAACACTCTTATGTAATTAAAGACTCAATTATTTTGTGAACTCAGTTCAAACCCAAGCAATGAAACGTTTTCCATTTTACTGGTACAAGTAAAGCTGTGGCGTTACTCTACTGTTTAAACAGGCGGTGGCAGCAGAGCACCACTTTATATTGAGTGGTGTGTATACACTTCATTAAGATATAATACTGTACTGTAATAGGCCTACTGTGCTGCAGCTGAAGGCAATTTAGATATTTCAAACGGTTCACAGTATGATGCAGTGCCGTTTTACTCTACTGCAGAACTACAAAATAAAAATGATCATTGTAAAGGAGTATGCCTCACTGTGGAGATGTAGTTTAAGCTGTGGCAGTATTGTAAGAGTAGCAATAAGGCTACATGCAACAAATCCAAATGAACATTTCAGAAAAAGCAAAGTGGATACAGAGTGTTGCAAAGAATGCTGGAGAGTGAGAAAGGCAAAGATAAAAATACATCTCGAAGGCAGTTACATAAAAGTAAGCCGAGAGGTGATGTAAAAAATTAAAAGCTGTGAGCCACTGCTCCAGTTCACTGCCTTCACAACCAGAGCCAGAAAAAAAAAAAGAGAATAAAATGATAAAGGGTACGATACAGACTTTCAAATAACCTTAGGCGTAGTAGGCCTTGTGAAAAAAACACCGGCCAATGAGTTGCTTTTTAAATTATTTTTTTTTTACAGCTTTCATTTTGAGTGATGTATATTTAGTGTCCTACACAAAACTATTTAATCACCAGAGATTTGATAATAACCAAAACAATAAATGTAATAAGCATGTCTTCTAGTGCTACGATTCTGTCACCTGGCATATTTCTTCCTAACTAATCCACATTTACGGAAACATCTTTTTAGTGTGTTTCAGCACAGTATTGTTCACCGTGTTCGAGGAGTGTGATGCTAGTGCATGACTCACCATTGTTAGACTTCATTATTGTGGGGTTTGCACATGCACACTTGAGCTCATAGCCATAATGCTCTTGTTATTAAAGAGGGTCTGTTACAAAACACAAGCAGTCAGGTATAGGTTTTCCAAACTTGTGGTCTAAATTTCTCGGGAATGGATTAAAAACGGTGTCACTTGCTTATGGATGGTGGGTTATATGGTATACAGGCCAGGTACGGCAATCCTATAAATTCAATTCCAAGTCTGCGTGCAAAAGATATCACTATACTTCAAGTCTACAGAATGATATAACTGTCATTTAAATAGCATGTTTACATAATATAATGTATTAAATGCAACAATTTCAAAGCTTCATTGCTGCCCGCTCCTAAAGGGAACAACACTGAAACAGGAGTGTAAAATGGGGATGAGGCTTTCAGGGTCATGAAGTATCAGTGAGACAGTCTCCCTCAGCCCAGCTCTTTTTTAGCCGTGAATGTTTAAATGATGAAGATGAATATGGATGCTGCTACATTTGCAAGTGGAGCATTTTAAAGGTGACTAAGCCGAGTTTCATGGTTCACGTCACTGCATGCTCAGTATGTGGAAGGGCCCAAGGGGGGAAAAAAAGAAATAATGAAATGAACTCAATGTTGTGGGAGATGAGTCTTTACATTTTATAGTATGCCTGACATGTTTGCGTGTGTGAAGATACATTTGTGTTGGCAATGTATCCATGTTTTCCTCCATGCATATTCTAGCATAGAAATGCAGAGGCTTGCACTAAAAGATGATCATGGGTGAATTGTCCAAAGATGGAACAGAATCACAGACAAAAAAAACAAACATTGGACATTTGGATAAAGTCCACAATACAATATAAAACTCTCGTGAAGTTTTTAGTTGTTTTTTAACACTGGAACAACAGGTTCTGACACATTCTGATAAAGTTTCTGGGGATTAATGCGTATTTAATCAAGTTCCAAAGTTTTACATTTCAGTGTTGCATAATTGTGTCCAATAAAGAGTGAAGTACCTTTTGTAAGGCTTCCTGAAAGCAATCTTTGAACAGACTGGATCAACTTAAGCACCCCCTGTCGACAGCGGGTGGTGCAGCCAGCCATCCTTGGATAGAAGCACAAACAGATGGGCTTGAGGATTGCCTGGAAAAAATCCGCTTCCTCCACCGTACCTCAAAAAATGGATTTGGGCTGGCACAGTCTTTTTAGTAGATAATACTTCAGGGTGTGCACTTGAGAGAAATCTACTTCTGTAGTTGTTACAGTCCACTCCAAAGTGGTTGACTGAAAAGGATTATTGTCATTCGAAGTTCAAGGAGAAATTATTACTGTTTCTGTGTAAATTCAACACTTGCAAATGTCTTCATGCAGTTGCAATGCTTTTTCTTTTGAAGTTCCATCTATGAAGTCCACTGTGCCCCCAAAAAACTGTGGTCACGTTGTGGAGAAATGTGAGAAGACAAAACTGGAAGAAAAAAAAACAAAAATCTCGAATTCGCTCAGAAGTAATGATGAAAATTGACTTTAATATCCCTGCCAGCTCATGTGACTGAGTTTAGAAAAGTTAAACCTTTCAGGCAGTTCTGCTCTAAAGAGAAAAAAAACATATGTTATACTCACATTCTTCTAGTTTTATCACTAGTTTTCTCTCTTGAGGTGCCCGTTTATATCCAGGCTATTGGAACTGTATTGTGGTGATAGGAGCAGGCTCGATGGACTTCTGTGGAAGATCCCTCCTCTGGTGCATGTAACGGTTTCGGACTTGAGAGTGCCAACAGCACTTAACCGCCCACTCTACCTCAACATGCTCCCTCCTCCTCTCTTACATCTGAACTCCCTCCCTCCATGTGGTCAAATCCGGTCTTTAAGGTCTGTTTTCATAATATCCAGTATCCAGGCTACATATGAGCAAGGTAATGTTGATCACCGTGGCTTGATAGTTGAATTATTTTCAGCAAAAATCCCTTTATAACCAGCAAAAATAACACCTTTGACAAGATCATAGAAATAGAATACGAACAATATAAATCAAACTCTGAAATATTCCATGTTCAAATATTACGAGCCCTGTATGGTGGCAATGAACTCAACTCAACTCACTTTGCAATAAGCAGCACTTTGGCAAATAGTAAACAATTATAAAAAAAAAAAAGAGGCTTCAAGCTATTTATTGCTACTCCAAGTTGAATTTTACTGGCAAACTAATAATGAAACAAAGATAATTATACCTTGTGTTTTTAAAACAACCACCAAGCTTATAGCATTTCAGTCCGCAATCTTAATGTTAATCCTAAATAATATCCATGCGGCGATGCTAAAACATTTAAGTAACATATTGAACACAAACTGTGCAGCAGCACATAAGATGGACAATACAATGCAATCATGAACTTTGGAAGGACTGAGCCAAGATCCTGTGGGACTTCATTATTCAAAATGATCATTCGGTGCAGGCCAATCATGCTCACGTCCTGGTGATTGACAATATAACTCAAAAAGTTAGTGCAATCAATGTATCAAATACAAAAGGCATCGACACCCAAAATTGGAAATAAACCAAGACCTGAAAGAAGCCCTAGAAAAGATGGAGAAAATGTCAACCGTGTTCAATTAAACTGAGCATTTATGAAAACAACATTTTTGATGGAGCTTTTCTCTTTTATCGAAAGCCATTTAATTGTGTAAGTGTATCTAAAGTTGCGACTGGTGAAGCGCTATATTCAAGTGAGCACAAACACAGTCTGTTCTAACAGGGAGAGATTCCAAAACTGTTTATGTAATCTTGCAGGTTAAATGTGGAGATAGGAGAGAGCTGTTCTCGCTCTCCAATCAAGTGACAAATCTCGGGGGGGGGGGGGAGATAGATGCAAAACTCGCCTCTCGCCTCTTCATACTACAAATCGTTGTCTTTTTAGTGTTAGATTGTGGTGAATTTATTTAGAGGATAATGTCAGTCCCAGAGTCCCCCCTGGATGAGTCATTGGGATAGGACGGGCAGAAATGAAAGAACTTCTCAACACAGCCTTCTTTGGTTGGAGAAGTCGATTTACTGAGTTCAAGCTAGTGTCAAGACAGAATATATATGTATATATATATATATATATATATATTCGTTTTTCATTACACATATCAAGAAGAAATCTGTATCATCATTGACAATTGCTGTCAAGTGTGCTTAGCTTGGGCTCTACAAGCACAAAAGTTGTCTTTATTCAAACACAAGGTCGCAGTATTTAAACTCCCCTTTTGCAACCAAAATAGCTGTAGAGAAATTAAAACATTTTTTTTTCCTCTCCCTCACCACCTACACAAATACACCTACTGTAAATGGTTGCATAATGTGTTGACATTATTTATTTCCCTTTTAGTCTTTGTGCAAGAGAATGTTTGCCAATTAGCACTGTGTGTGAACAAAATAATAATGACAAAAAAATCTTGTCTTGAAAACATGTTCGGAACTGTGTTGAAAATAGTGGTTTTGCAAAAGCATTCAATTGTGGATTGATGTGACTAACTTCCTCAGCTGTTACTGCCATCTAGTGCACAGATAGATATACACTATACTGTACTTTGTACTTCTTAATGTGGCTTATTTGTATCCAGTAGAATGAAATATTCACAATTATTAACATTAAATAGGAATCTTGCGGTGTGCCGTAGCAACCAGTGTTTGAGAGATTAACTATTTATCAGCCTAACTTTATATTTGTGGTCATTTTGTGAGGACACAATCATCAAAGCCGTTGTTTATTTAATAATAGGTATAACTTTATTCCGGACCAGAAAATATACTGTATATTATGTAGTATGCACTGTTATTACAATAAAATGTAATCATAAGCAGCTAGCGAGGTATGAGAGCTGAATATTTGATGATTCAGTTACTTTCTGTGGTGACGAATAAATAATGAAATTGTTAACTACGGTACTTCAAATCTGCAGTTAATCGCTTCAGTCATTCATACTCTCTTTCTGAAGTCAAGCACTTGAATACCAAACACTAAAAACAACTTGTTGGTCACTCATTCACCTTCACTGGCAGAGTTGAGGAGAGAAGAGATCAAAGTTGCAAACTTTGTACTGCTCATGTCTCCAAGTAGCCTGCTTGGGAAACAAATACAGTTATCAATTATTTCCTGTTGTTTTGGCTGTTGCTGCGGTGTCTTCAATGGACGTGTTGCTTTTGGAATTTAGAATACGACCATCACTGTGAATTTTACTCACGAATCAGCCCTTTTGTATAATGCTTTGAGCTCAAGTCCCAAATCAAAAATTGTGCTCCTCCTGGGAGAATTCGAACATACAATAAATAGACAACGTATTATCATTAACTTTGAGATATAGATACAATTAGCTGGTTAGAGACAGCATCGCGGTTGGTTCACTTGCCTGACTTGCTTGGAGGCAGGGTGGGTTCAATTCGCATTCAGTGAAGGTGTGAATGTGAGTATGAATGGGTGTCTGTTTCTCAATTTGCCTTGTGATTGTTATATACGTTTATTGAAGTTCATCAACTCAGTTTCTTTAACTGTGTCATCAGACAGGGTTAGAGTTAGGGTCAGACTTGTGAATGCCTTTGCCCATTAGAGAGGGTTGATCTTTTGTGCACTTGCGATTTTCTGCGCGAGGATCCCCTGCAGAAAAGCAACTCTGCGTAGGCCTTTCTAAAGTCCCTGTTCAAAGCGGGATACAGGATGGGGTTCAGGACTGAGTTAAAGTAGCCAAGCCACAGCAGTACCGAGTGAAGTGTAGTTGGGGGGTTCATCTGTTCCTTGATTCCCGTTCGGGTGAAGAAGGTGAAGTAGGGGAACCAGCAGATGACAAAGGCTCCTAGCACGGCGGCCAGTGTTATGGTAGCTTTGTGCTCTTTGGCTATAGCTGCAGTTGATGCCATGCGGGCAAAAGATGGCGTGGCAGCGCGGATTCGTTGCACCTGAGAAAGCAATCAAAATGACACTTTAATTTCAACCATAATTTCAGACGGTAAGATCATACTGTAAGAAAGACGGATAGTTACAATTATTATTATTATTATTTTTAAATGAGACACCCCAGCAGCAAAAGGCTGGATGTTCACCCACATTTTCAGGGCAGCATGCATGACCTCTGCGTGAGGTGGAGCAATACTTCCCAATCTTATCTATCAGTGACTTAAAGAGACAGGCAGAACAAATAAATGGTCTTCTATTAGATGGCAGAAAGTATATAATTGACTTGTGCCATTTTGTTTGGTGGTTTGCCATGAGATTTTTCACACTTAAAATATTTGCCTTGAGTCAGTAAAGATTGGGAATCACTGCTCTAAATGACAACATTTGTTTTTTTAAGTCTGGAAGTTATGTTGTCAGTAGTTTTGGGAATAAAAAAAGCAATGTTCATTTCAGCCAAACATAACGAAATCAGAGAAACTGGTCATTTTGATGTGGTCTCTTAATTTTTTTTAGAACTGTACTTCAGCCCGTCGGACCCGTACATGGGAAAAGGAATCAATGATTATTTTTAGATTTTTAAAAGTGGTTGGACTATCAAAATTGAGTCATCATTGAATTTATATTGTCAGATTGACATTATGATCTGGTAACCATTTTTAATGTAAGTTACTGTAATTCTCTTTGGTTATAAATTTTGAAGACATGAATTACATCCTAAATGTAACTTGCTGATTCCAGGCCACTGGGTATTAAGGACTCCAAACAACCTCTCTAAATACTCACCTGTTGGCGTGCCACTCTGAATATGCGTAGGTACATTGCACACATAATCATCAGAGGAAGGTAAAATGAGAACAAGACATACAAAATAATGTAGTTGTTATTCCATTCAAACTGGCAATAGCGTCCCTCCTTGTGGTCTTGCCCCATGTGCCAGTCCAAGTGTTGCACTCTGTAGTCCACCGTGTTCCATCCTAGGTGGATGGGCAGAAAAGACACAGCCAGCGACAAAGCCCAGATGGCGACGATGGCCAACGTCACCCTCGGAGGAGTGATTCTTAACGAGTAACTGAGGGGTGCTGAGATGGCAATGTATCGGTCCACGCTGATAGCCAACAGGCTCAGGATGGAGGCAGCGCACAGCATGACATCCAATGAGACGTAGATGTTACACATGGTGCCTCCGAGGGGCCACTTCCCACTGCGTAACTCCAGAGTGGCAGAAAAGGGCAGCACCAGCAGGCCCATCAGGAGATCTGTCACCGCCAGTGACACCACAAAGCAGTTAGCGATGCGCCACAGTCGGCGGCTGAGGCCCACGGCCAAACATACCAGCACATTCCCACCAATGTTAAGGATGATGAATGACACCAGAATAAGACAGTGAAGAGCTGTAGAAATCATGATGCTCTCTTGCGCCGAGTCAGTAAAACAACGCTGAAGTCTTGGAGTCGCTTGCTCTTGTCTGGGAAGTTCATAGGTCACACAATGGAAAAATCTTCCCAGGCACTGGTATTTTTTTCTTTTCCCTGCTGTGATTCTTTGAGGTCAACAAGCCCCTGTTGAAGGAAAAGCAAACTAATTTTATTATCATTGCACTTGCAGCAAAAGGCACCAACGGGGGAGAAATTGATTGCACATAAAAATGTTTTTATTCTATTCGTACGTGTGTGTGCATGAAACATACACACACACACACACACACCCACACGCACCCCCACGCACACCCCCACACACACCCACACACACACACACACACACTTATCTGTAAAGGGATTGGGCCTGCACCAAGATAGTTTCCATACAATTTTTATTCATTCATCCATCCATTCATTCATTCATTCATTCATTCATTCATTTTCCACTTAGGAATCGGACAGATAAACAACCATTCCGACTCAGATTCACTACATTTTTGCACGAATGAACGGATGCATGAATCTTAATCACTGTAGGGGTTTCCTTTAACACACGTGTCAAACTTCGGTTCTCGAGGGTGCGATCCTGCACGTTTTAGATGTTTCCCTTCCCCAACAAACCTGATTATTTTTCCCTTAATGAATAAAATCTCCCTCTAAAAACTTCATTTTATGTTTACTATGGTTATCATGGTTGATATTTATTGTAGATTTGTTTGATGACCTTGTAGTAAATGTTAAAATAATGGAGCAAACTATACTTTTTCATGGCACTATAATGCATGATATGATGACCACCAGGAAAAATGAACAGGGACCTATTAAACTGCTGTTTGTATACTCATTGGGGATGGAAATTAACTTCCTAATGATGGATTTTTTTATTTATTTTTACAAGAGCCCAAATATAAGATAAGCGTGGGCTGTTCTATGCATAAACAACAATAACAACCATAAAACATCCAGTCAAAGCCTGAGGAGTAAAACAAACATGCTCAAGATGTTTAAGGACATCATGAAACTCCTCATCCCACCAGGAAAAGAAACTGATGGAAAAAACAGAAGGATTTGTTAGTGCAATCCCATGCTTTTCAAATAACTTGAATGGATGCATTTTGGAAGCTTAAATGCTACACTGATCTTTTCGGAGCGAGAAACGCAGTAGCCGGACTAAAAATGCTACCAACTAACTTATCTTGTGTAAAATTCATTTTACAATAGTTAATTTATATATTTTAAGTAGATCAGGTTATGATTGCAAATGTTCGTTTTCATTCCATATTCTTGTCTACTGTAAAAAGCAATAGCTAGTCCCAATAAAATAAAGAGTTCCTCCAGCTATGCAGTTAAACAATTGCCTCACCATTTCTCTAAAATACAATTCTCTATTTTATTATTCGTTTATAAAGGATTGTCAATGGCTCCCCTCAGGGAAAAACTCTTGTTTCCATTGTGACTGACTGACTGACTGACTTTTCTTCTTTTATTTGGCCACTGACTGAACGCAGTGCACAATGGCCCATTAAGACAGCCAAAGGGGACATACAGTGTTATGGAAAATTGACTTTTTAATTGCTTTTACACAAACAGTTATGTCCCTAGTGTCCCATCAAGTTTGAAATTAAACAAAAAATTAAACAGGCACTGTAAATATTTTCTTAGTTGCCAATTTCTGAAAATTCAAGGCAAAAAGAGACTTAAAGCAGAAGTCAACCCAAACATATATTTTTTTCAAGAATATGTTCCCAGCAGGCCCACTAGTTGAAACACGGCATTCTGATTAATTTTGTGTTTGTGGAATATAAGTTAAGCAGAAAAATGCCGTCGTTTTTAGCCATTTCTGGGGGCGGCCATTTTGTCATCTGTCGACTGAAAATGACATCACAATTGCTCACAACGAACAATCACGGCTCAGATTCAGAAACCAGGTCAGCCGTGATCGGTCTCCCTAAGTTGCAAACCAAAAGCTCTGTTGATGGTCGTCATGGTAACATAATGGCCTGCAGTAAAGCAGGGTGATCATTTGCATGGGAGGAAGTTATTGCCCCCTCAAGGTTGTGATTTCAACCACGTTTTTTTTTTTTTAATCCAAACAATTCTTCAAAAACACTGATGAATATTCAATATATGTTTTCTACAGTAAAAAAAGGAGAAATTGGGAAAACAAATGGAAAAAGAATGAGAAAATATTGAATTGAGAAAAAAATCTCAGAATATGAGAATCTGTGGGTGCCAAACCACAAGTATGCAGGTGTTGAATGTTTTGTTGTTTGCTTTGTTGTTGTATTAAGATAGTGGATCTTTTCTACAGGACATGCATTGAGAAATATATTAAGAAAAATGAAAGAGACTAAGTAAGAACACGTATTTTGCATGTATGCACATATTTTGTCCATATTCAAAGTGGAATTTTATGTGGCCCCACAGTAGCATTGATGAAAAATTATGGCCCCCTCCAGCATTTAAATTGTCCATCTCTGTCAGTGACCACCACAAAATAGAAGGGATGACTCACCTCACATTGTTCAAAAAACTTCTTCCTGGATCCTAAATAATGTCTAATGCCAGCCAAATGCAGTTTGTTATTTTTCTCTCGCTTTCCCCTCGCTTTTGTTCCGTTTCAGAACTTCACCCGCTATGTTTTTTTTTTTTTTTTCTCAGGCTTATTGACTGTCATAGCAGTCAACCAAACATGCACCTCCCGCCCATCTCTGGTATACTTATTCATCGTTTAGGATTAATCAGTCACTATTGTTTCCACTTGAAATATGTCATTTTATCAATATTCTAACTCAGACATATCATTTGTTTTTGTGTCATTATTTTAGTTGAACTTGAGTTCAGTGCTTAGGTTTTTAAGCATTTTGAAACAATCTGAATGTCTGAAGACTTTACCCACAGGAAATTAAAAAAAAAAGTATGGCTAACCTGCAGTTTGCTCTCATGTATAAATCAACCTCCCTACCCAAATTTGGGCATGTGGCATAACAACACTCACTTTGTACACATTCATCTCCAGTTATAGCTTGACTCAACTAGATGGTTATACTGAATAGTGGATGATTTTTTTTGAAAGAACACAAATACACAGGCTGGTGATCCTTTGCCCAAAAGGAAGCCATAAAATGAGCATATTTAGCACAGAAGAACTTTCATTTCTGTAAAAAGTAACCCACGTGTGCCAACTCAACTTTGTTTGCTGTATTAATACAATATTAATGTTGTATTACTTATTGTTAGAGGCATGTGATTATTCACACTGTAATGTTCAGTACTGTACTGCAGTTTCCAAGTTTTATGCCATTGCATCGCAAGTGACTACACCACCTGCTGGACATGAGTGAGTACTGAGCGGGTGTATTATGTAGGATTAGGCATCTGCAGGGTGTACTGTACTTTGCCGGTCTCCTAAATACAGCTGCCCCACCTCACCCGAGACCCAAATGAGGACACCGACTAACATTGCAATGCAATGCAAGCCTTACAATAAATACTCAATCCAATTTATATTAATGTGGGCCTGCCAAATATCGGGATTAGTTGAAATTAAAGTACTTTATATAAATATATTTTTAAGCATCATAGTATGCTGCTGTTAATGACACTTCATTAGAATTGCTTATCATGATTATTAATGTTTTTGTTGTGGCAGGCTATAGCTGATTATAAGACAACAACAGTAATTAAAGGGGCCTCCAAGCTGTGTTGACTGTCAGTCATCCTCTTACACGCAGTTGAGAGAGACGTGAGTGAGCCTGAGGTGATGTTTGTGACTAACAAGCTAATTTTCAGCCTTTCAAGGATGTTGGCCAGAGTTGCTTGATGTTTTGGCTGCACTTCAGCATCTAAGCGGTCTTTAATCAGCAATTGCGCCTTTCACATCACAGCCAAATAAAAGCGAAATAGCAGAGTGAAAAGAAGCAAGGAAAGTGCTCACAATTTTCCTAAAACCGGACAGTCATTTTCACATCTAGGGTACTGTATTGCACATATCCTGTTTTGATGGTGAATGAACGGGATTACTTGTTCATTTTGATGAAAAGCTCACTACACTAGAATATAGTAGAACGCGTCATTCATTTCAGTATGTACATACTCAATACAATAAATCTAATATTTTGCTACTATAACCCAAATATTACAAAGAACTGCATGATGCAACAACACAAGCGCCACTCCCAATAATATAATGAATGAATAAGTATATCTATGACTTTTAAATAATTTTAGATAATTTATCTTTTTCTTTTGATTGAGGACTATTTTTACCTTATTTTACTGATTTTAGTTCTTGGATTATATTATTGGTTTGTCTTTTAGTTTTGTTAATTTTGGTTGTTGTTAGCTTTTAGCTCCAGTGTTTCCTCAAGGGGGGCATTCACGCTGGGAGGGGTGGCTGCCCTTCCCGCGGGGTGCGTCATCGCAGGGGCTCCTTAGGCCCGGGTGACCTGGGGCCTCTACACTAAATGTAGGGTCTACCCAGTTAATCTGGGCTGGGGGTCTCTGTGATGGTGGCGCTCCCTGTGGCCGTGGGTTGTCATTCCCCTCAGCGTGAATGAGCTCCCCTTGGGTACCCTTCCCTCCTATGGTTTCTCTGTGCCTTGTCATGTCTTTTTAACACAGTTTATCAGGTTGTGTGTTTTGTGTGTGTGAGTGCTGATGTACTGGTGGATATATGTCTTTGTGTATGTTGGGAGGAATGGAAGGAGGGGGTCTTCTTTTTATCTTGTGTTTTGGATGTTTTTATTGCACAGCACTTTGAGTTGCATTTTTGTGTATGAAAAGTGCTACATAGATAAAATGTGACTGATTGATCTCTGATTACATTATCCATACAACCCATAAAATTAAGCAAATTTAAAGTCTACCATAAAGGCCAATGGCAAGCACTTTCTCTGTCTGAAATTTCACCATTGTGTCTCTTCTTTTGTGGCCTGTCATATCACATTTTCTACCCAGAGAAGCTGATCTCTCACATCTCCAGTGGATTACTGCTCCTCCAAAACCCCTCCTAGAGGACACTTGACCCTGGGTGGCGGAGTGACAGTAAACCCCAACCGCCCTTCTTTGCCTTCCTCCATCCTTCGTCGTCCCCAGGGAACACTGCCAGTGAGTCTCTACGTCAAAATGACTCATTAGTCGCGTCTGCGAATCAAACCGGCAGCAGCATTCCCATAAATAGAGGAGTAAGAGGGTAAACCTCATAGAGTTTTTTTTTTTTTGTTAAAAAAAAGAAAAGAAAAAAAGTTTCACGAGCCTCAGCAAACAATGCTGACATGCACATGAAAAGCATTACAAAAATATTTTCGACAGTGACTGATATATTTTTTTAATGATTGTGGTCATATTTGGAACTTCAACAAAACAAAAACAAAAACATATCCGTTTCAAGCCTATGGTGGCTGGAATAAATCTCAAGGATGTTTGGAGGGAAATCCATGTTTCTTTTTTGGAAGCTGCTAGAAAATTGGAAAACTACATACAGAATTAGTATGTGCCCTTTATGTTATCAGAGGATGTCACTTTCATCCATTTGGCTATTATCTTAAATTAGACCCTCATTATGCTGTAGAGAATAAGCCTGTTCCTTGGAGATTTTAGTAAGATTTCAGACACAATGTACTACAATGTATTCCAAAAAATATATATATTGAGGGATTACTTGGAAAAAAAAATGGATGAATGAACGCAGTTATAGTTCAACCATATTATTTCATCCATGGCCTTTGTTAAAAAGATCTTATTTTTCATACTATATATATCACATATCCACCTTCGCACCTTGTCTGGTTTGCGGTTCGCACATAAGATGAGAATTATGAAACTAGGAAACTTGTACATATAATGTTTATATGTGCTTTAAAGAGAACTTATTCTCTCTATCCAAATGAAAGTCATAAAACTCAAAAGCAAATTCAGGCACAAACTTAGACATAATAGAGGATTAATGGGTAAAAGATTATCTCACTCATCATCAGTTAGCCGTGACTAAAATGAACGTCCTAGAAGTCTTGTGTCCAAAGTCTTTGGGTTTAGAGTTCTAAACTTGCTGTATTTTCCTGGGCAGCCACTTTAACAGAACTTTGTAGAGCTTTTTGCTTTTCTTCTTTGACTTCTTCACGTTCTTCACGGCTTTTCTGAGCAGACTGAAGTCCAGCGCAAAAGTTTGGTAAGCTTTATTTCTTCTTGTTGAGTGTTGATTAAGAACCTCCAAGAAGCACCTTTCCTGCTGTCTGAAGTCATACTCCACGCTGAATGGACAAACATGTTAAAACAGGCAATCACCAATCATATTAATCATGTACTATGGCCAGTTTCAACAAACGTGACTAATAATTTCTTTTAATTGCAAACTCCCCCTTTAAGGACAAGCTGCAAACAGAGGCCACTAAACAACTTCAACATTCAATTTCTTCATTTTAAGATAGAATAGACCTAGAGACGGCCTCTTCATCTTCCACACCATCATCATCATCAGCATAAAGGTGTCTCAGCCTTTGCTTTGTAAAGCATGAGGCATTTTTTTTCTGTTTCAAGAGATCAGAAGAATTTTAGATTTCAGAGCCGTTCTTAACTTCCTTTCCACAAACAGAATAGTTGGCTCAGGGGGATTACAATTTATCATTCTATTGCCTCCACCTGACGCAATGTTCCATCTTGATGGTGTAATTAATCTTATAAAATATAACAGATTCGATTTTATATTGGTCATGCGTGATATTTTCAAAAGTATCCCATTATCATGGTTTTATGTTGACCTCATTTGTTGCATTTAAAAGCAACCCAAGTCAGTTAAAAGTCCAAAACGTCACTAACCTGTAAACAATACAAGCCGTCTTTTGGCAGATGTAACAGTTTTTGAGGTCCTGTCCCGTTTTGTAGAATTGACGACTGTAAAAGACACACAAAACATGCAGAGAAGATTTTTGTAGGAACAACTTTATAAACACTTTTGTGTTGGCAACAAGGAATAGTAAAACACACATTCTGCCAGAGATATAACCAACTCTAAACTTTGAAACGTGACCTCAGACAGCAGTCACAACATATTAGTACTCCATGTTGGATGAGAATGATTGACAGAGACACATTGCCAGAGGCAATTTAAGCTTTGGTATGTCCTAATTAAATAATTAAGAAACACGCCAAAATTAAAAAAAAATAAAAAATTCTAACATTCATTAAAGTCCATACGCAGAAATGCTCACAAACATTTCTTCAAGTGGAGAAACATGTTGTCGGGCATTTGAATAAAGAGCCTCTTCAGAATTCAGGCCAGTGCAAATGATGACTCACTTGACCTAAGAAGAGCAGCACTGTAGGACATTCTCAAAATATTTTAGAGTACCTGTCTAGAGTGGATTATGTTAATATATAACAAGGCAGATTGGAATGTGAATATTATATTAGAAATGAACATTGTGTTAAATTCTCAGGCAATGATGCTTTGGTCAACAAAAATAAAACCATGCAAACCACTCTCCCCACGCACACACATACATCCTCTTACCCAGAGGCAGGAGTGTGGTTCGCCTCCAGGTCATGGATGATGTTCAGCAGAGTAGCGATTCTGTCCTTGTTGGCTGCCAAACTGGCCTCCACACTTTCAAGCCTATGTTCTATGGTTGCCGATTTCGAGTACTGAGGGGACGAAGGCAGAAGCAGGGCTGCTTCACCCGGGTGGGAATGGGCCTGGATGAGGTCCGCCGTCTCCTGCTCGGGGGCAACCTTTGAATCCAGGCTGACGATTGCCTCAGCCTCACTGGACCTGAGGCGTTGGAGGGATGCGGAATTGCAATGCGTACAAAGTTCTCCCTCACTGCAGCTCAGCGCTGGTGCAATTAACGTTGGGCCTTTGAGAGATTGTGCAAACGGTGATTTGTTTGACTCAAGCCTCTGCATGTGCTTGAGATCATAATGTACATTTCTCTTTGCCAGCATTGAGATAATGGGCTCATGTTTTCCTTTTGCTGTGACAGAGGCTGTTGGATCATTTGGATGCGTCTGTTTATCTGCATTTGAGTCAGTCTTACTGTTTGCATGCATGGGTGATGTGCCCAAGGCAAACTCTTCTGTATTTGAATCCATCTGCTGGGCTGTTATGTCTGTTGGGCATGTAGCACGATGTCCCTTGTGTTCCATTACTGTGCTTTCTTGATAATGTTCACCCGTTTGTTGTTTTGCGTTCATGCAACCCCGCAGACAGGAATTGTTTGACTTAATTGGGCAAGTGCTATTTTGAGGCGTTGCGTCCTGCGATATAGCTGAATGTTGCTTCGACTCATTCCATGGTAAATCATTGATTTGATCACTACTCAATAGTTTTTCATCAGTATGCAACTCACTGTTAAGCTTGCTTGAATCGTTAGTTCTGTTTGGAGTGGTTTGTATCACATTTGACACAAGACTGATTTTGGACACTTTTGACAGGCCAAGCGGTGCCGTCTGAGCTGTTTTTGACACATTTTTGTGATTTGTAACAGCAGGTACATATATGGGTTCGGATGTGATGTCAGTTGTTTGTGTCAGGCAAGGCTTGTTAGCACAGGGAAATGTATTATGATTAATTGATTTGTTGTGCTGGTGTGACACATTGCTTGTTTTAAGCAAGGAATTATATGACACGCTAGAGTTCTTTTGCTTTACTTTTAAAGTAGATGAAGGGTGAATATTTGAAGAGCTCCTCAGGGCTGTGTTTCTGAACAAAGCATAATTAGTAGTTGTGGAGATGGGAGCTGACATCCCCAATTTAGAATCAAAGGTTGCACAAGATACATTTAAAGAGGCTGTGTTCCCGCAACGTGTTGATTCCGAATTTGAGGACACCGGCTGTTTGTTTGCATTCAAAAATTTGGGATTCTGCTTGACACATGCATTAGCATTTCCTTTTAAGTTAGCATAATGTTTGACGGGGCTAGTTACAGCCACACTGCTGTATGATCTTGATTTGTGGTGGTCTGATAATTTGATGGGATATTTAGGAGATACTTGAGAGTCATCTTTTGTTTTTATTTGTTGTGAAGCATGTGGCGAATTCTGGGGTATGGTTTCATGGTGTGCAAACACAGTGTTAGTACTTTTTGTGGACATGAGTGTATTATTGAAGGTTTGGACAGTTTTAGGGACGGTACCTGTTGTGTTTCCTTTGGATGTTGTGTACAAATGAGATGGAGTGTTTTCTTGTGTGGCATGCACGGACACACACACCTTTTGCAGGGCATTATGATGGTATTTAGAATGAGTCTGTGTGTGGGGGTAGTTTGATTGAGTAGCTGTGGCCATAAGAGGGATCGATGGGAGACTTCCTGTTTGGGGGATTTTATTGTCAAGGGGCGTGTTTGTTAGTGGATCTAAACTATCCTTTTTTGTTTCAGCTTTAGTGGAAGTGATTGCATTAGTGTGGATGGTCTGAGAATGGGTTGAGGCGGCGGAGTGTCCATGCGTGAAAAACTGTCCTTTAATTGAATGGACTGGACATGCAGGGTGTCGTGTTATTCCATGTCCTGGTGCTTCATGAAGATGTGATCCTTGTTGAGGGCTTGTCTCTTTTTCTCTGTAAAGGGAATTCTCAGGGAGTTGATGGTTGCTTGGTTGGATATCGGTCTCATTATGGCCAGAGTAAAGCACATCGTGGGCTGAATGAAATAGTTTCTCTGTTTGGAAAGCAGGAGCAGTAAGAATTTTCTTCCCTAAAATCTCAACTCCCGCTGTTCGTCTGCCTCCGCACTGGTTGCATATTTTCGCATTCCTTGACTCGGTGTAATGGGTGTGCGTTCTTTTTTGGTGTCCTCTGTGAGTTGGGGTCGATTCACCATTATCGATGCTAATGCCACCCATCGCCTCTGAATCAACCACGCTACCGTTGGCGTAGCGAACAGTAGGTTTTGTTCGTGGCCCCACATTGGTTACAGCCCTTGCAGAATGTGGGGTGGCCTTGATTGCTCTAGGAGTGCGGCATCTACGATCCTGACCGCACACGACATCCCCCAAGGTCTCACCTACAAGTTCTTGAAAAGTCACTTCCTTTTTACTTCTCAAGTCCCCACTCTTTGCCCCGTTTTCCCTTTCACTGTTTGTTAGCAGTAGTATCTCTTTGTACTCCTTGGTAATGTAGCTGCTGGTCGTGCGGGCGCTATGATCTGATTGCATGTGGAGTTTATACATGAGCTGTGCGCACCGCTCGGAAGGTGCTCTCCCTATCCCTGGGGATGTTTGCACGCCAATGCTGCTGCTTTGAAGACCCCACGTATGAAGCTGCGCTCCTCCGGTTGTGTCGTCTTCTGTTGTCCTCCAGCTACGCGCTCCAACCAGGGCTGGGACGCCCAAAACTGGTACGGGAGTGGTCAGGTCAGCCGCTCGTCTCCCCATCCTCCGGCTGATTGCTTCCAACGTTTCACAATTCAAGGGATCGTTTATGTACCATTTAATATATCTGGAAGTACAAGAGGAAAACGCTTACAGTTCTGAAGAGCTGCCTGTGAAGGATTGCACAACGCTGTAGAACTATTGTGAAGCAAGTTATTCAAGGCAGCAAAACTTTAGGGTAGAGTTGTACAAATGAACTGAACATTTGACAATGAATTTTATTGACTCTGATGATTGGAAATAAATGGCCTTTTTTGTGGAGCAACACAAATACAAAAGGCAAAACTCTCCACAATGCTCACAGTTAAATCTTGATGCAATTTGAAAAAAAAAAAAAAAAAAAAAAAGACAAAACACGACATAATAAAGATATGTTTTCTGTCTAGTTACTACAGTGATTCTCAAATGGTAGATAATGGACCCGTCTCGAACAGGTAACCAACATTCAACCTTTCAAACTTACAAACTTTTAATTGTTTGAATATGTGGTCGAATAACACAAATAAAACACACTAATTTAGCTCCATACTTTCTTTTTCTAATTAAATTCTTTAATATCGATTTTCACTACTGTGTTGGTGGACTCACTCAACTACAAATTCAAATTTAGTCGACGCCGTACAAGCATAATTCTGTCATATGACGACTTCCTGTACAGTGAAATATTTGACATGCATCCCAGGTTGGATTTGCCTTTTACATTCTATAAAGCTGCCTTGCCCTTGCCTGGGTACGCTCCTGCATCATTATTTATGGTGCAAAGGTACACTAGGTCGTGTTTCTGAACAGAACATATTACTACAGTCCTAAAGGCTTTACACTGGCTCCTGCAGTCAGCTATATAGATTTCAAAATCCTCCTTTTTGCACTATACATTCTTTTAGTAAACTTAGTAAGCTACTTTTTATTTCTTTAGTTTTCTTTGATTTTTAAAAAAACTCTTTTGTTTGTAACTACAGTTAAATGTTATATTGTTTATTATGTGAAGCACATTGAGTTATCTTGTGTATAAAATGCACTATATAAAGCTGCCTTGCCCTTGCCTAGGTATGCCCCATTCACGGATGGAAAAACATTGCACTTTTTTTTTTTTTTAAAAAGGCACTTTAAACATGTAACCATGTGTGGTCATGTTGGAAAAATATGATATAGCCATACATATATTTTCTTATTGTGCTAAACTTCTATAAGTGTGGGCCCAAGGTTGAGAGCCACCTAGTAGGCAACTTCATGTACATTGTAGAATATAGGATTAGATGCCCAGGAACCACCATGCAAGTAGTGAAAATTGATCTTTTTCAACATTTTTATTCACCAAAATACAACAGATTATTTCTACCCCTTCAATGGAAAGCTACAACAATAAAAAGCAATACCTTTTGCGCTTGTCTGCAGCAAAATATTTCTTTTACGCTCATCAGTGGGTGGACCAATACTTACCCTGACCACCTGACTTATCATTAGGTGTACGTTTTGTACATTGTAGCCCAGAATAATTATCCATATGGGGCTCGTTAAAGTAGATTGCACATAAAAGGACTCCTCCTGTTAACCGATTTCCGATATGATAAAAATGGAACAGTCGCAGAAGAAACTCATTTATATCTATATTCGCATTTCAGACTAATGCATAGATCCTGATTTTGTGTCTGACACCAAACGGAATTATTTATTGGCAAAATAAACGACTGGCACTCACGTAGCCCTTATGGAGAACCCGCTCGCCTTCATGGTTGGCTGCTTGCATTCAACATTCAGTTTATCTTGGAAAGGGGCCCATAGTGTTGCCAACAGTATGGACTCACGAGAATTTAATAGGAAGTAACATTTCACAGAGATTGTGCAGTTTTTGTATGCAGTGCATGACACCTATCATGATCATGTCAGGTCTGTTATTTGAATGGTCTCTCTGGACAAAGAGTCCTCAAATTGTAGTTTAGGGAAAACAAAGGGTCCATGAGTCACCGCTTGGCGGTCACAAAATAATTTGCAAGAAATTAATGTCATGTGAGATTTTGTCGACACTTTCACTGATGCCCCAATAAAACAAACATACTAAACCAGTTATTCAATGCCTTAGCTTTGGGCTAATTCAAAATTCTGATGTGACTCGATCATGCCAACTTGGCATACCAGCATCAGTCAATTTACTCGAGTATCGCTTGGCATGCAATATTTGTAGCTACTGACAATGGAAAACCATTTAAATATGACAAGTATTGTTAAAACCTAACTGGTTAAACTGAGAAAATACGAATATTTGGACTATTAAGAGTATATATATTTCCTAAATGGTAAACATAGTAGTTACAAGTAGCAAAACGATTGAGAACCGCAGCTGTCTAGATGACACCAGCGTTCTAGAGTACAACCTTTTACAACTGTTTGTATACAAGCAGCGATTTGTCTGCTAAATTTAACGTGTAAACAGAATGTGCACTTGCAAGGGCTGATATACATGTCATAACTCGAACATAAATACATTCTGACAAGGATCCTCTCACCCTCATCCTCCTCTTCATCCTCATCACTGACTGCCATCCAGACATGTCAAAACTGCAGAAACAACACGTAGTCAGTTATCCCTAAGGACTATTAATTTGGGTGGCCGTTACTTGAACTCAGTGAAGTGACATGTATGTGTTGTCATTGAATAACTAAAGAAAGGTTGCATTGCTGTAAACTAGCTCTTTGCAGAGTCAAGACCAAACTTCATGCATTACAGCGTCCTTTATTTAAGATAGCAAACTCCGTTATGATATCATACCTGATCGATGTCCATATGTGAAGAACTAAGTTTGCACTTTTTCTTCGGTGTCCTCCCGGGTCTCTGACGTGTGGAGCAGTTTAGAGCATTTTCAATTGTTTTTCCACTGCTGCAACGTGAACCCTGTTTTCAAACATCAAAATTCTGACTGACACAACATAAATCAGGCCAAGCCATTTCCGAATTTAATCTACCCTGACTTTATGTTGGTACTTCTTTTTGCTCGTGTCATAGTCTTGATGCTACTGTATGCTGCCCTCCAACACACTCTTGGTCTCCAGTGGCTTGCGCCTTCCCTCTCTTTCCTCTCTATTATTTCCATCACAGTCCTCTCACCTCGCAGCATCCCGATCTACAGCTGGGTGGAGATTTCTCGGGAGAGGGAGAGTGGGTGTGTGTGTGTGTGTGTGTGTGTGTGTGTGATGTGAGAGAGAGAGAGAGAGAGAGAGAGTGAGAGAGAGAGAGAGAGAGAGAGAGAGAGAGAGAGAGAGAGAGAGAGAGAGATGGGGGGGTGGGGAGAAAGAGAGCGAGAGAGAGAGAGGGAGAGAGAGAGAGAGAGAGAAAGAGGGAAGGAGGATGGAAATGACTTGCATTGGTTGGGATACTAGGGACCGTGTCTAAATTACCATGCAAAAAAGATGGGAAATGCCTTCACAAGGCATATTAAAAAAAAAAAAAAAAAAAAAGGATTTGGTCATTACATGTAGCCTACATCTCAGCCAGACTTGTAGGGTTGGGGTTCTATATTTTATGTTGTTTTTTAATCATCCTCTCATCACAATTATTAGGATTATACAAAAACTAATAACAGTGGGACTTTGTGAAATGGTGTCCTGTGCTGAACAAGAAGATACAAATGAGGTTTGAGTCACAAAGGAACTGTTCCTCTGCCCTAGAATGCAAATGGAAGAGGCCTATCCATAAGACAATCTTCCCTTAAGCCCAATGAACCAGAAATTACCTAATTTAATTTCTTGACACGATTAAAGCAGCTAAATTTTGGGGGGTAATTGAGGCAATTGAAATATATGAACATGAACAGTTCTTACAGCTGCATTTACAACTATTTGAGGTTCTGTTTTTTTCAGGGTAACTAACACTTTTTTTTTTCACTCCCTCTTCCTTTTCGTCCACCAACTAAAGTATACATCAACTCTGCACCCACCCAATTAGCTAGTGGTTTTTAGCAGTTTTTACAGGAGGTTTTACAGGAGATGGCACTTTTGTGTGTTGTCTTCATTAAAGCCCGCTCATATTCCATTACTACAGAAGAGGGGAACAATAAACCTTCCTTGGTGCATGGAAGATTGTTCCTTAGCCCCAAGGTGAACACATACAGTAATAATGTAACAGTGATACAACTGTGTACTGTAAATGTTTACAGTCTGTAATTGTTTATGTGGCTCACAATTAGTCATCCTAATAGCTTGTTTTTCTTTAGAGGAGTAGGCTACATGTTCAGTTTTTCGTTCATTCTTTCTTTCTTTTCTATAGACACATTATTAACCAAACCTCTCATTGAGGATTTATGCATATCATAAGGATATAATGGTTGACATATTATGTCAAAGTTGAAATACAGCCTAATGTTCTATTTTGATTTCAATTTGTTTTTTATATCAGACTCCATAGGGGTGCTTCACCAGTCAACCTCACTGCACATCACTGATCAAGGAACATGGATGAAGGTGAAAATAGAATTTGAACGATGTGTAGTGATCCTCAAGCAGGTGCGGAGCTATGGGCCTGGGTGTGCACAGGCCCACCCAAATTGACAGACTGCCCCAGACTGTGAGATTCATGAAAATAAAAAACGTTTAAAGTTTTAGAAAATTGTTATTAGATTAGTTTTTAATTTGTGTTTCGTTGTGTTTTTTATTTTATTGATTATTAAGAATGGCATAAATATGGTTGTCTAAGGAAGATCCGAACTTTATATTCAGTTTGTCATTTTATTTGACTATACGATGGGTCGGGATAGGAGGATATTCAGGCCCACCCTGATTTTTCCAGGCCCACCCGATAGCCACGTTCTGGCTCCGCCCCTGTTAGACAGTTTTGAAAATGTATTATGTATGCATTTGTAACTTAAATTGCTTCACGCAAAAGGAGGAGGGACCAATTTCAAACTTGAATGGTTAATATTGACTTATATATTCAAATCTCTTAAAATAACTGAACAAAAACCTCTTTCAAATTACCCTTAATTAAGAAATAAAACATTTAAAGTCAATAAATAACCACCAAAACGACTTTCTGTACATGCATATGCACAAAATACAATTACATATTGTTCCTCTTTAATCTGTAATGTAGAATGTCATTTTAGCTGTTGTTAACAGGTAAATGGGCATTTTTTTGTACCACTGGCAGGATGAATATGCTTTTTTTTTTTTTACATGTATGATCTAAAATTGTTTACACGAGGAATAAAAGTGCAGATGAGTTTTCCTCAAGAGTGAATACCAATAATAGACAGTAATAAACTTATTATTAACACCAGTAGATGTCAGCATTGTAGGAGAGATGGACTGCAGGAGCAGAATGGGGAAAACAATGCAATAATATGAAGAGTGGGAATGTTCTTCAGTCTACATACAGATGGCGCCCACAACACACATACTAGTAGACGCCCCCTCACAGACAGTAATTAACATGAAAACCCATTGTTCAAATGGAGGAGAGGATTAGCCTCCCATGTGAGCACCAGCGTCCTTGAATACCCACCAGCTTGCACTGATATGCACACGCTGATCATTTATTTGAAAGCCATGCATTTAAAATTGATTATTGTGATTGAGTGACTTATTCTTATCAGGGATTGGATGTCACGATTTACTGTATACAGTATTTTAAACACCTGTGTATAAAAATAAACTTCCACCTGTTTCTATTGTCTTATGTAAATGTAAATAAGCGGTTGGGAAAATGAATGAATGAAACTCAAAATAGTGACTTTCCATCTTGAAAACACAAATCTCTCTCCTTCCTCTATTGCTGTTTATGTGGTATGGTATGGACACGTAAGTCGTCAACACGCTGGAAATGCCACGCAACGCATACATGATATCGCTCCCTCAGACGGGAATTGTAAGTCTCCCACAATGCCTCACTACGTTCTATAAATACAATTGAGTTATACACTTACATATTCATTCATTCAATCATTCATCATTCATTCATTCACAGTGGCTGAGAGGTATGTGCTGTTTATTTAAGTCTGGTCTTTCTCACTGCTGTAATCTGGATGTTGGTTAACTGCAGCTGATTATTGTGAGGAAAGGTGTTACTCTTTGATGTACTGATGTCACTTTAGAAATAAGTGCTGTATATTCCACTGTAAATTATTAATCATTTATCTTGCTCTATGTACGGTGAGTTGGGAACAGTTACAGATAAGGAGTCGTAATATAGTATACATTGTGTTCTACAGAAAATCAAAGACTGAAATTCCAATTCTTATTTTGTGTGTTCTTTTTTAAACATGATGGAAATACAACAGAAGAAGGAAAAAAAAAATACTGGCGGTTCGTATGGGCTAATCCAATCCGAGTTTCACCATAAGCGGCACAATGAACAGAAGACAGAATCAAAACTCAAGTCAAAACATTGTATGAGATATTTAAGAAAAACTTTATTTGTGACTTATTAACAAAACACATTACCAGGTTGATGAACTCATTAGAACCACTATTATCACCTTAACAATAAGCAGGTGTACAAAATAAGTTTATGAACAGATCTGCACTGTCACAGTCGACTAGCATGTGGCACCCACTGTCACACCCAGTGACTGACAAATATTCACTATACACGAGCAGAGAATACATCAACTTGATTTTTTTTTTTTTTTGAGATTTTATCTATTTTGGATTTTTTTGGTCCTCTTTTTCAACCTTTTTGTCTTCATTAAGCAAGGAATAGTTATGAAGGGTGTGCACATGAGTTCACAACAGTGTTTGTTTGATCATTTCAAAGGTTAACAAGTTTAAGGGTAAATTATTTTACCAATGAAAGCCATGTGCAAAAAAAAAAAAAAAAATCATAGCACAACACAATAGCATCATGAATATATAGACGATCCAATGCTATTTTTACAGGATTAAAAAAATGGGATACTTTTAGGTTTTGCCACAAATTGCAGTACTGTTTGTATTGTGTTGTGTGTGCATGGATGTGTATTCAGGTTTGTGGTTTCCAATACACCTTTCCCAGTGAAAAAAAAGTATAGGTATATATAGTATTTTCATAATATCTGTTTCCTTTGCTTATAACATGCAAACACTTGGTGATCTGACAGCACAGAAGTACACCTGACGGACGGGCGGGGGCAAGGAAACGTGAGCAGGGTTGGTTTTGAGCATTGATAGCAGTGCCTACAGTGACTGGAAATAGGATGGTTCCAGAAAAGTAACACTAATAGAGATGAGACACTTCCAGTTGCATTGCCTTCAGCTCAAATTAAACACTTTCTCCCATGCTAGACCAAGATTCCTCAAGTAAGGGCAAAATAAAGTTAATCTTTTTTTTATACATGTTTTATACAATAGAAAAACAGCTAATTAAAAAAATACTGCTTATTTGCAGTAATCGAGCAAATGTAAAAGGAAGAGGATTTTTTTTTTTTGCTTGTAAGGTTCAAACTCTTGTTGATGCTAACGGTAAATATAGCTTACCTTCAACTTCAAACTTTTCCGATGTTCTAGTAACACATTGCAATGGATTAGACACAAGTATTCAACACAACTTCCTCTGATGACCTAATAAGGGAAAGATGTGAATGTTTGACATTAGGTAGCACAGTGTCCTCTGTTTATGAATATGCAACAACATGACACGACTGCACAGTCCATTTAAGAGGTATGACTTTACAGATGTTATTCCCGACTATGTCGATTCGGGTAGACGGGAGAAGGAGAGAGGAAACAAGCAGCGGGCAAAAGCACGTCCTACAAGCACTGAAGCAGTCGAAGCGGTGGTGATGAGTTTGAAGAACATCTACTTAACATTCAAAGACAGAAGAAGAGGCTTGAACAAGCAATGTTCCTGCTTTACAGCCTTAGAATATACTCTCATCATTAAGAATGCCATTGACCCTCAGACTTGGAGCTTCAAGAATTGGGTGCAAATTCAATATTTTAGCAGTTTGTATGTGCAGCACTGAGAAGGAAAAAAAAACAATGTCGTACAGTTTATGTCGGGGAGTCTGTTTACAATAATAATGCGCGTCTCAGATTGAGTATGACGTGCACGATTGGATTAAGACTACCCCATTGGAGTTGTGCTGTGTTTCATGAAAAGAGGCAAAGGTCAGGTGGCGGTTGCATCAGCTGCACATTTGTTACACTGCGTCACAAGAATACAAGAGGCAACAACAAAATAGTCAAGCGAACAATAAAGCTGGTGCAAATGATACCAAGTCACATAATTGCTCTGAATAAAATTAAAGTATGTGATTTTCATTTACATTGTAGTGGATTTCTAAATGATTTGCAGTCATTTCGAATGTTTGCAACCCATCTCTGCAAGTTGTTTTCTCAGTGTATTATTAGGTATAGTTCTCATTCAGTTACATTCAATACAGAATAAACATCCTGGCACTGATTATCTTTTATTTTTGTTTTACTTATTCTCGCATCAGCCAATGTTTAGTTTGGCCAAAATGATCTTAATTTATACGACTTTTTTTTTTTTAAATGGCTGTACATATTATCAAGTTGTGTGACTTAAACAACCAATTGACCAAGTGCCGAGTTGACTTTGATAGACTGAACGTGAATTTAATGGAATAAATCGAGAATATCTCATTTGCAATAATGGACTATTGACAAACCATGAATCAAATTTTCTAACAGTGACTTGGACCATGTAGCAAACTGATTCTGGTTTCCTGATTGGGTATTTTTAGTTCACATTGTAATGCTAAAACACGCTGGAGTCTTAGAACGTATCCTAATATATATACAGTAGTACACTTAAGTGTAGGACATTTCAAACAAATTGTGACATTAACCTGGGAAGAAACATAAAATTGATGCATCCCAGTGTAGGTCCTTAATCTTGGCAATGTGCTAGGTTATATTGACAGATTGCTGGATTACTTTGTTGGTGTTCTTGTCGTCCTGCTCGTCTCAGCCACCTTGTTCTCTTATGGTAATAATCTCACTGTCTGCAAATCAGTTATTTCGTTTTCATATTTTCATTTTTTGTTAATAGAAAAGACCACATTTGCTGAATTTCTAAGATATCTACTCAATACTGATGAAAAAAGTCATATTTTTCAATTTGGCTTTCACTTCATACCTATCTAGATGAGACAGTAAGAAGAAGGTAAGGTTCATTATTTCTGAGGTGCCAGCATAGGCATCCTTTGCTGACAACAGTCAGATACAAATTCCTTTTTTTTTAATGGCATTTTGATTTTCATTATACAAACTTGGGAGGGAATGAAATTCACAGGCTATACCAATCCCCCCAAAAGCCTTCTGAATGTACATTTGAATAGAATTAATTTATACTGGTCAAAGTTGAAGGCCAAATGAGCCATAGAAGAGAGGAGCATTTGTTGAGCATGTTTGCTTTGTGCAGAGAGCCAGGCTCGGCCTAATAAGCGATTGGCAACTGTACAATGTGAGTATAATATGTACTGTAATGCATATGCTGTGAGACTCCTTCATTCATATTGATTTGGCTTTTTGGCCCTGTAATCAGGATGGCATCTTAATAACTTAAATTCACCCCCTCTTTAATCATCCCCTCCATCATCCTTTCCTTTCTCCTTCTTTTCTTTCTTATCCTTCTTCTTCTTTTTCTTCTTCTTGGCTTCCTCCTTCTTGCCAAAGCTTATGAAGTCCCCTTTATCGTCAACGGGGCCGGGGTCATGGCGGATAGAAATGATGGCCGGGGATCCGGGGATGATGAAGGCTTCGGGAGGAATCTCGCCAGGCTTCAGGCCCTGCGGCGGGCAGTAGCTTTGTCCGGCTCCGTATCGGAAGTGCCAGCTGTTGCTGTTGACACCGGCGCCTACTGGAGGGGAGAGCTCGCCGCCACCCTCGCCATCTATACAGATGTAAAAATACAACATGTCAAATCAGATGTACTTTCAATATCATAATCATTGCATGCTACAATCTAGAGTGGGGCTATGGCCTATACTTAGCGTTTGATCATGTCTTTTTTGGGTAACAAGTGCTTATAGGGCCAGTGCCCTTTTAGATGGTGGTTTGTTTTTCCGATATATGAATCCATCCATTCCACTCTCCTCTATATTCTTACTTCAGCTAATCTTCATTTCTCTCCTTCCCAGTGAATGCCTCCACCTGTTCCCTGCTTTCAAAGCAGACCACAATGCCATCTGCAAACATCATGGTCCGTGGGGATTCCAGTCTAAATTCATCAGCCATCACTAGTGCAAAGAGGAAGGGGCTCAGAGCTAATCCCTGATGCAGGCTCACCTGCCCCTTTAACTCCTCTGTCACGCCAACAGCAAACCTCACCATCCTTTTGTTACCCGTATATGTGTCCTGTGCTGTTCTAACATATTTATCTGCCTTTCCAGAATTCCTCATGCAGTACCACAGATCCTCTCTGAGTACCCTGTTGTAGATGTCCTCTAGATCGACAAAGATGCAATGCACCTTCTGATCATCTCAATACTTCTCCATATACAACCTTTTAATCCAATATGCAATGTAATCCAATATGAATATAAAATCTAACAATTTATTTGCAAGATTAATAGCATTAACCTTGGAAGAAATCAGACATTTACACTCTGTTATTGTAATTGATGATTATTGTAAAGTGCTGTCATTTTCTTGGTATATACAGCAAACATAAGATAGTGAGGTTAAAAGGTCACAAAAGCACAAACAAAAAAGGAAAGGGAATGTTCAATGAGATCCAGTGAGATGTAGACGGCGAGAAGCAAAGCAGTAAGGAAGATGGGGGCGGGGGGCGGCATTGCAGACACGGTGCTCTCAGGCCCACACCAGTTCTCTCTCTGCTCTGACCTACTTTCCGGCAGGATTTTATTTAGATCAAACAGGCCCTTGCCAAAAGATTGTTTTTGATTATTCTTTGTAGGCTATTTATGACATTACTGGAATGCTGAAATGGTTTCAACTTCTCTCCCCCTGGGAAGTACGCTGTTGCACATGGTCTGGTACAAATCTTGGTCCACATTTTTAACGAGTTCATCAAGTCAATTACATGCATGCACTTATACCAGCGGCCAACAGTAGACAACTTGGCATTGTTGACCGGTCAAAACATTGTTACAAAAAGAATCCTAACAAGGGTGGACGCCAATTTGTACCAGCATAACTCACTATTCACATAAACATGTTTTGTTTATATTTATGATGAAATAGGATGTGTCAGTTAAAGAAATGGTATGACAGGCACATGTGAACAAAAGAAGTGCATTAGAATTAATGTTGATTTTAATTTTACATCAAAGAGTAGGATTTTGAGTACAGTAACAGGATAACAAATAAACCGTTTAGAATCTGAAAATAAAAATGATACATATTGAAGAGAAAGAAAAATATAATGTGTATTTGTATTTATTTTCGACAATGTGCTAAAAAGAAGAGCGAGTAAGTTAATTACTTCATGTAAATGAGCTTGTTAATGACACATCAGTGTCAGATTAGATGATTTTATCTCACCATTAGTCGAGTAAGTCCCGTCAAACAGTAATGCTGTTCCGTTTTTGAGGATTATGACATTTGACGGTATGCATTTAATCCAGCTATTAATCCAAGGAAGAGGCACTAGCATTGAAAACATTGTGGCTCCTGTTCAACCGCTTTTCAATGGCCAGGGAATAGGAATTTGCTCTCCCAAATACAATGTTGCCTGAAATGGCCACGGCGAAAGCAGAAGGACCATGACACATTATATACTGTTTTTGCTACAAAGATAGCCAAATACATGCAAAAAGCATCAGCATCTATTTAACTTTTGGACACATAACAGATTACAGATATTGAAGTCATAACCCCCTTCATGAGTGCTGCCGTGTAACAACACTAGCGACCACACAACACTGTAATTCCTCTGTTCCTTCAGCTATGTCAGCAATTTTCCTCTGATGTGTCTGCTGCAGCAATTTCTATTCTAATGCCTGACCAACTGAGGCAAAATGTCAAGTGGCCGAGTTTAATCAAGTGAATGTTGTCCAAGTGTCTTCAGACGTCCCTGTGCTTCCAGTGGTGGCTGGAACAAATCTTGCCAGAATTCAGGCAAAGGTATAAATAAGCGAGATTGCTGTGCGTGTGCTAAGCCTGTGAAAAAACAAGTATTTGTCATTCTGCCACTGTTCACGCTTGCCTATATTTCACAGAAGGTGCACATCAAAAATGGATTAAGATAAACCGAGTCCTTGAGGTGGTTGCCATGACACCTGATGTTGACGAGTGGCACATAGAAGCCTTGTATTGTAACCTGATGCCCTACATGTGAAAAAGGCTGTGAGTTTCCTCCCCATCCATCATGCATTTCTGTCCACAACACACCTTTTTCATGATGGGCAGCATGCAATTTATAACGACTGTGTTAATATAGTAGTAGGTATCAGGCTAGATGTATATTCTGCATTTTCTCCAATATTCCCTCTTTATGTTCTTTCCTTCTACCTCTCCTTGTCACCGCTCCATCCTCCTCCTTTTGGTCTCTAATTCTTACATTCAGAGGTATGGCTGGTTGCCATAGGAACAGCCTTCACCCACTCCCTGCTGATGGAGGGTGCGGCTGCTGCAGCAATCTCTCCGTTAGACAGTGTTGCCAGGCAACAAGTCACATGGTGTTCCCTAGCAACAACGCTACTGCAGGAACTTGCCAATCCTCTTAACCTTTCTCATTCTCCATCCCACCGGCACCCCATAACCCCCCCACCCCTCTTTTGTACCTCTCCTTAGCTCTTCCGCTCCTAAATTACTTCCAATATTAAGAGGTCTGTTTTTTCACTGCAGTCTCATATTACTGATAATAGCTTTTGTCATCGTCTTCATGGCATTAGACAAATGTCTCCTCTTTTGGGCCACTGGGCTAGTTACATAAACATCGTTTTGAGGAGGCTGCAATTAAAATTCATCACACCATGTTGGACAAATTCATCACGATAACAATTCACTGCAGACTTTTCATTAAAAGAAAAAAAAAAAAAAAAGCTTTGCCTTTTGATGCATATTAAAAAGGATCAACCTGCAAGCCGGTGCATGAATATGCCTCTGCACTGAACCACCACTAACAAAATAGTCTGCTCATGCAACAATGCACTCCTGATACGCAAACTGTGCACTCTTCAATACAATATTTAAGGATTTGCTTGGTCAACAGAAGCAGATTTCCATTTAATAAATGCATGTTTCTCTTCAGTAAACCAATACAGAATCTGGCATCTCTAACACTCTCTTCCATGAGAATTCTTTACACCTAAATATGCCTTTAGTGAGCTACAGCAGGGCATATTTTACCACTGACTCACCAAGCGTGTGACTGATGAAATGTCTCACTTTGGAGTGTGTACCCATGCTCTAATTCCTAATGTCAGACAGAAAATCAATGTGTAATAGGCCGAAGGAAGGAGCGAAAGAGATCACAGCGTACCAAAAAATAGCCTCAAAAATCCTCTTTTGAGCCAACAAAAGCTGTTTCTCAGTCATTAGCGCTGAGCCAGTGTCTGTAAATAATGAAGCGCAGGTCATGTTTGAGGTCAACACTATTTACATTGCTTGTGTTGCCGCAGATGTTCAACTTTACCACCCACACAGTGCAAATCACTTCCTATTTGGATAAAAAAAAAGGAACAAAAACATCTGTGTCAGTATGAAAATCTCCATGCAGCAGTTGTTGGTATGTGTTGATATGTGTAAGAGCATACACTTAATCATATGACATACCCCACTGGCCTACTAAATAAATCGCCTTCGCAACCACAATGCATGGAAGAGAAATCCATTATAGAGCAGGAATTTTTTTAAATGAAAAATAAGAAAATATATGAACTTACAAATGCCAAAGACCTCAGCAATTTCTACTGTATGCTAAGCAAAAACAGTTTATTACAGTATAAAAAATATAGATAATGGTATTGATTCTAGTATTAAAAGGTTGCACTCAATTTGGTTTCCATGCAAAAGTAGCAGTTAGCTTCCTGTCATTACTCTGCAAAGCTACACTTTTGAATGCTTTTCCATTTCAACTCTCTCTCACCTGCTGCACTGGACACAGTGGGCCAGTTCTGGACCAGCATGCCCTGGGCTCCCTGCATCACAGAGGCCTCCTCCATGTGGACCGAACTGAAAAGCACAGCGCGTTAAGTGAGAGTCATGCAACACAGAAGACATTTGTCCATTCTTAATCGATTTCATCATTGAATATTCTTTCAATCATATGTTTTTGGTTAGGCGTTCTAACCAATTATGAAGAGTTCAGCAGCATTAAAAACTGCATAACGACACTTACAATAGTAGGCATGACTAAACAATATTTTTGGATCCAATACATCCACTACATCCGTGTACATTCCTTATTGGTGGCATGAGGTTACACAAAACACGTATGTTTTGTAACACGTGCATGTTTCAAGGCGTTTATGCTGCCAGAATTATCGTTACAGATGACCATGGTGTGACAACTGAAAAGGCCAAATGCCTTTATATGTTACTACATGTGCATAATTTACTCATGGCGGCTGCTTGTTACTCGTGTTCTGCTGCTTTCAGTGACTTTTCACGGGATATGGTTCCACTAAAGCACAGAGCACCTGCTTCACAGTGAAAGATTTCTAGCAACAAAACTCCTGGTGCATTAGCATCTACATTTCAGTGTTTTATCCGGTGGCTTGGCTGTAAACATTGGAAGAAAGATGTGTTGAAATTTAAAAATCCAGCACCGACACAATTAGTTACGTTATCAGAAAAGTGGACCTTTTCTTTCAGGGCCCTCTGCAATGCAGTATATCCAGAATCTCTTATGTGCAACACTTATGTTGGGGATGGATGTGGCGTGAATACAAAACGGTTCTATGTTCGCTCTAAGGAGTGTGAATGGTTTTACTTGCTAAAGTGATGCTTTACTGTGTCAGCGTATGGCACCAACAAAAGCGGTGTCTTTTTCCCCCTACTGATTATTCCAGAAATGTGGGTCAGTGAATTTGGTGCTACATGCAAAATGTGTAAAGAGTAGAAGATTACAGTATGCCTGTGTTGGGGTTAAGTGTTAATGAGAGCATCTCCTCTGTCCATGAACATTACAGGCTATGGCATTTTCGAGACGACGGCAGCAAATTGCAGTGATGGTTTCTGTTAATCCACATCATGTTACAGTCGCTGGTGACATGATGCACATTAGGATACTTCCACGCCATAGAAATTAACACTAATTTCCAATTAAAGTAAACTTGGATGGAGCAGAAGAGTGTGCAAAAGAGCAGTCAGCATTGTTAGCATGAAATTATGAAAATTCAGTACAAAAGAGAGCGGCATAATGGAGGGAAAAAACTCATTAGTTCCAGTTGTCCTCGTATCACATTAGCGCGGCATTTGATTATATATATTTTTGCATCTTTTTGTAACCTGATTATTACAAAATTCAAGGGCCATACGCAGATGAAAACAACTTGAATTGTATTCAAAATACTTTGGTTCATTGCTAATGAGATGCTTCCATGAAAATTCCTTCATTACTCAGACAAAGAGGAGAAATGTTCTGTTCTAAATTCAGACCTTATATAAACTCATAACTGCAGTCTTGGAAATGGGTTCGTTGAAAATATTTTGAAATAAGAGCGGCTAATTAAGTTTAGATATTTTGATGATGCTGCACTTCATTGTTTCTGTCTACTTGTATTATTATTATACTTGAATAAACTAGTGTTGGGATTTGTTCAAGTTGAAAAGCAAAAATGAAAACATCATTTAAAAAACAAATTGCATGCAAATTCGTATTTTGTACACAATACTGAGTATTGAGACACATTTGAGCAAATATTTCATCAAATTTGTACTATGCTTCTTAATTCTTCAGAATGCTGAAAAAGCACCGTGGACACAGTTTGGACAACACCCTGTTCTGTTCCAGCACACCCGCCACAAAGTAAGGTAGTTGAAAGTTTGGTGCGGAAGAATTTGAGAGCACTAATTTCAATCCCATCAAATGAACTACAATGCAGATATTTAGCTAGGCATTCTCAGATGCAACATCAGCGATATTTGACCTCACAAATACTACTGACTGATTAGATACTCCAAGTCTTGTTGAATATAAATCGTCACCATTCTATGCATATACGCACACCAACTGATATGAACAAATCAGCGGTACTTTTTTTTTTTGTCATTTTAACCTCCTTGAACCTCTGTTTCAATTAAGAAATGTCCCTGAACTTAAGCCTTTTAAATGGAATACCTGTATTGTTCATGGTTTTCTTCAGTTGTACTAGGTATAATGACTAAGTGTCCCTATAATTCTGTCCATATAGAACATTAGCAAGTATAACCGCAATCCGAAACGTCCCATGTCGTCTGTGTTAACAACTTCACACCTCCAGAAAAAAAAATGTGTATAAATAAACACAGTGCGTGCAGGGCAGTTGTACGTGCAGACACTGATGTGTGCGTACATCAGCTAATCTGCAAAAGGTCATAACTCATTTGTCCTTCATGCTTCCTGCGTAAAGGCTGGAACTGGGGGATGTGATGCTCAGAATGTAAATGGCCTATATAGTGTTACACTGCAGAGAAGATTCACTGCAGTTGCTGATGAGAGATGCCTTAAAGGAGTTAGAGGGTTTTGGGGTTAAAAGAGATTCTGAGGGTCAACTATTTAATCCTGACAGTGGCGCAGATTCCAGTATGCGGTGTGATACTGTAATTCAGGCTTTGGAGGGCTGTTTGTTGTTATTTTGGAGTTTTTAGGGGAGATAACATACATGTGTAAACAACCTAAGATGCTTACATTGGAGCTTCATTATTGAGAAAATAAGTGGAAGAAGATATGACTAAAAGGAGTGTAAATCGATTTCTTTCTAAGGTGACTGTAAAAGTTGCAAACAGTTACTTACCTCTGCACCCCGGCCCTCAAAGATGCAGAATATCGCCAGTCAGCGTTCGGCGCTTTTGGCTGAGCGTGCAAGAGGTGAGTGGGAAAGCAGATGAGAGGGAGATAGCGAGAGGTGGTTGAGAGATATGGGGAGAGAGATAACACCAAAGAGAGTTTAGTTCAATCTCATACAGTGCAGGGCCAGGCCAGGCTAGAGCCTCATCAATTAATAATGATACACATCCCTGCTCTGGATGTGATCAGAGCACACACACAGACACAGGCATACATATTGATACCCACGGGAGCACAGATACTAACGCACCCGAATGTGCTAATTAAGGTTACTGATTGACTTTTGGAGTTTTTGTTTTTGCCTCCAAAGTGATGTGAATGAAACAGACAGGCACGTTCTGGTCTTTCAGGTTTGTGAGTATGTACTGTTCCCGGCAGACTTGTGGCAAATTATTGCCCATAAAACTAATACGCGAGGGCCATCATTTCCACGGTAACCACACCCTTTGCCTCTGGTCTGAAGAGAGGGCTTCAACAGGGTATTATGTCATACATGATATGTCTCACAACCAAGACACTCTAAAGGTAGAATGTAGTCCTGTAAATATGTTGAAATAGGGTGAATTACTTTTCTTCTAACTTTTGCACCTGTAGACTGAAAGTAAAGGCATGGACAGGTTGCCTACGAAGGCCCATTATGCACATATTTACATATGACTTATTGGTTTTGACTTAATTTTGCTAAATAATCATGTCAATGTATCTTTTATAAAAGCCGCATATATTTTTAGACGACTAGGCCTTTAAGTTCCGTGAAGAATAGTTTAATACGTTTAATGAGCTCCTTCATTCACGGTTATTAAGTTTGTTTGGCCCTTTCATAATAATTTTCATTGTGAGTAACTGTGCTACTATACACATTCATGACTGAATGCCACTACTAAACTTGTCTTGGGTCAGCTCTTCATGGATCGTAGCAACATTAGACCTCAAGAACACCTTGCTCAAGCAGTAGCAAGTGTCCCAGATAAAGATGGCACATAATGTTCTATCACTACAATTCACAAGGGAGTATTTTTGTGCTCATAGACACAGCCTCTTTGCCTAAATCTAATTTTCAGGGCTGAGCAACAGAGGCTGTGGGTTAATCAAATTTCCTCTGCTACACTGGACTCAACATTTCCTCAACATGTTACAAATGAGGATAAGGAAATGGAACTGTAACACCACTTTATAGTGATCCTAAAATGATTAAAAAAAAAAAAAAACTAAACCTCCATACCTGTCCAAATGTAAAGTGTGTTATATAGGGATTGTCATGAGACATCAATTCATAACATTTATCTCCTTATGAATTGTTTATCATGTGGAATTTGATTTGACTTGAATTAAAAAGGGTGTGTTGTACAATCACTAAATGTCATGGTTTCGGGATGGAGGACCCGAATGCAGGGAGGCAGGAGAAGCAAGCGGTACTGAAGAAAGTATTTATTAACCAAAAACCAGCACAAACAAATCTTGAAAAGTCCAAAACTCAATGTAACAAGGAAACACTAGAGAAACAAAACAACATACCGGCAGAAACAAAAAAACATGACAGAGACAGAGAACAAGGACAGAACAAAAACTAGGAACTTAAATACAAGCATACTGACAAGCCAACGAGAAACATCTGGATGGGACACACAAGGTAGGAGGGAGCTGATTGGCTAACACAAGGGGGTGGAATACAGACAGGCGGACACAATCGTTGACGAGACAGACACAGAAAAACTAAAAAAGACCAAACATAACAACTAAAGCCCCAATTCCACCAAGTGGTGTGGTTTGGTTCAGTAGGGTAGACATTATGTTTCTGTCAAAGGGTCCCACAATATTAAATCGCAATCCAACAACTTAATTTGAATATCCCTTTATTGGGGTGCTGGTCCCCAGGCTGCAAGGCTGCATTCACATGTATACTTCCTATATTTTCCTAAAAAATAGTGGGTCAGGTTTACTTGGGTTGTGCATTCAAATGTGAGGAGGTTTAGATCAGAGCTTCAGCATTTAATATTTTACTTTTAATAGAATCTTTTTGGGCAAACCATTTCTTCTTGGAATTGGAATGTAATTAGGAAAAGCCAATAAAATAAAATTAAACATTGATTCAAGATTATCAGTCATGTGAATTTCTTTGACTGCGCATCCAAAATTACAACCACTTATTTTATTAGCTTTTAACAGTAAAACATGGAGTCAAATTTAGTCAACCCACTCAATTAACTGTATAAAAGTCTACAGGAGTTTAAAATCTTCATAATCAAATTAAATATACTGAAGCAATTTTTCAATGAAAACTGAATCTCAAATTGTGCCTGTTGTAATCATTATTAAGTTGCTAATTGCATCTTACATCCTTAGTGCAAATTAGCCAAAGGCTTGAGCTTAATTTTGCTTGACAACTCATCTTGTAGTAGGCCTAACTTTTACTGAGTCAATCAACTGCACCAATCCAACTATAAAATCTCAGCGTCATTCAGACGCACACATGCACACTTAGTTCAAGCCCACTTGGTCAGATATCAAGAGCAAAGAGGTAAAGACAACATGACCCGCTCTGAGAGTGGATGTGATGACAACCTCAAATGGAGACACAAATCTCTGAATCATCAGAAATCACACAGGGATGTCGAAAAGCATCGGGAATGACGTTAATGCAGTGTGAGTGCTGAGCTGGGCTAGGCTGAGAGACTGCACGGTATAAGGGGAGAACTGAACCAAAGCGAACGAAGCCCAGCACTGATTCAGTCGTTGGCCTCCATGCCGGAGGGGAGCAATACGAATGTTTCTCAAATGGGGAAAGAAATAGTGCCCATTTAAAATGAAATAACTCAGCTTTACCAGAAATAAATGGATCCACCTTCATCGGGACTAAAGTTAAGTATGTACTTTAAGGTTTGTCGTAAAATATACACATTGATAGCGATATAAGACATACCTCTGGGCAGATTTGAAGCGAGGCATCCGGCATGCTCAGCCTGCGAACAAATCCGCTTCCACTTGTGAAGAAACGATCGGCGCCGCTGCCCCAGGTGCCACTGATGGGCCTTCCTGTGTTGTAGAACATGAAGGTGTCACTGCCAGAGGTGGCCGTCAAGCAGGTCTTGTAGCAGTAAGTCTTTGTTAGCGATCCATTCCCGCGCACTTCAATGTAGTGAGGCTCAACTTTAAGGTCCCTCCGCAGTACCACATTGTTATTAGGTTGCCCTGCGGCTCCACCAGCGGCCCCGCCTCCACCAGCACTCACACTACTGTTCCCACCATCTGGAGGGGGTTTCTGTGACCCACAGCAAGGGGAGCAGGAGCCGGGTTGTGTGCAGTAGGCATGGCAGCGGACAATGGCCAGTACCACCACAGTGACCAGGAAAACAAAGGTGGTGGCACTCAGAGCGACAATCAGGTAGAGGGTTACGTTTGAGAAAAGCAGTGTACTGTGGGGTCTGATGATCCTCTTGGGGTCCGGGACAACCTTGGGGGGCACCTCCATGACAGCCACATTGATGGTGGCGGTGGAGGAGAGCGCAGGCTGCCCGTGGTCTTTCACCAAGACTGTTAGAGCAAATGAGGTGGAGTTGTCCTCCAGGATCCTACGAGTGGTCCTGATCTCACCCGTGTGCTCATGCACCTTGAACAAGTCCAGGTCCGTAGCAGTCTCCAGCACGTACACCAGCCAGGCGTTCGGACCGGCATCTGCATCATATGCCACCACTTTGGTCACCAAAGCACCAGGATCTGCGTTCTTTTGAACTGTCTCTAAGGAGCGTGTGCCATTACCCGGAGGGTTGACAATGAGTGGTGCATGGTCATTCTGATCCATTATGTAGATGTAGACGGTGGCGACGCGACTAAGCGGAGGAATGCCCCCATCTTGGGCTTTGACCTGGAAGTGAAACTCTCTCAGTGACTCATAGTCGAAGGCTCGCAGGGCATAAGCCTCCCCAGTATCGGCCTTCACGGACACATAAGACGTGACAGGGATGCCGTGGTTATTGTCATTGAGAACTGTGTAGGTGATGCGTGCGTTTTCCTTGATATCTGCGTCTTGAGCTTTCACTGTACACAAAGAGGCCCCAGGGGCGTTGTTCTCAGTCACATAGACTGTATACGACGTCTGCTCAAATCGCGGTGGGTTGTCATTGACGTCAGCCACGTCTACCTGGATGGTCTTCTGAGAGGAAAGAGGGGGGTTTCCTCCGTCTGTGGCACTCAGAGTGACATTGTAGGCATCAGTGGTCTCGCGGTCCAGGAATGCTGAGGTAACCAGGGTGTAGTAGTTTCTGAAGGATTTGATCTTGAAAGGAAGGCCTGCTGGGATCTCTAAAGTCACCTGCTTGTTGGTGCCGGAGTCGCGATCGGTGACGCTAATGAGGGCCACGACTGTGTCAGCGCGGGCATCCTCCCTCACAGGGCTCGACAGGGATGACAGCACAATCTGAGGGACGTTGTCATTCACATCTACCACTTCTACCACCACCTTACAGTGGGCTGCCACTGCTCCGGGGCCTTTGTCCATTGCTTGGATGTACATTTCATAGGAGTTGGTCTCTTCGTAGTCAACGTTGCTGCTCACTCTTATTTCTCCTGTATTAGTGTCCATGCTGAACATCTGCCTCACTCGCTCAGGGGTGTAGCTGCTAAAAGAGTAATATACCTCTCCATTGGTGCCCTCATCCAAATCAGTAGCATTCAGTTTGATCACCAGGGTGTTTTTGGGCGAATTCTCCAACAGTTTCACTTTGTACACAGAGTTGTCGAACATGGGAACGTTGTCATTCGAGTCCAGGACTCGCACATTAACGATAGCCGTGCCTGTTTTCTCAGGTGTCCCACCATCAACAGCACTTAGAATTAACTGGTGGTAAGGCGTTTGCTCCCGATCAAGGGGCTTTTTGAGCACAAGCTCGATGTGCTTTGTATTTAAGGAGGGTTTGTTGGACACCAGCGCAAAATGGTCGTTTGTGCTCAGCTGATATATGCGAACCGAATTGGACCCGATGTCCGGATCCTGGGCATTTTCAATTGGATACCGAGACCCCGGTAATGCAGATTCTGTGATCTCAACTTGATACTCATCCCGAGGGAACTGTGGTGCATTATCATTGACATCCACTATCTCCACCACAATATGGTGCACATCAGTAGGGTTTTCAACCAGGACTTCCAGATTGATGAGGCAGCTGCTGGATAAATCACACAGCGCCTCCCTGTCGATCCTTTCATTAACAAGCAATTTGCCATTTTTAGGGTTGACAATCATGTAGCGTTTACTGCTGCTGCTGGAGGTTACCTTGATTTTTCGGCTGGCCAGCTTTCGAATATCCAGCCCCAAGTCATACGCCAGATCACCGACCAGTGCCCCATTTTCGAGTTCCTCCGTTACAGAATAGCGCAACTGTCCAAACGAAAGGCCACAAAATAAGGAGAATATCACAAAATAATAAAAAGGCACATTGCTCCCTAGCCGGTTGCGTATCCCCGCAACAGCCATCGCAAACTCATAGGATCCGCAGACGGATTAAACGCAGCCTTCCGCCTTTTTAACTTGCAGTACCATGCGTCCCAGCACCTCATTAAGGTGGGCTAAATGGACTCCGGCTGAATGAAACAGAAGTCGCTCATCCATTGTTGGCCCCGGCGGTGGCAAATCCTCTCCAGCTCACCCATATTTCCTTTGTCCGTGATGCGCTTTTTTTCGTCTCCAATGCGCGCTGCTGACGGGTGTGTTTCCTCGCCACTGGAGCTGTGAGGTCTGTCAAACCAGCCATAATGCCCCAAGTACCCTTTCGAAATAAAATGACGGCAATTGTGCAACGTGTTTGTGGAATATGCAGGTGTTGTTCAATCAAACCTTATAAATTTCATGTTGAATTGGGGGCTTAGTTTGATGTCTGTAACATCAACGTGTATTTCCAATGTCCCTGCAGCGCGAAATTCCCTCAATTGGTCTTATTTTGAAAACCAAAACCGGTAAATAGCGCAATGAATACAGATGACTTGATCTTTATAGTGCTACATCCCACCCTTGCGCGCACTCAGACTCGACCCCCCCCTCCCACCACCCATCTCTCTCCCCCCAAAGAGCCAATGCGATGTCGGTTCTGGGGAGTGCTTGCCTTGTACACGGCCAATTATTAAAGCTACTCTAAAATACAGCGTGGCGGCCACACATATCGTCACTTGACAGTGATATTAATGACAATTACGATGTATTCCAAATAATAGCCAATGTATGTCGTTCACATGGAGTGTCGTGCAAGGTGAGCAAAATGTATAAATACAATTAATCCATTCGAACAACTGCCCCTGTTGTTGTGCGCGCGTGGAAGCATAATTACCACGCTGAATGAAAATGTGAAACGTGAAAATGTGTGAAGCGCAGACACATGTTCGGAGACCTTGCTTATGTTCGTCGTCTCCCATTGTCTGTATTGGAGTCGCAACGCAAGGATGCTTAATTTGCCGGTAGCGATTCTGTGGTGCAGCCTACCGCATGACGATCATTTGGGCAAGGCGCAGCAGGGAGAAAACATTGCACTGACAATCACAACCTTCCCTCCACATGGATCACTGTCAGTGGTAGACCCCAGACTGTCAGGTCACATCATCGCATTGGAAACGCCCGTGGTGGACCCCAGAAAGCAGAAGTATCATGTTCTCTCTGGTCCATTTGCCAGGGAGAAACATGATATAGGGGTTTACATATATACCGAGTCTGGCTGTTCATTTCGTAAACAGCCTGATTAGGAAGTAAAGCCTACGTGTTAAAGGGGCATTACATTAAGAATAGATCACGTGTTATCAACTGATAACATTACTTTTGCAGGGAAGATGCAAGAAAAAAAAAAACAATTCATCAATGATTTCAACGAACCTTGAATATCATATTGTGCAAAGCGCTATGCTCCCACATATGCTACCCATGGTGCATTAGACTACTTATCTTGCCTACAGGTGTGAATGGGATGGGGTTGTCTATCCGTGTTACATCATAACCTGACAGAGTTTTTGTCTGGTGTCCTTGCTGCAAAACGATTATGTAAGGTGAACTATACTGGTTATTAACCACAACAGTGGATCCACCCAATTAGAGCAATTACCAGACATGTATCAAAAGTCTTATACTGTGTACTTAATCCTATGGCCAACGAGTGTTTAGTAGACTATGTTGCCCTGCCCCCCATTAACGGAAGTAGGAGACAAAATTCCCTTCAGCACCAAAGACAGCTTCCTTTAGTGCCACCAGAGAGAGCAAAACGCAGTCCTTCTTCTTGTACATCTAATTAGATTAATTAAAATGAATTACACAGTCACACCAGGTAATAAATGAAATTATCAATTTAATTTCATGATGTGCACTATCTGTGACTGTTGCATGTTTCTATCACGAATAACCATCACACTACAAGCGGCCGCTAAATCCATTTTAGACGACTGTATATTTTATATTCTCTTACCAGTCATTCACCCCCTCAAGTTGCTTGGAAGCTAAAGTATCTGTGCAATGTTTAAAAGGATGCCTAAGCAGATACTGTATGAGCCAGTAAATTTCAGCAAAATTACAATTAGAGCATCCGCAAGTACATGTCACTCAAAGTAGGACAGTGTTCCTCTATAAATGGTAGTCATATTAGCACTGTTCTGGCGGTTGTTAAAATAGCTCCCCATTCAATAGACTTCCCTGTTCCAAGGTGTATTGTTAAGCATTCCTTTCTGCTTATAGAAATCATTTTGGGATCCGTTGCATAAGATCAGAACATTGTGTTTCCATGACAACCGCAGTTTGCTGCATGTTGCAGTGCCAGTTGTGATCACTGTCCTAAATTTGATGTACATCCCCCACATAGAACTGTCAACATGTTATTTCACAAAACCCTGCATTATAATCAGTGCTACTCCACCAATGTTGCTTGGCCGATATATTTATATCTACTTGAATAGGTTGCTTTTTTTTTCCTGTCACTGACCATACTTGCACATTGTATTGAAATGTACAAATGTACACATTCTGCCCTTATAAAGATCGCTATGTAAAATCCTGTTGCACACTCAGAGGTAACAATATTTTGTAGTAGTATAGATCTACAGTGCATAAGCCTTAGATTATTATTTGTGTTACTTGATTTAGGGGCAACCATACAGTAAGTCAGTCAAAACACAGCATTGTCTGTGTTAAAGGGAAAGTCAACCCCAACATTTTCTTTGGCTTTTCCAGGGTTAGGCAACAACCAATCATGGCTCAGCTTCAGAAAACAGGAGAGCCGTGATTGGTCAGAGCGACGGTGATGTCTTTTTCAGTCAACAGAAAGTGACAAAATGGCCGGCTGAGATGGATTAAAAAAAGCTGATTTTGCTGCTTAACTCATATCACACAAACACAACATTAATCGCAATGTCGTGTTTAGACTGGTGGAGGCACTTTGAACATATTATTGTCAAGAACATTTATAGGTTGACTTTTCACTTTAAGGTGGAAGTTTGATAGTTCCTAAAATAGTTCATTAGTGTGCATACATTTACCTGGACGAAGAGCCCGGGTAGAGTATGTGACATGTTCGCAGACATTCAGTTTGCATGTGTTTTTTTTTTTTTTTTTAGAAAAAAAAGCAAATAATACAAAAACATAATGGCATCATAACATCATAATGCAGCACTGACCCCTTGGCAAGGGCACAAACACACACATAAATAATCTGCCACAGGCATCACTCAAGATGGAGTCCTGGCTGCACTGCACTTAGCTCTATCATATTGCTCCGTCAGACTGTCCACAAGATCAACACACACAACATCAGTTCCTTATTCTTTTGGGAATATGAGGCCTCTTCCTTATTCAAATATAAACTCAGACTTAAATAATCAAATAATCGCATACAGTAAAAATTCTCTCTAATCTACAGCACCGTTCTCCTCATCAACAAGCCTTAGCGATGTATCATAAAGGCGATATGACAGAAGTTGTCTTCGGAGGTCTGGCATTTCACATCACATTCTTTTTGCAGATGCACGAGCACATTTGTATTCCTGTCTCGCTCTGTGTGTGTTTTGAAATCAGAATGACAAAGTGTTCATATCTGTTTCTGCAGCTTTGTCGCCACTGACTTATCTCTTCGCACAGACCCTCCTCAAAAGAAGAAAAAAAGATCCTCATTCTTCCTCCGAGTTAAAGTGGAGATGCAAATCACAGTGCTGAATTGAATTGCATTTCCCTTCACTGTCCCCTTCCAGCGATGGTGGAAACCGAGGCCATAGGTAATACGACTTATGACCTCATTGTGCATGGGTTTCAGATATCCTCCCCGCTGTTCTGAATACCTCGCACAATTTGGTCAGATGTCCAAATCCTGCTTTATAAACATTATTCCATTCGTTTAGGATTTTTTGTTTTTGTTTTTAATATGCTAGATTGATTGAGGTCAAAATATGTCAAAAAGGCAGTTTATTTTCTAATTATATCTAAACTTTACCTGCCATTGTTAAATATTTGACCTGTGTAATAATAGCAAGTGTCCACATTAAATATGAAAGTACCAGACTCTGCTGACACAGATGAATCACGAACACTGATCCTTTCCACTCTCTGGGCCTAAAGACACAGACAGATGGAGCCAGAGAGCATGTTTCTGCTAAAATGCCAGCCCGTGCGAAGGCTTGAATGGGCTGTTGCCATCTGCAGCCTAAAGCAGGGAGTCTCCAGATATGCTGGAGAGTTATTATAGCAATTTGGTATAGAATATGTTAAGAGCAGTGAAACCAATTCTGCAATTCTGACTGTTATCATTATGTACACCGAGAAGCAGCTGAGAAAAATAAAATAAAATTGGCAAATCAACATAATCTGTTCGGAATCCCCTAAACCGCTTGTATCCAAATCTGAAAATCTACATCTTTTAATAACCTAATCCACAAAAAAAAAACATAGTGAAACCGATACTGAAGCCAAGCGGCTTCTGTAAGTCTACGTGCAACTGATCATTTTGTTAGTTGTGCGTTAGTTATGCCCTTATTCCACCTTAATGATTTTAATATTACATTGATAAATTGTTGTTAACCATGTGCATAAATGTAAATTTTTGAGGTGGGGTACAAGGAGTTTTGTTGTTTGCCCATACAACATAATTAATGTACATCCAATCACGCAATGAACATTTTACTTGTTAATGTTTGATCAGCAGAGTCATTTGAGGACTTGCTACCAGGCTGGCATGCAAGACAAAGTCGGTGCCTTGGCTCCTCACAGCTGGGTAATAAGTCAGTCCAGCTCTAGATCAGAAAATGAGGACAGAATGGATGCAAAGTCCTGCTGAGGTCAGTAACATTATGTTCACCATATGTGCAACACATCTTAGTTTCAAGTTTGCTTTCATTTGCACGGTCTAATAATATAACAGAGTTGTTAATATTTTATTTTGGCATTACAGTACTTGATTTTTTAAAATCATTATGGGCAGTATTAAGTTTAATTGGGATAAAAGTAGTATAGTTGTGTTTCATTTAAACAACATAGAAGTTACTGGTGTCAGTGGACGTGAAAATATGAAGAACTGTTTTTGGAGTAACACTGTGTTGGGGCAGTGTTTTTTTAAAAATTTTATTCACTCTGTGCAGTCAATTATAACCAAAAACACTTGAAATTCCTCACAAATTACTTTTGTACATGACTAGACATAAATTAATGTATGGTAATGAAGGATCAAACTATGCAAATATACAGCGTTTTAGGCTTTAATACAGCCTGACAAAGCATTTATTTGCGCTTCTGCAAGATGAAGTGGAAGCACAACTCCCTTATTCGGTTTCTAAGAATGAGCACACAGCGTTTAACAGAGAAAGTGGGTCAGAATGTGTGCGTGCGTGTGTGTGCAAAAGAAGGAGTACAGGGAGAGAGTGCATGTCGTTGACACACGACAAGTCACTTTTGATAACTTTGGATTTTTCTTCTTTTTTATCCATCAGAGGCACAACAGAGTGACTGATTTAAAAACAAAAGTTTATTCAAATTATCATGATCAAGCAGAACATTAAGTCCAAATAAGCAACATCAAAACCTGACAATTAATTGGATTGATAAGAAAGCAAGGCCAATTTCTCCCGTTCGGTCTTTGATCCACTAAGTGGAATGGAAGTTTCATACATTTGATGCAACTCTCAAGTACACTGTACAATGTGGCTGGTGATCAGATGAAGAAAAAACAGAGCAAATGAGAAGTGACGACAACACCAAGCGAGAAGGAGCACCCCTGTGCCATTTGATCACAGTGAAATTACAGAAGATATCAAAAAGTCTACTTTATAAAAAACACACGTATAAAGTGTTTCAATTTACAGTAAATGCATTTACTCATTCTGGAAAACAAACGGCTGACTCGCTATCTATCAATGTCTACATCGTATGAGCAATGTATTGTGGTATATTCATAATGGGAACTATCATTTTTGCTGAGCAAATTTCAACAACAATTTAGTCAGATCAATTGATTTTCTAACAATGTTGCTAAACGTTTTCTTTGGCTAATTATACAACACTTGTCTTTTTGTTTAATGTTCGAAGCATATATTCCATGCGCTTATGATGCACGGCGATACCAGTTCAAACAGGCATTGTCATACTTTCCCGTAAGATCCTGTTGATTTACAATACTGCTCGTAATTAATCCATTCGTCAAAAGTCACATGCAGTTGATCTTTTTACAATGCGGAAGGCACATAAAAAGCTTATCAGATGTGCAGTTACACACTTTAGGAAGTGACTGTGTTCTCCACAGCATTAGATCCCTTATCATCTATCGTTTGTTGTCTAATGTAATGCAAGCAAAAGACTTGCTCAGTAGGATCCTGGACAAATTATCCTCTTCATTGCACTGTTGAGAGTGCTGCAAATGCCTTTACATTTTGTGCACATTTTAAAACGTTGCAGTACTTTATTCTGCTTAGTAATGCTTAATCCTCATTTGTTCGGCAGTGCATGTTCAGTACTCGAGCGCTGTAATTTGAACCACTCTCTTCCTTTAACTCTAACAGATTTGATCACCAAGCACCCAAATAAGTTTCTTTAATCAGCCACTTGTTTATGAGAAATGTCATGTGCCTTGCCGGAGTGTGATGGCGCTATTTTGGAGGTCAAAAAGGTCAAGAAAAGGACAGCATCTTCAAATCTCAGTTCAAAACTACAGAATACCAAAACATCAAATCCACTAAACTACACGTATGCAACACAAAATCTCCTTGAATAAGCCCACAGAAGCAGCATTAAAAGTTAAGACACAACCTAGCAATAAAACAAAAAATAATAAACCTCGTACAGACTTCGGTTCAATCATGACCAAGATTAATACAGTTCAATATTCTTCTTTACATAAATTGATAGCTTTATTATTAAAGTTGAAATATTAATATAAATTTTCTGCTGCATTTGAAGTTTTTTTTGTAGATCATATCTTTATTGCCTGTTTTGTCAGCTTATATTATTGATAGAAAAAAGATGAACAGCCATTTTTTAAGAAGTGTATGAGTCAGTATGTTTGAATGCACAATCCACATTCATCTCATTGAAGTCCGTAATGTCATATTTCCTCAAATGTAATATTAACCTTGAGAGCATTCTTAACACTTACGCTCCCTGATACCGCATTCTAAGTAAATTCTAAAATGAAGAAAGATTGTGCCATGTAATTTGTCCCAAAATACAGATAAATACTACTACATGGCCACTGAGACTATTTAGAACAGTACAAATGCCGAGAAATTATCCACTTGATACTTTTCAAAATGTTATCAAGTCCAGTAGACTACAGACACATAAAACCCCAACACAACCTTTTCCCACCCATGATATTTCATTTTTACACATTTGTGATGATTGAGTATGACAGAAAGTCAAATTACTAGGTGACAGTGGGAGCATCAATGGAGAAGAGCTCCACACATAAAACGGTCAAACTGTCATTTCAGAAAGGAAACCACACAGCATTTAAATGAATGAATGAGATCATACGATACATTTTAGTATGCAAATCAGTCCTACGGCAGAATCATGTTCACCCCGACTTATTGATTAGGCATGTTTTGCACACGGCACTACTGTTTCTGTCCCGAAAGAGAGAAAAGCAACAGAACCTGTTCAGTTGCATTGAAAGGGAAATGGCATTAAGCTACTTAACTCATGTTCAGAATAATGTTTTCAATTATTTTTCCAAATGAGACATATTTTAGAATCATGCAGATTCATGCTGAAAATAGAAGTTCTAGGATAATGTGGCTGAATGTACTGAGGATGATTCCTTTACTGCTCTCACATGATGAATAAAGTATACAGTATCTATCTGCTTATCTAGCTAATGACATGTTTGGAGAGTTTAAGGATAGAAGTGTTGGCGTGGGGGGACTCAAGGAAACTGTTTTATATCTGTGTATGGGTCAATGACTGCCAGGAAGAGATGATTATATCACGGCAGTTCTCTTCTGGTTGCCTGCTGAGAGACAGAACACAGAATTAGTCCTGACACGAACATGCTGAAGATTGCTGAAGATTACAGAAAGTCCTCACTCATGCAAAAGTGGATCGTGACTGGTTACCATCAGTGAAATGTCATTGTGGCAAAAATTTTAATCGGGGCAATAACTTGTGATATGTAAAATATCATCAAGAATGAATCACAAGTGTGGACAAAGCATGCATAAGGAGGAGGCATCATAATGTGATTTTTGGCAATTACGTAGGCTTGGTCAGAATTTAGGACGGCCAGATGTGCACAACACGACCCTGACCAGCAGCCAATTTCACTCTAATCTGTGCTCTCAGTAAGCTGATAGCTTTTCGTACTTGAGAGCCGAGCCAATTTGAATGTTGCATTTAAAACCGAACAGTGTTGGGCCCATGTGGACAAACATGGGCAACAGTTCATCCAGGAAAAGGTCAATCATGGGATTTGGAACCAAACCAAATTAATTAATACATTAAAATAAATGTTTCAGTTAAAATACAAAGACAGTGTTAGTGGTTCTATGACATATATATAGCAACCATCTTACCTTCAGTTGTAGAATGGACTTCTTTTCATTTTGAATACTTAAGAACAAAAGAAAGAGACAGATTGCACAATGAGTATGAAGGTCAAACACAACATACAAAAGTGAATAATGTCACCATGCTTATGCTACACTTGTATATCTGTAGTGACATACTGTATATGTTTTACCTCTCGATTGCTATAGTTTAATCTGCAGGTTGTCAAACAGTTACTGTAATAAACTAAAAATTAAGTCAACGTTCTCTGTAGTAGCTAGCTAGCAAGTAGCTACGTGAGCCTCGACCTCTGACTGCTCCCAGCAAAGATTGTGAAAGATGCACATTCTCCCAGCCAAGCGAAACCTTTTGGGACCATGGTTGACTTTGAGTTTTGCTATTCTATGCGTCTTGATGAGACTCAAATTTTGCCTCGCAAATTGCGATGCAAAACCGCTCATTTCGAGCCTCGCATCAATACTGGTTATTAACAGCACACGTACTTATGGATGCGAAATCCATCGAAATCGAAAAAATGCCGGCAACGGTGTTGCGATGGCAACAGTTTTACCCTGGAGCAGATTATTTCAAGTTCCGAAAGGTGCGGTGTTTGACCTTAGAAGCTCCACTGTACATATGCATGAACTGCTTCTGATCCGCCAGACTCCTTGGATGATACAGCTCATTTAGCACATCTTGTCCTTGAAGAGAAACATTCTGTGTCTACGCTCTTTGAAGTATTCCCGCGCTTCTGCCACCCACTACTGTGATATGCATCTGGGATAAATGACCTACATACTACATTAGACATTGAACAGTGGAACATTGTGCGTGTGCATGTGCGTGCGCTAGGGGGGGGCGGGATGTGGTGTATTTGTTTGACCTAATTATTGAATGTGGTTGCTTGTTGGCGCTTTCAGTACTCTAATATTTAAAAGCATCACAGAGTCTTTGTGTCAATCATCATCATTACTGAGAATGTACTGCATTATTTCACCCCTGTCCAATTTTGTTTCTGCTTGTCCAAGGTCACAAATGTATTTTAGGTGGACATATGGGAAAGGTGAAGTCCCGGGGCTTTAATTTGTCATTCTTTGATTAGTAGAAACATCAGTAGAAATGCTTAAAACACATCTAAAGACTTATTTATATGCTTCTGCAATGAGTTGAACTCTTTGTTGGCCCCTTTACTGCCGCTTCTATTCTTTCCTCTGCCCCCTTTTCCCATGCTTGGGAATTACAGGTGGTGATGACGACTGAATTGGTGATTGCTGTTAGGATTCCACAGCAACTGACTGCTACAAAATCGAGGCTTGATCACATCCCCAGAGGCGCTGCTATGGTGATTTCTGGTCAGGGACCCACTTCACCAAAGTCGTCTTCCTGCAGCACTTCTTTTGATTGACTTTACTGCACAACCAACAGTTGTATAGTATCATAATACGTGTCAAATGTTGCCCACTCGGCATCCATTGTAAACTGATCATCCTGGAAGGGGGGATTCCCCCATCCGTGGTCCCTTCTCAAGGTTTCTCATTTTTCCCCAGATGTGGTTTTTGAGATTTTCCTTGCCCTCCTGGGGGCTAAGATCAGGGGATGTCGTTAATATTTTGTCAACTATGGGCATGTGAAGCCTTTTGAAACTTTCTAGTGATTAGGGGCTGTATAAATAGATTTGACCTGACTTGACTTGATTAAACATCTGCAAGTAATATAGAGTTTTAGGAATGTGTTTAGCCTGCCAATAGTATTGTTTTCAATTTTTTATGCCCCGCCAGTGCCTTTCAAAAAAGTCCCTCAATGCACTGTTTAGTCGTCTTGTCTCCACAAATAATCTCTTTTGAGTCTTAACTTAATATGTATTTATTATTGTTGATGATTGCAAATATTTTTAATGTTTGTTATCTGACATTTCACTGTAAAAAAATGCACATTCTACGTACCTCCAGTGTGGATGCTCTTGACTCTGTGGTCTCACTTGGCCCTATGCTCCTGGGTATACTGGATACAAAGTAACCAGCTCCTTTGGGAATTATGGGCTGTCTCACGACGACTTTGCCTTTCCTGGTCTCTGCGAGAAACAGACTGTACCAGTAGGCATCGCTGGAGATCAAGGTGGAGTCTGCAATAGTGGAGCTCCGCTGGCTGATCACACTATTCCTGCTGATCACACTGTTCCGATTAGCTGGAGGAATCTTGATGGGCTTTGGCTTTGGCTTTTGACACTTCAGCACAATAATAACCAATATGGTAATGAGCAGCATGAAGGAAACAGCACCTAAACCGATGACTAAATATAAGTTTAGGTCCGTGAAGACATCATACTCCAGTGGCAACTCTGTTGTCTCTGAAAATGCCATGGAGTGTTCCACAGTGGATATTTTGATGGTGACAGTGGTGGAGAGAGCAGGGTTACCATTGTCTTTGGCAACAATGACAAGTCGCTGATGCCGGGGGTCTCTGTAGCTGAACATTCTTGTTGTCCGGATTTCGCCGTTGTACTGATCTAGACTGAAGAGGGTCGTGTCACTGATTTGTAAGAGCTGATATGTGACCCTGCCATTCTGCTCAGAGTCTGCATCAATGGCAATCACTTTGGCCACTAAATGTCCCTTATCTGTTGACCTCGGTATCACCTGCTCCACGACAGAACCTTGTGCCCGCCACGGTGACACTATGACAGGGGTGTTGTCATTTTTGTCCAGAATGATGATATGAACAGTAACATTGCTGCTCAGTGGCGGGGTACCGCAGTCCCTTGCCTCGATGTGGAAAAGGTACTCCCTCTCTCGCTCGAAATCAAAGGTCTTCAAGGCGTAAAGGTCACCATTTTCTGGATTGATGGAGAACAGCATTGACATGGATGTGTTCACTATCTCTTTCTCCATTATGAAATATACCAAGTATTGGTTCTCATTCAGATCCGGGTCAAACGCACTCAGAGATGTCAGCAATGCTCCCGGCAGATTATTCTCCATAACGTGGATCGTGTAAAAGGACTGAGGAAACGTGGGTGCATTGTCATTGATATCATGAATCTCTAAAGTGAAGGTTTCACTCTCAGTTAACGGCGGCGTCCCTTTGTCTGTCACCTTCAGCGTTATTTCATATTTGCTCTTTATCTCTCTGTCCAGTGGCTTTGAAACCAAGAGCTTGAAGTAACCCTCTGAAGATTGATTGAGAATGAAGGGGAGGGTTTCGTGCTGACTTAAAGTGAGCTCCACTTCCCCGTTGACTCCGGAGTCCCTGTCGCTGACGCTGACCACTGCAATCAGTGTTCCCACGGCAGTGTTCTCAGCCACAGCACTTTTTAGAGACTTGATGGTCAGCTCGGGGTAGTTATCATTCAAATCTGTAATGGACACCATCACTTTGCAGTGTCCTAGTAGCGGCGTTGAGCCTTCGTCCTGAGCTTGTATGTGCATCTCAAAATTCAGATTATCCTCAAAATCGACAGCCCCCTTCACCTTGATCTCGCCTGAATGTCGGTCAAGCGAGAAGAGCTCCTGTGTCTTCTCAGAAGTGTAGAGAGTATAAGAATATAATAACCGTGCGTTTGTGCCTTCATCCAAATCTGTTGCGTTTAAGGTCATGACAACAGTCCCTGCCCCTGAATTCTCTGGAACATGGACTTCAAATACCGGCTGACTGAACAAGGGGGCGTTGTCATTGATATCGAGGACATTGATGATAATACTGGCTGTGCCTGATCGTGGAGGAACCCCTCCATCCACCGCGGTTAAAATCAGATTATGCACCGCATCTGTCTCCCGGTCCAAATTGCCATTAAGTACCAAGTCCACATATTTGGAGCCATCGCTGCCAGTTTGTATGTCAATGTTAAAGTATTTGCTCTCACTTAGATAGTAAGTCTTGATTGAATTAGCACCAACATCCGCATCTACAGCATTTGTTAATGAGAATCTCTCACCGGGAGGGGTTGCCTCGGAAACATCCAAGTAAATGGTTTTCCTCCGGAACACCGGCGCGTTGTCATTAATGTCCATGATCTCCAGTTCGATGTTGAAAATACGAATTGGGTTCTCTAGTATGACATCCATTTTCAGAAAGCATGAGGCTGTTTTAGTCATGCAGATGCTTTCCCGGTCGATCTTCTCGCGGATTATGAGCTCTCCAGTTTCTTTGTTGATGTCAAGATAATTTTTGCTGTGAATGACATCCAGCTTTGCTTTCCGTTCCACCATGCTTCGAACATCTAGACCCAAATCGGTGGCAAGGTTGGCAACAAAGGAACCCTCTTCCATCTCCTCCGGAATAGAGTAGCGAGTGATTGAAAGCGCGTAGCCCCATAATGCACTGAATGTAAAAGCGGTGATCAGCAATTGTGTCCGTAAATAAGCCACAAGAGACGCCATGACGCTGCCTTTTAAGTAGAGCAACCGAACAAATTCGTCCTAATATTCAGGCTGTCTTGATGCGAGTAAGCACCGGTGTCATTCTTGCCTCCACGCGTGGGAGCTGCAGCAAGCGGTCCATGTACGCGCAGCACAGCCGATTCCTGCAGGGGCGTGTGCAGCATTTGTGTAGGCTGGCCTCGGGTGGCCCAGTTCACATAAAACGAGTGGGGGGTTGAAGAAAGCGGTTTGTACTACCGTCAAACAAATGTAGAATGATAAATAATGACTCCTCTAAAAACGTATAGCCTATTTAGTTTGTGAGTGATTAACAGCAACAAAGGGAATTGATGTGAACAAAGGGAATTAGTAAATTAAAATAATAATTATTTGACTGTCTTACAAATGTCAATACAGAATGGAATCACTCAAATTGTGAATGATGCCAGCATAAAACATATAGAAATCAAATTTGTAAGACTAAATAAAACAAGTATATCCTCATGTAAGCACAAATTATTATTACCAAATCAGGTAAATAAAAGGCGTATCACACAGTTTATTGCCTCTCCATTTACCAAAAACTGCAACTCAGCACGTTTGCATCTTTTACAAGCATGTTTTCAACTTTTCACATTAAATAGAACTTAAAGGCCCCTTTTACACACACATGCACAATTTAAGAAATTTTGTTTCTTTTGAGGTAACCATGGCAACCATTAGTTCTTTGTCATTGTGTGTTCTTGCATTAGTGATTGAGCATAACTACACAGATTTTTTGTGAGACCTTCTGGTGCATGTGCCTCCATTTTCTTTTCATTGTCTTTTAGCGCCGTCTCGTGACATATTTAAGATTTACAGGAACATACTCACTCACTCACTCACTCACTCACTCACTCACTCACTCACTCACTCACTCACTCACTCACTCACTCACTCACTCACTCACTCACTCACTCACGCGCACAAGGAGTACCATCTATGATGTACGAGAGTCCTTTAGTCCCCAGGGAGCAATTGTCACTGTGTGCTTTATCCACCACCTTACTTTGTGATAGTAAGTGAAAGTAAACCGACTCATCTGAGACTGCATTATGTACTGCCACACAATTCAATGAGATCCAATACACTGTATGAACGATATATTATTGCTCACTTTGGATTGAAAGGGAAATGCAATTATAATTAACAATAGGTAACTTGTGCTTGTCACGAATAGTGAATTAGAACCACAACACATCATACTAAGAAGCCTGTGAAAATGAACTAAAAATGTATTGAAAATATATGAGTAATCAGATTAAAAAAACAAACATTTATTTGCATTATGTCCGTACAAAAGCAAAGCAAGAGAAATAATTAAAATTGGGCAATATGATCACTTTTCTGCCCATGAAGTGCCCCTGATAATGTGAAATATAGGCTACATTGTTATGTTTCGCGCAAACAATATTTTAGTTTGGAGTCCAAACATTAGGATGAATTCAGTGTCTTGTTGACAGACTGCAAGGGGGAAGGAACTGTTTTAGTGCTGGAAGGTTCTGGTGTCAATTGACCTCAGCCTCCTGCCAGATGCAAGTGACTTGAACAATTCTTGACTAGTGTGGGAGGGGTCAGCCACGACTTTTGTTGCTCTCAAAGTCCTGGAGGAGTACAATGGCTGAAGGGAGAGCAGGTTGCAGCCAATTTCCTTCTCTGTAGAGTGAGTGAAACACTGCGGTGTGATTTTGTCTTGCACATGGCACTCCTCGTCATACACACCAATGAGGACAATGCCAATTATGAAGCTTTTTTTGTTGTTGTTGTTGCACAGACAATGTTTTTCGATTCACTCAATTCAAAATCCAACTTGTTTTAACAGAGGTACAGTATCCGTGATGGAGTTACGTCCTCTAGTGGCAAAATGATGCACCATACACCAAATGAAATCAAATTGAAAAAAATGATTTCTCCATGATTTACTGTATACTAAATATAAAATTTCCAAATGCATGTCCCCTGGGTGCACACAGGACATGTGTTCTGCTTGCCTGTGAAACCAAGCTGCTTTGGTACTGTTTGTGATACAGTCAAATATTTAATCTTGCCTCTTTTCTCTGTAAAAATTGTCAGGATAAATGTTTGCAGTCTATCAACATTTGTTTGGATTTACTTACAGTTTGCTTTAAATGCCAGGGATTTCAGATACTTTAGGATAAACGGTGTATGAAAGTATACTCATATATGTTGCTGTTACATGCATAATATACTGTATGTAGGTTTGATCTGACTCATCTGTGAAAAAAAATTTGAAATTTCACAGCTCTAAATTTAACCAGCCCCTGACATATTTAATTTACTTTTCTCAACATTATTGGAGATTACAAATGCTCACACCATTCCCACTGTCATGCTTACCTGTAAGACATACTGCACTATTCATGTTTGAACGTATGAACTTAGTAAAATGTACAAGTAAACAACAAAAACAAAACCTACCACTTAAAAACAACATGTATAAAGGCCCTGATAGACCAAATCGACGTCAGAGGTCGTGAAACGTCGTGGCGTCTGAATGCGCCGTCTGTTTGGTGTAGTGGCCACTGCCGTAGTGTCGTAACCCGTCTGTAAGCGTCTTGGGCGTGTTTACGTATGTTGAATCGGCGTCGCCAGTCGGGACATTTGATCACTCTGATTGGCTGTTAGCTTTATTGTGAATTTTATTAACATAATATATATGCTATACATATTTTGTACAAAGTTAACATTTCTACCCACATACATGAACATGTACTACAATAATGATGAATTCTGGATACTATAAGTACAGATGAGATCACATTACAATCTGTATTTCACAACACTTTTAAGTAATCATGTGTTGCATCTTATAACTGTCACAGGAAGACCATCACCTGTGTTCTCCATCTGAATTGTATTATTATTTGCATATGATATGAAACATAACAGTGAAAACTACTCAGAGGAACAACCTTTCCACCATATACTACACGTTTTGAGGATGAATCAACTGTTACTATTGGATGACCTAGTTAATAAATGTTTACTGCTGAGAAATAAGTAGGAAATCCTATGAAAAGTGGATGCACCACATTTTAGCATAAAATCAATGAACTTGGGGCACACTATTCGGGAAAACAAAACATTTTCAAGTAACCCCTAAAATAAGCATGTTTTACTTCTAACTACCGTGAATTGCTTTTTGAGTATAAAGTTCTCACGGGAAGACTATGAATATATCATACATCATACACAGTGTGAACAGTGTGGTGTCTTATTTAAAAATACCACTGCTTATGAGCCCATCATCTTTGTCATACGGATGTTCATATTTAGAGATTAATTTCTTTTTCTTCCCAAAAGTAGAAAAGGTGTTGTAGACATCCAGGTCACCTCGGGGCGCAAGCTTGAGTGTGCTGTAGCCAGATGTGGTGCCGGGGATGTACACGTTGTGCTGATAGTCTGGTGCCTCAGAGGGAATGTACACATTGTGCTGGTAGTCTGGAGTATCAGACTGAGGCTGCATGTACTTTGGAGTCCAAGCGAAGTTGGGATTGGTTTCATCTTGAAGAGACATCTTGCAGTCTGTAAACATGGTCATTGAGAATGATAACTGCACACTGATGAACTGCAAATCTGCACTTACAAGGACACCACTCACCACTTATATGGTTTCCCCAGGTCCAGTACTGTGGTGCCACAGAGCAGAAATACTCTTCAGTGTCATACCGCTGTGGACGTGATAGTGTGCCTGTCATATTTCCAGAACTGTACCTGAAGAGGTAAAAGTACAACTTCGGCATAAATTCATACATGTGCATGTAGTACATGTTGTGTATTGTATTCTGTTGACGTATTCACCTCTTGTATGCTGAATTCCGTTGATTCTTGGTCCAGGTCCAGTCCTTGCTGGAATACTTAAGCTGCAAGGTTGAAACGTACCAAATGCAAATCAATAACTTGCTCAAGTACAACAAATGTGTTTTCTGCTTGACTGGTGTGCCCTTTTCTCCTTTATTTATATTGACATTCAATAGCTATGGGTCTGTATCTTATTGAAGAAGACAGGCAAAAGAATCAAAACCACATGGGGGGCCTTTCTTCACGCCCAGTGCAAGTCTAGTACGAAGCACAATCTAACTGTGCGCATGGGTGGAGTTTTCTGCCTTTCGGTATTTTGCTCGACTTTCACAGGTAAAATTGGGCGTAACTGTGCCGTTTGCGCCTTCGTGCGGCGTTGTCGGATGGAACGTAGCCCACTCCGAGCCAATCATAGCGGCATCCCTCATTTGCTTTAAAATGAGGGCGGTCGGAGCGTGGAGTGCTTGGCATGGTAGAAACAGAAATAGAATATAATAGAATCATATCATGTGACGTGGGCAATTGCACCAACGACCATGCGTCTGTATGTAACCACACCCCCCAATAATAGTTGTGCCGTATGGTCAGGGGAGTGCTATTAAAATATTTTAAGATATTAATGATTAGAATTCATTAAATGAATTGTTTTCTACAAATGAAATACAATGACATCCACCAGACTTGTCGCCGAATCTGTCTGCCTGCACTCCAATCAAATACACCAAAATTGTGGTACCCCACTTGCGCCACGAGTTAGACATGGTTTTAGGTAGTCTAACATTTTATTTACTTTTTCTCACCAAATAGCGATATGCACCCGGGGAGTGTATTAGAAAATGCCCTCCGTCTGCCTAGCGACATGCTGTGTGGTCTACCAAATTCACAAAAACGGTAAACACGATTTGCCCCAGCAAAAACAATATGTGCCCGTTTTTACGCAGAGCTCAGTTTATTTTCTGGGACTAAATTACAAACTCAGCATAATGTTGTGCAATTCTAAATCTTTCAAAAAAGCTGTTCAGGTATACCCAAGTTTGCAGCTGCATTCCCTACTACAAATATGTAAATAAGGATTTGATAGTAATTTGCTCTGGAGCAGAGTTGGGGAAAAAAAACAACAACTTTTCACAGGTTTGTAATTTGCCATATACGCCTGGAGTCAGAAAAGGCAAACCCTAATGAGATCATCTTGAAGTAATGAGGGACAAATTGATTTGGTGTGAAGTATCACACTACTTGGGATGCATGAAATGACTAATGGAATGAATAATTAATGTGGTTGCAAATTTAACAATTCGCAGCTAATCAGGGACAGCTCAACATTTGGATGCATTCTCCTGATGACATTTACACAAATGAAAGTTTAATATATACTGCATATATGTTGAGATCAACAGAAAGATTCAGATCCAGTAATTGAAATAGGAGGTATTTTTTTCCTGCCCCACTTTTTTGTTTTGGTTCAATCACGTCATTGTTAAAGTCTGAGTCACACTGTACTTTTATAATACGTCCGGTGTCGTCACACTATGTAGTTTTTTTTTTCTAAATTCAGCCTCGCAAAGGTACGTGCCAGGATAAAGTAACACATATCGGACTAATTGATAATTCAAGGAAATATATTCAATGCTTGCCAGGAGGACCATCAAGGTTTATGCATCTAAAAGTCTCATCTTGGAGAATACAGCACGTATTTGATGTGCTACAGTTGTTACCTCTTTTTGAGTTGAAGTTCTGTTGTTGGCCAGCTCATTACGGTCCAGCGTGCTCCAACCAGATGTCAAGTAGTCTGTGCTTTTGGCATTATTCTGTTGAACAGACAAAACTGGACTGCAGGGTTTGAGGAACATGAAGTCGCTTTTAGAAGATTCTGGCGTCAGACACATCTTGTAGCAGTAAGCTTGCGGGAGCGCGCCATTGCTGCTTGCCTCGGCGCATCCGACCGAGTCTGTTGACATTCTGATGTTCAAATTGGAATTTTTGAAGATGTCAGTGCCGCTGGGTGTTACCGAGCGACAGCAGCAACAGCACACGTTCGTGGAGGGGAAGTTGGACTCTTTGTTGGACACTCTGTCCTTCAGCCTCCTCACAGTAACAATGACGATGATAGCCACTAGAAATGTTAAGGAGATGGCGCCTAGAGACACGATTAAGTAGAGGCTAAAGTTGGAGCTGTGATGGGGGCTCAGTGACAGGTCACCCGAATCGGGCTGAGATTCTGGCATGCTGTCAACCACTGACAGAATGATGGAAACTGTGGCCGAGAGGGGGAGTTGGCCATTGTCCTTCACCAGAATGACCAATCTGTGCCTTGTGGGGTCTTTCTCGACTAACTGTCGTATTGTCCTGATTTCCCCTGTGTATAAAGCCACACTGAACAAGCTTGGGTCAGTTGCTTGGAGCATTTGGTAGAAAAGGCGTGAGTTCTGACCGGCGTCTGCATCCACTGCTCGTATTTTGGTGATCAGGTAGCCAGCATCCACAGATCTTGGCACCGCTTCACTTGGGGGTGTCCCATTTTGAGGAAGAGGTGACACAATGACAGGTGCATTGTCATTTTGATCCAAAATAAATATAGTTACTGTAACGTTACTGATTAATGGTGGGAATCCAGCATCTTGAGCTTGCACTGTGATTTGGAAGTTTTTTAACTGCTCGTGGTCAAATGACCTGAGGGCGTAAATATTCCCATTATCTGAATTTATAGAGACATATGTAGAGGCAGGCATCCCTTGGACGTCAACTTCTATTATAGAATACGAGAGGTATGCATTTTGGCCGTAGTCTGGGTCCTGTGCTGTCACAGAGCAGATGGAGGCCCCTGGTGCATTATTCTCAGTCAAGTACACAGTATAGGCTGGTTGTTTAAATAGAGGCGCATTATCATTCACATCAGACACTTGGACCACAATGGTTTTCCTTGTAAATAAAGGTGGAGAACCCATATCTCTTGCAGTGAGTGTAATGTTGTACTCTGCCACTGTTTCCCTGTCCAAAAAATCACTTGTCACTAACGTGTAGTAGTTTTTAAAAGAGGAGTGCAGCTGGAAGGGGATCAAATTTGGGATCTCACAGTCGACGTTGCCGTTTTCTCCCGAGTCCTTGTCCGTGACGCTGATGACAGCAATGACGGTGCCTGGGGGCGCGTCCTCGTGCACAGGTGTGGACACGGACGTCAGAATGACCTCTGGGAGGTTGTCGTTTCGATCCAAGACGTTCACCAGCACCTTGCAGTGGACTGCGACAGCGGAAGGACCTTTGTCCTTTGCCTGAATGTAAATTTCATGCATCCTTGCTTTTTCATAATCGATCACCCCCTTCACTTTGATTTCCCCCGTGCGCGCGTCCACAATGAAAAGCTGGCGCACTTTGAGGGGCGCGTGTCCGCTGAAAGAATAGGTTATGTCTGCGTTGGTGCCCTCGTCTAAGTCGGACGCGTTTAGTTTGATGACAACAGCACCTTTTGGTGCGTTTTCCGCCAGTCTTACTCTATAGAAAGATTGGTCGAATACTGGCGCGTTATCGTTGGCATCTAGAACAGTGATGTCAATTTGCGCAGTTCCGGACCTCTCTGGAGAACCTCCATCCACCGCCGTCAGAACCATCTGGTGCGCGCTCTGCTGCTCGCGGTCCAACGGGTTTTGGAGTACGAGTTCGGCGAATTTACTGCCGTCACTTCTTGTCTGGATGTCCAAAGTGAAATGCTCATTGACGCTCAGCAAATAAGTGCGCAACGAATTGGAACCCACGTCCAAATCTTGCGCGCTCTCAAGTGGGAAACGGGACCCCGGCGACGCAGATTCCGAAATGTCCAGATTAAATTCGGTCCACGGGAAACTCGGGAAGTTGTCATTTACATCCAGAATTTCTACTTCAACTCTGTACAGCTCCAGAGGGTTTTCGATAACCACTTGCAAATGGAAAGAACACGCCAAACTCTGCTCGCATAGTTCCTCGCGATCTAGCCTCTCGTTGACAAATAAAACTCCGTTTTCCAAATTCACCTCCACGTACTGCCTCCTGGTACCGGAAACGATGCGGAATCTTCGCGCAGAGAGTTTATCCAAATCCAAACCCAAGTCCTCTGCAATGTTTCCCACAAAGGCGCCATGTTCCAGCTCCTCTGGGATGGAGTAACGAATCTGTCCACATGCCGAGTCCAAGAAACAAACCAGCAACGCAAAACCACAAACTATGGAGCATTTGACGCACACCTTTCTTCTCTTCACCCCTTGAGTGTCCATTTGGAGGCTGTCTTTCAACTCCCATCAAAACTTGCCACTGCTGACAGAGGCTTAATTGCGCACAATTCAGTTTGGAGGGCAAACAATAAAACAACTTGACATTGGCGGGACTGATGCAGCTCCTGTCTGCCTCAGAGAAAGGAGAAAAGAAAGGGGGGGGGGTACTCGCAAGTGGGCTATCACAGATTAGCGTGAGTGTGTGCGCGCGTGTGCCCTCCTATCATTGGCCCTACTGTTTCAATTGGAGGCAAAACGACATCTGCTTGGATAATCTTTACTGCCCAGTAGGCCGATCCAATTCATGTCACACTCCCAAGGCTTGAAGTGCATTTAAACGTGCTTGGTTCACCTTTGAGACCATTTGATCAAAGCAGAGACATTACAAATAGAGAAGTATTTTTGCTATTTTACACGTATTTTACATGCTGAGGAACTGAAGGGTGATGTGTTGATTAATCTTATTTCTCAGGTAACACAATTGTAGATCCACAATCCTCAATTTACACAAGCATGATAATCCTTAATATCTTGGTGAAAATGTGGAATGACCAAGTTGGAACATCCTTATATGGTCTTGCTTAGGTTGTGGTTATAATTCTTGCTTCAGGGTCCATGACAACAAATTTTCATCATTCAGGTAATAAAAGAAAAGTGTTTCGAGCTTCAAGTGGAAATAATTCAAGGGCATTCATTATACCTGCACCATCCAGATATTTTGAACTATACCTTCAGAAAGATAATAATAATTATTAACTGATATTAACTGAACAATACCGCTATTATTGAGGTAGCGATCAATATAGCATTATTCTGAGGGGTGTTTTTTTTTTTTTTTTTATATTTTTGATATAATACGCATGTCGATATATATATATATATATATATATATATATATATATATATATATATAGGATATTTACAGAGACTGAAGTGGGAATGAGCAGACGTGCACATTTATTTGGATGAGGAATGGCCCCAGTTTTTCCACTTACAACACGCCGTCCAATTTGGAACAGGACAGCCGAAATGGCACGTTCCAAAAGGCAGTCAGCTTTGCTGGAACCTTTTGTTCGCTGAACATTGACGCTTGTTCGATGAGGGCTTACCTCACTCTCATGTCGCTTCACTCAGGCAGAAGGTGGCGGCTGCAAGCAGTGTCGGACACTGCACGCGACTGCTTGGGAGGCAGGCTCATGTTCATCTCCACACGCTGGGCGGACAGTAAGGAGCTAATGTTGTTGTGCTAACACCTTTTGTTTTAACGGCCTGAAGCTAGTTGTTGCTATTAGCCATCCCGTTATCCTACCTTTAGGAGGGAAGAGGATGGGGGTATAAAGATCCAATCTGCCTGCCCTGCTGCTCGCTGCAAGCCACCGTCTCCCTCCTGCGAGTTGACACAAGTTTAGCGTAGCTAAATGTCCAGAATATAACCAGTCGGGGTTTGTGTGCACATTCATGCTCTTGTCCGCTTGAGCTTGTGAAAGTGGAGGAGCAATCGCCACGGTATTTTTGATTTTGTGGCGGTGATCATGATGAGATCACGTTTTATGTCAATAAATCCAAACTATTGTGCAGAACACAGGTTTCACAGGTTGCAGTGGACAAGAGTATTAATGTGCATTTGCATTTTGGTGGCAGTCGGTCGCCGTTTTAGACAACAGAACTGACAAAGCGAGCAATATTACCACGCTTGCCTCCCTCCCGTGACGTAGACCGCTGAGACCGAAAACATAACATAAGAGACGCCCCAACAGGGGGCGGGGCAATTTGTCGTAAATCTAATCACAGAAAAAGACCTTAAATCACAACAGAGTCTTTTTTTGGGGGGGAGGCACTTTAGTACTGATTTTTACATGCAAACCTGTTATATAAGTGCCAATGTTAAGCTCACCCAAGTGTCACTTTAATAATGGTGCCATGTAATTAAAAGCACCATGCATCCACTGGAACTCATGAGATTGCACCTATAATGTTGTGGACTGTGAATGAAAGCGGACATATAGAAGCACACTTCGGAGAGTATTATCACTTAAACAGAGCAGTTTTATCTCTTTGAGTCTGCTCAATGCACGCTCGACCCATTTGCTCCAAAAAACACAGTTACCCTGGCTGAAAGCTGAAAACACAATCTGTCTGCAGCAGTGAAACCGCAGCAGATGGCGAGGTTTTCCACAGGCTCATGCTCTTTTTAATTAATGGAATGGAGATTAGAGGGCATTTTCCCTGGATCATTAGTGAACAGAGGAATTAAGACATTTTGTGAGAAATAATCCCAAGGCTATCCATGTAATGCACATGTGGTTTCCTCTCAGTGGTCATATTGACCTGCTTTTCACAGCCTAAGTGCACGGCATCACTTACCCATTGCACAACTAAGTAGCTAGGATAAGGGGACACGACCACCACATTTAGGGATCAAAAATACAAAAGAGATTATCTCCCTGTCACTCTTGCTCGCTCTCTAACACACGCGCATACTCTGACAATCTCCCCCTTTCACTCACTCAAGGGCAAAAGTAGAATACCAATCCTTTTGTTTTTAACTGATTTTCTGTTTAAAACCTTGGGATTTAAAAAGGTTGGAGCTATAGGCTGTGGCAAATTCTTACTCTTAATCGTTTTTTTGTATAAAATCAAACATGATCTGCATTCTGCTATAATGGTTTAAATGGCATGCCGTGTGTTTTGAGGCCAACTAATTATTTTGAATTGGATGGTTTAACGTCAGAGGGGGAAAACACTCCAGATTTTCTGCACTACCTTCTCTGAACATGCCATCAGCAAAATAGTACTTTTCACATGATTGACTGGTCTGGTTATGGGGTTAATAACAATTGCCACCACTGACTGCTCCCTCTTATGTATTAGTTGCAACGCTACGATTAAACATTGATGCGACAACATAAGAAAAGTCCAATTTAAGGCAGGCCGAATAACACAGATTAAGAGTTATGCACCTGCATAGAGACTACTGAATATAGGCTATGGATACGTTACAAACAGCGTGGTCTGTGTTCAGTAGAAAAAAAATGATTCAATTCGCATCTGTACATAAACTTAATTAATGGATTCAGCCATTCAGTAGGTTTGTTCAAACATCAACAATTACTTCTTGCACTTGGTTGACTACAATTTTGTGATTAAACTCTTTCCTGCATTAAGAGATTTTTACCCCGTTTTTTTACAGTATATCAAATGCAAGGAAACTTGCTCAAAAGTTGTTATAGGGCAGTTTCATCTTGTTCATCATGAAATGAAAAGTATTCTCAGCTCACTCAACTTGTCTTTCAAAAAGTAGCTTTAAAGCTTTCATTCCATCATTCTTTGAACCTCCTACTTGGGTTTTCAAGAGGTCATCACCTGTATTATGAAGCGAAGTAGAGTATGGATGGCTGAAATGAAAGTTGGCAAAACACATACTGTATATCTGTTATTGGAGTTGCCACACTCGGACCTTCAGGCACATATTTACTATAACCTTCAAAGCCTTTGACATTGAGTGCTTCTCCGAGGAAGCCACTGCCACAGTATTGGTAAAATGAGTTGACCTTACATCTTTATTTCCTTTTCATTTTCTAGTCAAGAATGAGAAGTAATATACAGTACCATATATTGATTTTTTTTTTGCTGTTGTTATTTGCAAATCAAAATGCACTTGAGGCAATGTCAGTGAAACATGACATTGTGATTTGTCACTGCTGGCAGGCACTTTGTAAACAATCACATCCTGGCTACATCTCATGGAGGGAAACTGATGGTTGGAATATCACGCTTTGTTTTATTATGAATTTTTCCGTTTGAAATTGCGCGCTTCTTATTGATGTTGTCTCACAGTTTACATTGTCACTTGAAATAAAACACATCTTTACAGGTCAGTAAATTAATTTACATTATTTACAATTATGATGTATTTTTTACTAACAAATTATGAACCCAATATAATATAATGGCTTCTCAGTTTGCATGATAATGCTTAAAATAAATAATAATACAACTAAAACTTGTACTTTTTGGTCACTTAAAGAAGCTTATGAAACCTTACTGAAGGGTCTGCAACATTTTCATAATTGCCAACTTCAATTTTTCTGACATGCCTCATAAAATGACATTTATTGTGATCTTTTAATAGAGCCCTAGTTAATCAGGTGGCAAAAGTACTGTACAAGTACAGATACTTGCGTACAAAATACAGTGGAAACGTATAAGTACTGATTCAACTTCACTTTTATGCTGTCAAAACAACATGTTCCCATCGCTTTCATAACAGAGTAACAATGCTAAATTAGCTAATGATAAGAACTGAGAAAATACATCTTACTTGTAGCCCAACTGGGGACTTGTGTTTTTTTTTTTTTTTTGTCAGTTTAAAAAGATAATGTTTGAATGCCAGATGCTGATGGATTTATTTTATGCATGCACAAGATGCATCAGCCACAAATCATTTTTGCCAACAGGGAATATCTTGCATTGTCGCTGTCTGGTTCACATTCCTCCATGTAGCTGCTGTCCCTGCTGTCACCCCATGATGTTTTGACAAAGCAAGAAAGTACATACATCTGTTTTCGAATGTAGGAAGTAGAAGTAAAAAAATTATTATGGACTCGATTTCGCAGGTTTTAATACCTCAATATGTTTATTGTATTTCCTGGTTAGGCTGCGCCACTTAGTCTCTGCATGACTTGTCTCGTTATTACTGGTAGTCTCTCATGTGTGTCTTTGCCCTCATCTGCTATGAACACTGTCTTCCTACATCCTACTTCTTTGGTTCCCTTGCATCCATTCTTATATGCTTGTTTTTCTGCATTTGGGTCCCCAGTCTGTACCATGAAAACAATGTACCATAAGCAGATGTACAATGTATCTTTAATCTTGGCTTGTCACCAAACATTTCATTCAACACATTATTCATGCATGGTTTACTTGCTTGTTAAGTTGCATAGTTTTTCTCACTGCATTTGTATTCTAGTTAGTACTCAAGGCGCAGCACATAAAAAGCAGATCATGCAAACATACTTACACATGAGGAAACCATAGTCGCTCTTTGACTGGAGATTACAGCACAATTGAGGTCACTGGCAGATATGCAGGGGCTAAACAATTAACTCGCCGACAAACAGATGTCTCGGCGATACAACACACCAATCTGATGTATCAGTGAGAAAAGCTCTTTAAGGCGATCTTCTTTGTCAAGACAAGGCGCTGCTTTACAGCCTGTCAAGTTCTCCTGTCTAGCTATGGTCCTAACTGTACACAGGTGTTTCCTTTTTTGTGGTTAATGTTAAATGATTATACTTTTCCAGAGCCATAACATATGATATATGAAATATGATGTTGGTGTGTTGTAATGAAAAATGTATCATTAAAAGTACATGATGTAGAATTAAAAATACATACAATCAAAGTCGAAAGTCTAAATCCAATGGTGGCTGCTGGAACATATGGCTATATACACACCGGAATGCCTATCGAGGCATAGCAAATTTGTGCTGAACTACACATGCCCCGGCACAAAAAAATGAAGACGCACCTGTTTTGATTTTTTTTCATTTTTATTTTTTACATCGAATGCAGTCTAATTTCTGTCACCAAATTGTCAGAGGCACCAGAGTCGTACCAGCTCTAGCCGCTGGAAGGTCCATAGAGGCGCAACACGGTCTGCCAAATTCCCAAACACAATAAACTAGATGCCCCAGCATGAAAATAAAAGATGCACCGGTTTTTACACCGAACGCATGGGCGACTATCTAGGAAAATGGGGCCTAATGTGTACTTTCATGTGTTTTTGGTATAAATCGCCTTAATAGCATCCTCTTTTGATCAGACTCTTTAATTCCTTCAGTATCTCCTCTCAACCCTCTAAAAAAGAAACTTATTATTTTGACCCATTTAAAATTGCACTCCTTTAGGTCAGAAAATCTATCATTTTCAACCAATTGTTAACCAAGCAAAGCTAAATACAGTACTTTATTTTTGCTCTGCTTAGCTGTGCTGCTGCAGGTCATGTTCTGTTGAGTACATTCTTGTGTCCATGTGTAAAATACAGGTTTGGCTGGTAGAATAGTATAGAATGTAAATATCCATAAAGCAGTCCAGCAACTTGAGTCTCAAAGAATATACACTAAACGAGATCTCACAAGGTGCATGACTTAGTAGTAACAGAGACCTACTCTAAACAAATATGGTTGGATTTACAGATTTAAACAGTAAACAACAAGCAATAACAATAACAATAATAGTAACAATAATTACAATAATAACAATAACAACAACAATAATAATAACAATTATAATAATAATAATAATGACATTGAACTTATGACACTTCTATATATTTTGGGGGCAAATAAAAAAGAGATTTATTTCTAGCTCAGTTGAGGGGCTTACTATTTTAGTGTGTCAATGACTTGCAGCTCCATATTGCACGCTTGTTAGCATAGTAATAGACTAATGCAATCAATTTGCATAGTGTTGTGTGAAAGTGTCGCTCCCTGCTGGCAGTTTGATAGAATGCAGCTCAATTGGCTTGCTTTGGCGCCGTGTGTCAGAAGTGACTGCGCAGTAATCACGGGGACGGACTCACAACCAGTAATAATAATTATACAAACATAAATACCCAAAGCATTTTTATGATTTCTCTGAACAAAATGCTTCGGCACATACATGCTGATGATTATGTACAATTATCTGCTGTTTCTGACATTATCCATGTCACATTGATCAAAATGTGTTTGAGTATAACGAGTTTCTATTGAATAGTCCCACCCACCACATTTAGGCATTAGTTCATCACATACTGTAATTCTTTACATGCAAACAAGTGTTCAGCATATTTGTCATATTTATCATGGAGGATCCAAACGCAGGAGGCAAAAATAAAGTGCAATATTAAAGAAACAAGGCACTGGGATAACAAAAAGGTTGAAATCCAAAAACAACAAGGATCGAAGGACTAAATAAATGCTCTGGAAAAAGGACTCGGACTTGACACTGACTGCAGCAACAGATAAATGACCACTGACAAATGACAACTAACCGACAAGGTCTGAAAGAAAGCGGGGAATTAAATACAGACAAGTTGACGATACAACGAGGAACACCTGGACAAGACACAGAGGGTAGGAGGGAGCTGATTGGCTAACACCTGGGACCGGGATGATAAGCACAGGTAGACTCAATAACTTAACGAGAGACAGACAAAAGGAACGCAAGAAAAAACCTGAAATTAAAAAGGTCAAAACCAAACTCAAAAGACACACTATGACAATATTTCTATACATTTACATTACATTTTCACTTTTCATTAGGCTTTTCTTCCAAGGTGAATCTTAACTTTCCCTAATGAAGGGATAACATCTTCCATATACATAAATATATAATTTACATATTAGAATACCGGTAACAGTCATCCGAATTTTAGCCACAGTTTATACCAGGACATCCCTCCACAGTACGTTACATTTTTTGAGTGGTAAAATGTCAAATGTCAAGAATTGCCCCTGTGTAACGTTATATACACATACAGTATATAACTCATGGCACCATTCAAGCTTGCATTCCCCAACAGTATTCCCTTGGTTGCGGAGCACTGAGCGCAAAATTCAGTTTGAGGTCAGGTAATGTGATACAAAAACACCTTTGCTGTGCTTTTGCTGTTATATTCAGTGTCTGTAATTATTAAAATAACTATATTCATACAATCATTCATATCCAAAGTAGAAGTCTTAGCAAGATTGCAGCAGTGGGCTTGGGGCAACGTGTAGTTGCCTTGTGTGTGTGCAGGGGCAAGGGGATATAGTAGGGGGCCTGTGTCCCTGTCGAGCTTTATGCCTAGCAACGCCCCTCGTAATAACCTCCTGTGACAACACGTCATTAGCTCCTCAACTTACTCGCAAGCCCCTATATGGACTCCATAAGAGGACATTTTGCATGACACCGCTGCCTATGGTTCATTTTACAATCAATGCTTATTGCACTGGTATAACTTTTCCCTCCTCCAACTCTCAACTGCTGCCACTTATGTCCTAAAGGCTGTCATCGCCGCTCTGTGTGCTGATGCCTATGAGGCACCTCTCCTCCGCTCTATTTTCCCCAATTCAGTCAAGCCTCTGGTTGTTTGTCAGTAGATGATAGCGCAGTTATTCACTTTAGCTTGCAGCTTCTCCATAGCTTTGCCATCTCATTTTGGCAGCGTGCCCCAATTCTGATAATGTCCTCATGATCTGACTTATAGGTGTGCTGTAGTGAAATATCCATGGATGCATACTTGCACAGAATATCTGCTGCATGGATTCCCATTATGATGGCTATTATCAATAAGAGCCTGGGATGTGCTCTTTATTTGGAAGTGATGCCTGTCATGAATGCAAGATGCAAGACAGGAATGTACCTGTAGAGGTCAGCACATATCTAATCTTTTTTTTAATTTTTTTTTTTTAATGATGGAACATGGATAGTGTATAGACATCTTATAGTCACTCTCCACCATCTAACAAACCACCGTTTTACATGGGAAACAGATATTGGCAACCCATTATTATGAGCAAACAAACAAACGAAATATTATCATTATTATTCATTCTTATATGTGGTATTATAATTTGCACAAAACATGAGACAGTTTCTAAAAATAAAAATAAGGCTCTCCGAATTGGCCGCCTAGGCTGTCTTCTTCTTATATTGATCCCACTTCATTAGCACCTTTTAAGGCATTACTTGTCATAAAGAAGCCTATAAACTACTCACTAGTGTGTAACTGAGAAAATCCCACGTAACGTAATTGTATACATTATGTAGATTCAGAAAGCCCATTATGCTTGACACTGCATAACCCAAAATGCAAATAGTAAGCACATGCGGCGCTGGAAGCAATGTTTTGTACAGAATAATAAACATCCATTTACTGGGTTTCTTCCTTGGAAAAATGGAACACAATCATAATTTTGACACATGGATATTGTATTCAAACAGCATATTCATCTGAAATAGAAATTAACTGACAAGCAAATGACTGTCACAGGGCACTGGGATAACCTGGATTAGTGTTTAGGACTAAAATGCTAATTGCTGAGTGCTGTTAAAACATTATCTTTTTTTCCTTATTGTTGCAAGCTAAACTAATACATATTTATGTGTGCTCTCGCTCTTTAGCGGCCCCGTCTTGAGTGCCATTTATCATTTGAGATGATTTATTTGGATTCGTTTAGAACAAGGTCATTTAAAATCTTGACATTATAAGAATCAATAATCAATCCCAGTTAAAAATTAATGAGAACCCATCAAAAGAAAAATTCTGACAATTCTCACTATAACATTCCAGATAAGTACAATGTGTTCTTTAGAGATATGAAACACCAAGTGGTACAGAGGACATGCTGTGTATACAAAGTACATGCAGTGCAAAACACACATTAGACCACATGCCAGAAAAATAAAATGGGAGAGTCCATCATCATGAAATTGTTAAAAACACACTCTTTCAATTTCAGGAGCTCTTTGTAATTTACCATGAAACTGAATTTCATTTACTCTGCTTCTGTGTAATGTCAGAAATCAGTCAAGAATAACAAACTGTTTAAGAGTCTAAATACTTATCTTATTGAAGTCAATAAATAATTCTGCCTTATTACTTTTTTATAAAACAATAAAAAAAGGTCAAAAAAGTAAATTAAGAAACATCCTAATTATAATTACATACAGTATATGTATACTATTTAGCCTGATGAGTAAAACATATTTTTTTAACCCATTCACTGCCAAAGACAAATGTATTTGTCTTTTCACAGTCCAGCCATTCAATCTCAGGAACCTATCTATATTTTTTTCATTTTTTTCCCCCAAACGTTAGGGATAAAGAGGGTCTGAAAATGTCTGGCAGTAACGTTTAATGATATTTGGTTATTACCAATGCTAGAGCCGCGTGTGGGGGGTCGGTAGGGGAATGGGTTGGGGGCAAAAATACTTGGGCCAGCTCCGACCAACACTTAATTTAGAGCATCTGTGGTGTTGATCTTACATTGGGTGGTGGTCTAATCCATTTTCTAAAAACTGTATATAGTGTATTATAGGCTATTTTAGACATCATATTCCCTCTTTAAATTCTACCCCACATTCAGAGCTGTTCTACAAGTGCTTTATCTTGCCAGTTATAATTAGCTGGAATCCCTCAATGTCACAACATGCCAAAATGGATTATTGACTAAATTTATAACTGTTCAATGGATCAGGTTAAGTCTCTAACATATAAATCAAATCTTTCTAATTTAACTTGCAAATTAATTTCCAACAAAATGAGTCACATTTAGGTGGCTGAATTCCAAACTGAGTTGTTTTTTTTTTGTTTTTTTTTAGACTCCAATAACTCAATGACTCACCAGTTTCCAGATCAGGAATCAAAACTATTTTCAGAATGATCCAGTTTAAAACATGCTGCACCATTACCTATTTTTGTTGTATAATGATTCAAATAAACCACAGATACATTTATCTCCATCATTTTCAATCAAAACAACATGGAAGAGATATTTTGAAATGACATCACTCTGTGCATGCAAACACAGGAAGGTTTGTTCTTATCACTTGCAACACCAACCATATTGTGACTTAACATTTTTATATTATAATATCGTATATATGACATGATATTGCACAGTTCACTTACACTATGTGCCAAGTTAATTGCCTGGATTATAAATGGTGTGAAGCAGCTTTCAAAATTAACTTGAGCAACTAACTGAACCAAACCTTTGTTTAGGTGAAACAAAGGGCATGGTGTTATGTAGATTAATATTCAGTGGACAGTTTTCCGGAGGCTGTTTTATCAGTTTGTATGGACTATTAATCATTTTTTCCCCCATTAAAAAATAAGTAAATTAGTAATGTTTCAGGTAATATTTTACCATAGTTTAAGGTCATGAAGCACCTAGCATGAGTACCTAACATTAACATATGAACTATTGCTTCACATGCACTTTATAGACACTGGAACTAAATGGCAGATTTAAAAAGCCTATGAACCGTTTTAATACTTTTGACCACCTTTTCAGTGTTTGTGCTGCATAAAGGTTTAAATGGAGTCAGTCTGTTGAAAGATGTATTTCAGTTTGGTAGCCTGGCTCAGTCGGCGGACACGCATTGGGTATAGAAACTGCCGAAGCAGTAGGCAGAGCCAGTGAAGAAGGACTAATTCTACCTCCCACAAGTGCTCCAACAGTTGATTGCCTGGGTGGGCAGCATTGGAGGCAATCCCTTCTGCCCACCTCTTTACTCTGCTGTGAGGTGACTGTTCAGTGGAGAGCTACTGGCAAACAATAACTCTGTCATTCAGAAAACACACTGCAGTTCTTCCCCTGCCGCAAGAAAAATGGATTGTGGCAAAAGTAGAGGATCTATCAGTGCACTTGTATGCCTGTGTGACTGTTTACTGCCAATTTTACATACACAGTTAATCATATATCACAGATCATAGTTACTCTCCAAACCCCAAAATCACATAGAAATAAATAACTAATAGACATTTTCATGCTGAATATTCATATGGGCTCTGTCTTGCCTAAGGACATTAGGATGAGATTCTAAGTTTTAGACTTTGACAGAATAAAGGCTTTCAAGGCTATCAATTCATACGATACGCCCTAACACAACTCGTCAAATATCCATGCAATTCCTTACTTAATGAGGGATTAATTTTGTTTTGTTTATTTGCTCGGGAGCTGTTTAATATTCTACCTAGACAAATATATTATCTTTAAAAGAAACTTAAAACACAATAATACGTGCTGTACACATGCCATTTTATTGCAAATAGCATATTCTATTCCCAGTCTGCCAATTGCAGTTAAATTTAAGTCCAGATATTGTGGATGTGTTAATATGCAAAGTCCTAAGAGAAATAATCCTGTATGGAATGTGAGTGTTCGATGGTGTGTGTAACATTTACACAATGTCAAAAAAATGTGTCAAACTTGTTTCTGTATTGGGGCTGCACCGAGCTACTGGAGTTTGACAGAAGCTTCAAATCTCGGAGCTTCAGTATTACATGACATGACATACTGTACAGTATGAAGGCTTTTCCACTGGTTAAATCTATGATGCAACAGCTAAAAAACTGTACTCGTTTTCGACTTCTCGCACTTCTTTGGGTTTAGTTTTTAACGTTCACGGAATTACTGCTCAATATCAAAAACGGATTAGACCGCTCATCATTCTCGTTCATTAAACACCGGTCGAAATTTTGCACTGCATCAAAGATGAAGCCATTCCAAATCAAATAATGCTCACATTTGACACATTTATCGTAATAAGCACTATTAATTCAAGTTATTTATCGTGCCTTTATTGTGGTTGTAGTTTGCGGTGGTATATAGCTAGCTTAACTGCACCATATGGAAAGCTGTTAAGATCAATGTTTGAATCACCTCAATATTTGTTATTCTCCAAAGTCATTGTAAAAGATTGAATTCGTCAAGTGGAGATTTCATTTTGACTGCTGTATATTTTTCTTGCACACAACAAGAGCACCCTAACGCACACGGAAGCATGCAAAGGAGGGATTTCACTCACAAACGTTGCTGCACAGGCGGCACAGTGGTCGACTGGTTAGCACGTCCGCCTCACAGGTCAGAGGTCGTGGGTTCGATCCCGGCTCCCGGCCTCCCTGTGTGGAGTTTGCATGTTCTCCCCGTGCCTGCGTGGGTTTTCTTCGGGTACTCCGGTTTCCTCCCACATGCCAAAAACATGCATGGTAAGTTGATTGGACTCTCTAAATTGCCCCTCGGTGTGATTGTGAGTGCGGATGTTTGTCTTTGTGTGCCCTGCGATTGGCTGGCAACCAATTCAGGGTGTCCCTCGCCTACTGCCCGAAGACAGTACGCCCCGCGACCCTTGTGAAGATAAGCGGTATCGATAATGGATGGATGGACGTTGCTGCACCCCTTAAGATGAGAGAGGGGCGGGGAGGTGGTCGGAGTGATTGGATGCCTTGCTCGAGGCCACCTTGATTGTTCTGACCGGTTCCAAACCCAAGTCCTTATGGTTGAGGTACTAACGGTGTTCAGTGTTATAAAAGTAATTTATAAGTAATTCATCCAAATACAAAGTAATTAATTAATCCAAATACAAGGTAATTAATTTGTCAAAATACAAAGTAATTAATTAATCCAAATACAAAGTAATTAATTCTGAACACATTAAAGCAAATACATTATATGTTATAATTAACAATTTCAAGTGCAAGTACTTACTATTACAGTCTCCGTAAAGACAAGATTGGGACACAATCCTTTTACTGGATCAGGAACTTAATGAATTGTGTGACAAGTGCATACACACAATCTGGTGCATCAGCAGGCTTCATCAAAGAAGACGAAATAAATAGTGGCTATCCAGATGAAGCATCCTGATAATGGGTTCAACTTCCTCGTTGAGTTAATGGGTGGAATCAACGGCAGAGGCTGAAAAGTACTGCAGAATCAATATGAAGCACTTATTCTGATTGGGCACAGTACCCACAAACAACTAGCCGAGAAGGTGTTAGCTCACTTTTATCACTAGCCTTTGTGGTGTCTCCTTTTCAGAAAGCTAATGTCCAGTCCAGAGAAAGTCATTCAGAGACACTCAGAATGGCACACACACGCTCACAAACAGTTACATGCATTAACGTATAGTTCGAGGGCATTCATCTTTTAACACTTCACATGTCAAATACCATTTACTCCCTTTAAATTTGTGTTATCAGGCTGTCTACTATATTACTGTATGGAAAATGCTGTGCCTTTTTGCTTCAAAATGGACATCGCCCCTGGCCTTGAACATGTAATTTATGTCCATTGACCAAATGTTGAGCATACCCCGTCTCATCAATAGTCATGCTATTTTTAACTTTGTTCATGCACATCCGCCTGGGGAGTAGGTTAGATGAAAAAGTATTCATCTTCCTCAAAGAGTCAATGTGTTGTTCAGTACAAAAATCAAAAAAAGTAGAAGGGGCACTCAACCAGCCTATTTTCCTGCCTTGTACAAGTCTAGCGTAAACCACAGTTTAACTGCGTGCATCATTGTATTTTTCTTTCTTTTGGTATTTTTGTCGACTAGCACAGGTAGAAGAGGGCTTTTGCGCCATTTTGGTAGAGAATGCAGCACACTCCCGGATAAGCGGTTCCCAGGTCACTTCCATTCAATTCAGCGCAGAGAGAGCCACGTGGTCTAAAATCTAAAATCTTTACTTTTGGTCACTAAATTGCCAGATGTGCCAATGCAATAGAATACACTGAAACGCGGTCCCAAACATGGTAGACTAGACTTGCAACCGGCAACGAAAATGAAGATGCGCCGGTTTTTTATGTACCTTGCTCTCAAATAAGTATCAAAATTGTTAACATTCTATCTGATATATTCTTATCCGTAGTGTATTTCCCCCATAGTTTTAATCAAGACGATTGGGATCCAGAGTGCATAGCTGCAACAGTGATTTGCAGCTTCTTGCCAAGCACATGTCCATGATAGAGTCGAGTCCTGCATTTGCCACTTTCAGAGACCCGCAGCTCAATGAATCTTACGCCTTTCAACTTGATGTACGGTACACTCACAACGACGGACACTCCCTCGCTCTCTTTTCTTTCTCCTCAAGTGGAAGCTTTCAATTGCAAATGTATGCATGTTCTGACATGAAGCTGCTGGATGAAATCAATGAGCATTTGTTTAATGGATGCCAATCAGCTTTTCCAATACGCAACACAGGAGTCTTACAGTAATTAAAGGCTAACGATGCCAGTTATTTCACTGTCTTCCAACGACACATACAGTATTCATAGTAAATCAAGACAAGTAATAGTTGTAGATTAGTACTATTTTCATTCCCAAAACAGCCTCAGTAATTGTCCTGAGAAACACTAGCCACAAGACTGTTTTTGATTATCCCTGGGGAGGGCCAAAATACCCATATCCTAATGTATGACATTATTCCGAATGATCCTGATTATTCTGACTTGTCAGAGAAGCCCAGCAAGTCAGTTCAAATGTGGGTGTAAATGTAGGAATCCACTTCGAAATTCTTCAGTCCTGTTTCAAAAGTGTAAAATGCTGAGATGGGCTGGACGGGTTAAAAATATATCACGATATAAGTATGAGTCACTGTTGATAATTATTGTTTTTTCCCAACAAGATAAACACAATAGGATAAAATAAAACAAAACAACTATCCAGAGGACAAATACCATTCAAAATATTTGCTATAGTAAAACTGTTCTTCAAGGAATGTATTTGGATTTTGTGCACATTGTAATGTAGTGTAATGTGCAATGTTGTTTACATCCATGGCAATTTGTGGAAGACGCTACATGTTAGCGGCCTCATCATGTTAATAATTTATTTGATGCGACTGGCCACTTGTATGACCAAACTTCAGCCACACTTTCGTTTGCCATGCGTACACCACACGCACGAGTGCAGGTCGGCAGACAAGCAGTCGGCGTCTCGCCACACAGGAACCGTTCTTGTGCAGTCAAAACACGCTTTTGTGCTCAAAATGTCCTCTTACGTGCCACGTAATTGTGGCACAAATCTAATGCCATACATCCCGCAGAATGTCTTGCAGTTCGGGGTCAGGGTTTTCTTCCTCATTTTTTCCTATTCAACATTTTATCAAACATATATTCTACTGAAATTCATCATGTGTCTATCGCGTTACATATTGATATGGATTTATCGCCCAGCCGGGCTGGGCCAAACCTACTTTGCGAGCGTTGAGGAAAAATTGAGTTGAGGTGCCCAGACTCAAAAATCTCTGGAGAAATCTTAAAAAGAGCTGTCACTGATGCTCGACAACTAACCCAGTGGCGCTTGAGAGATGCTGCAAGGAGGAATGGGCGAAACTGCCAAAAGATAGGTGTGACAACCTTGTGGCATCACATTAAAATAAGATTGAGGCCTTAATCGCTGCCAACGGTGCATCAGCAAAATATTGAGCTATTTCTTGTATCTTTTAAATAAAGTTTTGAAGAAAAAAAACTGTCATCATTATGGAAGTATTGCATGTAGATAGTGTTTTTTTTTGTGTCAATTTTGAAATAGAGCTGTAACAAAAATAGGTGGAAATAATGAAGCACTGTGAATACATTCTGGATGCACTGTAGGTTAAGATCGTGTTCGATGCTTTGCTAATATGACTGCTGCCCTTTTCTTGTGAATTATATCTGAACATACACCTCTGGTCCGCAAACAAAATTCAATTATTATTATGAAGGTCAGCTTTGCTGTCAGGTGGGCAATATGCACCATTCTTTGTTGAAAGGTGAACCCAATAAACTGGCAGAAAAACAAAACAAAAAACATACTCTAATCAGATATTCCCAAGCCGGGTGCCAATGCACCCTAGTCTGCCATGACAACTCTTCAGAGGAAGGATGGAAAATCATCCAGTTTTGCTTTGTATGTCAGACAATTCGTATTTATTAATTATGAATACTGTAATTGTAAATACCGGTAGTAAAATTATAGTCGGAATCGCCGACCAATGCCCTGTAAAAAAGGCGAATGACGGATGACGGTAGGGTAACCACGGTGCAGATGGATGACGAATAATGGCTCACTTTGTAGTAAAATGCCCAGCTCTGTAAATAAACTTGTTTATCCACCCATTCATTCAAAAGACTAAGTCATGGCTTCCTGTGAGTATATCAGCTTTGTGTTGAATTATACTGGCACAGAGTTCAAAAACTGAGGCAGTAAATCTGCGAGTAAAATGAGACGAGGTCATGTTTACTTCAGTATTTTCGTTTGGTGGTGTAACATTTAAAATGCATGCCTTGATGCAATAAAACGTGAGAATCACTGCTCTATATGTTTTTATCACTCATAAAGATGTTGATTTGGATATTGAGCTGACACATTTGCCACTTTTTAGAGACCAAATGGCTCAACGCAAGTCATGGGAAAAATTATGAGACCCCTGATCCCCAGGTAACATAGCTACGTGCAACCACAATTTAACAAAGCCTTTCAGTGCCAACATTTCTGATGTCATCATTCAGTAATGGCTGTCTCCATTTTGTCCAAGTATGCATTCTAATCTAAAAGGATGATGCAATTTCTAGCAATATGACAAATGCAATTAGAAAGTAAAATTATCACATGGAGCCACAGCAGGTAAAAGTTGTAACTGGACAATTTTATTTTGCATTCAAACTATTGACCTTCAATCAAAAATGCCATATTATGCTAAATATTAACTATACAAACAAATTCTACCCAAAGGAAATATCACTATGTAATTTCCTTATGTGCGTTTAAAGTAGCACCGAGTTGAAAAATATAAATTTCAAAACAATTAGATTTTTACACCCACATCAAGCAAAATAAAAATAAATTATGCCATGTGCAAAGCATTTGGTATTGCTCTGTATATTTTGATTTGCTTACTGCAGTGATGGAGCATCTTATTCACAAGTGGGCGACACTGGACTCCAGAAGTATCAAGCAAATGATAAACCATCGCCCTGGAGAAATGTGCTTCATGAAACATATTGAACTTTCCATAGACATCCTCTATTTAACTTAGTGGTGGCTTGGAGTTTCTATCAACAGTAGTCATTAGGTTGAATTGTGAGAGTGAAAAAAGAAAACACAGACGCATTTACATCTATAGGAATATAGATCACCTTATGTACTTAGGACAAAGTCAATTCATCGAGCCACAACCATCATGAAACGTTGACAATATTGATCCCACTAGGTTCATTATTATTTTCTCAGTAATACAATAAATATTTGAAATAAAACTTTTGACAGGATATATTCCTTCACACAAATGGCAAGGGTTAGTCAGGATGACTGGGGAATTGTGTATAGTCATGTCCAAAAATACCTCCAGTGTACTTTCAGCAAATAAAGGTTACTGGAAAGAATCCTTCCAATGTTGATTATTGGAAAATAGCCATATGAGGGAAGAACGGAAAGGCTTTCATTGTGTATGGAAGCAGGATGAGTGCAGCAACGGGATTGATTAAGTTATTTCTTAAAGTGTCAAAGCAGAGGATTCAGTGATGGGACGAACCCTTTCAAATATTCAAAAGGGTGAATGTTCTCGTGAAAAAACTATTAATCACAGAGATTTTTAGCTGTGTGGTGAATTACAGCATTGTGATTCCATGCCCACTTCCACAGAATCATTAGCTACCAGCGTCGCTCACTCCGAAGCATACATGGCGGCTAATCAGCAGCTCTAATGGATACTGTTGATAACTGTCAATCTCTTTGGTTGAGGGACCCACGCGGTAAGACTTGGAGCATACCAACAATTGCAAGAAGCCTTTACTGCATGAACTAAGGTGATGTGTTCCACACTCATTATTTTACCTCCTCATTTAACGCTACAGTAGATTCAAACACCATGTCGTCCTATTCTTATACTTAGTGAAGCGGGGTGAGCTCCCTATAATTAAGGCAACCTTATAGACACAGTTCCCGGGCGAGTGCACGTATGAGTACCTGTGTTGTCGATGTTTCATCTTTATTAGCCGGTGTATGGTAAGCCTAGCTCTTCATGCACTAATCCCCAGCTAAAGAAACAGCTTTCAAGGAATTAACATCAAAAGTAAAGCTTTGCATGCCAACGGGGGAGCTTTCAATAGAGCCTGCCTCAACTATCTTCTAAGTATTTTCAGAGCCTGAGGGATAAAGTGGAAGTTAAGTTTAACTTGCTTGGTGCTCTTCTTCAAGTCTTTGACCTTGTTTTCAGGTTTCTTAATAATCCTTGAGATGCTTGAATGTGAGCAGTGTTCGGGGCAGTTCCACGGGGCACTGCCAAAGGGTTTTTTTTTGTTCCCTTTTGGGGCTTCAGGATGCAGTTTTGGTGAAAAGTCATACATAACTGCATATTACCAAACTGTATCAGTTGCATTTTTTTGGCCTTGGGAGAGATCTATATTGATACTTAAGCTTGCAGTGATTATGCTGATTGAAATAGACCCAGATAAGAAAATAGGGATCCTAGCAAATGGTTAATACTGCATATCTATTCTAAAATAATTATAAAAAAAAAAATCTTTGTAACATTGTAACGCTACATACATTTTGCAGCAATGTTTGTACCACTACTACCACACATAGCACTGAATAATTATTATAAAGTTATAAACTACACAAGTCGGTGGTCTACGTAGTTTAGTGGGCATGACAGTCCTTTTCAGTGAACTGAATCATTAGAATCAGATCATCAAAAAGAACCGTTCAACAGATTCGTTCACCGAATCGTTCTCCCCCCAAAAGAAACACACAGCCCACCCACACACGAACATGCCACCTCTCCTCCGTCACGGATGGAGTGAGTTTAAAAAAACAAAAAACTATTGTCCTCACCTTCATGTTGCAGAAATTGTAATTTGTGCATTTGTATTATTATTAATATTACAAATCCATCAAACGTTTCAGCTATAATGTATGAACGAGAATGGCAGTACAGTACGTTCATTCACTGACTCGTTCGTGAACGGGAAATGCAGCACGTTCACTCACTGAATCGTATTTGAATGGGAAATGGCAGTACGTTCACTCACTGAATCATATATGCAGTACGTTCACTCACTGACTCGTTCGTGAACGGGAAGTTACGTCACTGATTCCTTTGTGAACGGGAAGTTACCTTACGGATTCCTTCGTGAACGCCGATAGTGTGGCAGTATGTTCATAAAATCCCTCCTCCATCTGACGCCAGCTGCTCATTAGTTGTTTGCGAAGATTGACGACATGCGTGTGGCTGAGCTCAAATGAACAGAGAAAGAACGAATCACTATGTACTGTACCTGTTCTTTGCCTGAACAAAGGTATAAAAAAAAGAACAAAAGTGATCCGTTCACTCACTCACGTTCACTGAAAAGATTCTTTCTTTTTGAAGAGAACGAACGAGAACGAACCCAACACTAACGTAGTTCCTTTGAAGTGATGCTTCTGATCGGTGGATGATTGCTGGTCTCCTGTATACTTCAAGTCTTTCTCAGAATGAGCTATGGGACAGTGATGGTGATTCATTTTATTCTCCAATGTGAATTTCCAAGATTTCCAAGAAATGGACTGTGGCAGTTTGCTTTGTAGCCTCAAGCAACAACACAACCTAGGCCTCATATCTTGTGAGGTCCAGAAGGAATTCACTTTAGTAATATGAATATCTTATCTAATCTTAATGTCCCATCAGGCTGTTATCAGAAAATCTTTCTTTTCTCCTTCCAAATCTGTTGTTGACTTTATTGACAGAAGGTTATTTAGCCAATTTATTTTCATTATACAATGCTACGTGTCGCTGAGAAACTGAACCTGGTGAAACACATTCCACATTTTCCCTTCAATTCACAATGTCATGTCATGTCATGTCATCTTCCAAACCGCTTATCCTATACAGGGTCGCGGGGAATTGCTGGAGCCTATCCCAGCCGTCAATGGGCGAAGGCAGACTACACCCCGAACTGGTCGCCAGCCAGTCGCAGGGCACAATTCACAATGTGATGCGCTATTTTGTAGATCTGTGTATGGATCAGTTTCTGACTCTATTCATCTTTATTCATTCCGTTGATCAATGAAGTGTAACAATGAAACCAATATATACCTGTACAATTCCTAACTTCATTTAACATTCAACAATACCCCCCAGCACACCCCCTCACACACACACACAAAATAAAAACTATGCCACGTGTTTAATTGCTTTTAGACTTAAAATGTTCTGGCGCAAAACTCATAGCATTTTAAAAGCTTTATTCGTGACACTCAATTTGAGCCTACCATGATATTACCGGAGTGATGGGAAGTTCACTGGCTAAATAGATATTTTTAAACTTGCGTCAGTCTATGCAATCATTGTCTGTATTGGCTGTTGAGCCCAAACCATTTTTCAGTCAAGTCAAATCCCCATGCCTGGATTTGTAAGGCATTCTTTTCGCAGTGAATACTGATTCTTCATTTATTGCCTACTACCTGTGTGCTGCCAGCCTGCAGTTCTTGCATTAGCTTATTTTAAACATTAACTATTTTCACTCAAGACATACACTTTGTACAGTAAGTATGGATTTTAAGTAATAATACAATTGTTATTTTATTTTCTATTAATTGCAACTTTGTATTTCAGGAGCTGCTCCCAACTATCACGCCCGTGTGCAGGAATGGAAAAAGCAGATTAGTATTCAAATTGTTGGATGGAGTGGAGTAAAGGCGGGGTTGCAAGCGATCCACAGGTATGGGGGCTTAAGGGAGGGGAGAGGGTTCACATGTTTCTGGATTCAAAGGAATGGAGGAAATGAAACGGTTAAAATAGTGGCTTGCTGTATAACGAGTGTGGGCACCGGAGTGGACAGTAAAATACTGACTAGTAAAATAATAATTAGCCTTTGTCTCCTCGTCATGTCATTTAGTGCATCTTCACAGAAATACAAAGGTAAGTGTCTAATACTTAGGACAATTTCATTGTATTTGTATAGTTCAACTGTAAACCGTGCTGTTGGATTAGGTTGATGTGTATAATTTCTTTTTTTTTTAGCTGTATGGCTCTTGTGCATGATGGTGGTTATAAAATCGCATCTTCACGGAAGTACAAAAGTAGATGTAAAAGATTGAGGACAATTTCATTGTACAGTATTTATACAGTTAAACAGTAGACAGTGCTGTTGGATTAGGTTGCTGTGTATAATTTCATTTTTTAGTTTTATGGCTCTTGTGCCTGATGGTGACTATAAAGCAGAAGTCGCACACTCCCATTAGCATAGTCATGATGTCATAGAGCACTGGTAAAGGGTAATGTAGCAGTTAGAATTGTGCTTTAATCTCTCATGCCGAGCCAAAGAGCCTGTCTTTGACTGTGCACAAGAGACAACATCTGCAAATTCACTCTTGACACACTGTGCTAGTATGCTGGACACAGAAACAATCACTTGAAAGAATCTGAATCCTAAACAGCAGGATTCAAAGAGCACACACATTATAAAGACACTTCACAAGCCAGTTTGCCATGTTGCCCTGCTTGTCCTTGTATTTTGTCTCTTCATGTATTATACTCACACTTTGCGAACTAATTCATCCTTTGTTGTGTGCAGTCGGTTTATTTTTCTTAAACACTTTTTCATAGGTGTTGGAATTAATGCAGCAGATTCTAACCTCTTGGTTGTGTTTATACAACACATTTTCAGCCCGAGGGCTGTGCTTTGCTAATACTCAATCACCATAGTTCTATCTGTGAAATAGAAGTATAGTCAAGTTATTGAGCTTTTATTTTACACAGAAAATGGGGCAAATAATGTAGGTGTCTAGATGTGCAAAGATAGTAACGACATACCCATAAACACTCATTACAGGGAAATGTGAGTCTACAAATTATTGACACAAAGGGGCTGAATGCAAATGCACACCACATTGTTCATGTTTTCATTTGACTAAAATTTTGGAAACTGCATCATTTTCATCCCACAACACAGTTACCTGATACTATATGTTGGTCGATCATATATAATCTCAGGAAAGAACATTGACATTCAAACATATTCATTCGTAACAGTCGTTGATAGTGTTAATCTCACAATGACTTTGTTGTTTTAAACTAACTTGTAAACTTCAACTTCACTTGCATCAGGCAGTGTAAAATGGGGCAAACCATTGATGATCACTGATCAATCCATGGTGTACCTCACCACACTTGCAAGCTTGAGGGAGAATAAACTTTAGACGGATATTGGTATGGCGAACAATGTTGATGATGACGTTTGGGATGTTGCTCTACATTTAACAGAAGGCAATGAACTCTCCCAGAGAATACTGGAAACAAACACTTGCACGGGAGATTAGTTGATACATCCAAATGTGCACTGGGGTAAAAGCAGCCCTGAATAGTAGTGATTTAATGAGTAGTGGAGGGGCCTGACAGGCACGTCTCTCATTAGACAGACAGAGTTTTAATTAGATGGAGCACAGTGGCACTGTAGGTGTTTACATTTAGCGAGAGAATCTATGCCACGAGCAGAGGGGATCACACTGCTTACACCTTCACAGACAAGTGTGTGAGATGAGGATGTGGAAAAAAGCCACACAAGTTGAATAACTTCACTTAAGTTAGCACTGCAATGACTGCATTAATTAGATTTCACCCTTCAATCACGTAGCAAACAACCAGCCGGATGTAATTTTGAAATGCACCGTTAAATTGCATGACAGGGGCGACAGTAGCTCATCTATTTGGCCTCTGACTTTGAAAAAAAATTTAGAACTACTTGTTGAAGAGGTGCTAGTCTTCATCCTTAACACTATCAATGTAGTCTTGTGTAATACACCCAATCACCCGAATCTCAACTCATGGTGTGCAACAACATGTATAATTTAACAACAAATTTAACTTTAAAATGCAAAATATATAGTAAATACCAAGCTGCCTTCTGTGAGAGGAATGTTCGCTGTTAAGGTAAACTGTTTTAAGACAAACATGAACAAACACTTGAACATTTTATATGCTGATGTTTTGTCATCCTTATACTTGTCGGTGGCTGAGCGCGCTCCGCTCACAACTTCTGAACACAGCTGTTTACTATCCGCTTATCCGGGCTTTGCTCTGACTAACTAAATGGCACATATGAATATGAGTTTTTGAACAGAATGTTGTTCAAAAATGCTGTTCGTTTATTCGTGGGGACGAGACTGGCGAGACACAACAAGGGAAGTTATGGGTGAGGCTGTGATGATGCCCAGCCAAACCAGCTCACAGGATAAGTCCACCCGTGCTCTCATCGATCTCGCGCCGGGAACTGATCATGTGCCTTGTACTGCCCTTGGGTATGTACGGTCTTCGAATCAACAATCTCTTTTGATGAGTACTTTTTCAAAAACTTAGGCCGCGAAACAGGAACCGTAAACTAGGGAGGGGTTACCGTATAGGGAAACTGGAATGTTTTCAATTTGTAGTCTTACGAAGACAACCCTAAACAAATTGTAATGAAACATTTCGATAAATATTTTATCCATACCCCTCCAGGGCCAGAATGTAAACATGCACTACACACCACCATGGAGTTGACATTTTGATGTTATAAATATATCTTCAATTAGTGATTTATAAATTTAGGAACCAACCCTATTATGCCAGCATGAATATATTATATCAATGTCATGTACAAATGACCACTTAGTTTATTGACTAATTAATATGCATGCAGGTATATTCCTTTCACAAAGACTAGGTGACACAGCTTTACATGTATTTGACACCAAATTAAGCAAATCACCTTATTCAGGGGTTCCTCAACCGTAATCAGGACGCAGTACAGTAGTTATCAATTTATGTTTTAAACAGTGTGTCATGGCAGAATGGCATTAAGAACTGGTGAAAAAGGATGAAAAGGAATAACCCTTAACGTCCACATAATGTTTTGCCTTAATGCGCGTTGCATTTCCACTGGTTTAGAAAGAACATATTTGTCTTTGCAGTTTCTTACTTAGTCAATAGGCTACTCCGTTAAATTGTTAAGTGTCATGCAAAAACAAAATTTTTACTAAAATGTTTAAATTTTAGATCCACATCCATGCTGCCTTTTATTTCTAAAATTCGAGAAAAAGTGGTGCACTCACAGTTAAGATCTTTCTTGGATCAACAAAATGTTATGGATGTTTTCCAGTCAGGCTTCAAGAAGATGCATAGCACAGAGACAGCCCTGTTACGTGTTTTTAATGACATCCTCCTGGCAAATGACACTGGAAACTGTGCATGTCTCGTTTTGTTGGATTTGACTGCAGCATTCGTATCGAATCTTTTGACTCGTTTGCAAAAGCAAGTGGCATTAGTGGATGCGCTCTAGAGTGGTTTGGATCCTACTTGGCTGGCAGGACGTTTTCTGTTAGCCTAGGTTCCTCTGAGTCCTGCTTTGCCCCTCTATCGTATGGTGTTCCACAGGGTTCTATTTTTGGCCATTATTGTTCTCTTTGTATTTGCTGCCCCTGGGTTCCATCCTTCGAAAACAAGGTATTTCCTTCCACTGCTATGTGGACGACTGTCAAATCTATGTCCCGCTGAGCAAAAAAAGACGCATTCTCCATAAGACCACTTTTGTTGTGTCTAGAGGACATCAAAGACTGTATGTCACTGAATTTCTTAATTTTCAATGAAAAGAAAACAGAAGTTATGATGTTTGGTCCCAGTGGCTCTTATACATCCCACCCTGTTGGCCTGGGCCCACTGGCTTAATATCTAAAGCCAACAGTCTTAAATTTGGGTTTTAAAATGGACAGTGATCTTAAACTGGGCCAGCAAATCAGCGCTGTTGTAAAGTCGAGCTTCTTTCACCTTAGACAGCTGGCTAAGGTAAAGCCCCTCCTTTCCCATCAGCACTTAGAAACAGTCATCCATGCCTTTGTTACATCTCGGCTAGATTACTGTAATGCACTTTATTTTTCGGGTCAGCCAGTCCTCTCTCAAACGTCTTCAGTTGGTCCAAAATGCTGCTGACATCACATTACACCGATTCTGGCCTCCCTTCAATGTCTCCCAGTGCATTTTAGGGTTAAATTTAAGATTCTCGTATTTGTCTATAAATCATTAAATGGCCCGGCCATTTTATTGATTTCACTTGTATCATGGCTCTTTTGTTGTTTGTATGTAAACTGCTTTGTTACAGCCTTAGCTGTTGTGAAATGCGCTATACAAACAAAATTGTATTGTATATTGTATTGTATAAATTCACTATTTTTTTCACTTTTAAGGATAATTAAATCTTCCATGTTTGGCTTTTCATTTTGAAGGATAGTTATGTCATCCATGTTTGGCTTTCATTGACTCAGTTAATTGTACTGCTTGGCTGGGTCTCTGCGTAGGAGAAGAACGGCAGCAACGTGGCAGTGTGCGCTCTTCTGGTCCTTCCTTCAGCGTGTCAGAGTGCTGTGGTTTTGTGCGATCAGCAGGACTAAATATGTGACACACACAGACACACATATATTGAATAATCACTATGGTAAATTTGAGTACATATGAAAGGTGTTTTGAAACATTACGCTGCAGATGTGAAGACAGAAAGAGCCAGGCCTATTAAACACAGTGACTTAGGGATTGTGCAATTTGAGGGGAGGTGAGGCTGCTCACTGGTCACAATTCATATCTCGCCCTTGTATTTGGACAGGAAATATGCAAATTCCGTATTTATGACTATAAAATCGCGGACATTGTTGGATTCGAAATGAGGGTTTTTATAAAACACAGACCAGAGAACTAAATATGAAAATAATTATAGTTAATTATTTGTTCATGTCGTACCCTTCATGGTTTGAATTTTGTCTTTTTTTTTTTTGAAAAACGTTAGCTATTACAGCTCCAGCTGAGCGCTCAATCGGGATAACAACTGAAACGGAAAATAGAATACTAATTTTATACTACAAATTATTGGCCAAAATGCTGGTAAATATGAAACTTTACATGATCTGGATTTTTGGAGCCGATTCGCAAGTTTAAAAAATATGATCACTGATCTGATCAGACAATGGAGCAGTGTCTAATCACATAACTTATTGTACTGCTTACTGAGTATCAACAAAGCTATTGTCAAACATTTTTGCCCATATATAACACTCTTATGAAACAATTATTCATTGTCAATTGAGCAGAACCTTTATTTTTAGAAACAATGTAGCTTCTTTCAGAACATCAGTGTGAAGTGTGAACACTTATCTTTCTGTACTGATGTAAAAAGACGATTAGAAAATCTACTGACCTGTATCAAAACTTCTGTAATGTTAATGAATCTCACTCAGGAGGCTATGAAATGTACATCTACTGTCTTTCTCTGTCCCATCACGGTAACACTGTTCATTAGGCCACACCTCATTGCATGGCATCACTTTCAATCTGCCACAGACATATTAGATGTTGCGATTAATGCTGTGCTGGGTGCAGGCATCTAAATTATATTGATCACCGGTTAAATGTGTTACCCCGTATCCATGGTAGCAGGTCTTAATGATGCGAAGACACACTTGAATGTGACTGCGCTTCCACCAAGGAATTCACTGCTGGTGCAAGCAGTTGTTGTCACTGTTGTTTTGTACAGTAATGCCCATACGATTACAATTAACACAGCTTATTATGCATTCAGACAAGAAGCGCAGCACAGCAGCCTGGTATAAACACCGCTCGGTGGAGAAATAAAGACGAGAAAAGCTGTTGAAGTCTAATGGTTTTATAAAAGGGACAAGTGCCGTGTCACCGAATCATCGATCAATCTTACGCCTGTTCTATTGTGGAGAGCTTTTTGGGGGAGCTGCAGAAAAGCAAACATATACCTGTGTGTCGTGAGGTAGTTTGAGCGCCATTCTTGTCCCGTCATATTCACTCTGACGATTCTACAGTTAGTTTATACCAAGGACAATTGTTATGTGATTATTGTATCTATGGTCAATTCAGTAGCTTTCTACATCAGTAGAACTTATCAACTTGCTTGCAAATGTGAATAATAATGAACACAATATTAATAATACATAAACGTATTATTGAATGTTACATAAAGGTTAGTTGGCCTGTACGGACCATTCTCTTAACTTAAATGCTGATAGCCCAGGCTATACTCCACTAGTTCTGCTTATTTAATGGTCCGGTTTGGTCTAATGTGTCATATTTACAATTTCAATTTTACGTATTGCAAGGAGCGTCTGCCTTTCCTCTAACATGGAGCTGAAGTGAATTCTGTAGGAGATACAGTATGGAGAGAATGGTGGTGCTAAAGCGAAGTAAAGTGAGTGAGGGGACTGAATAGAGCAGCAGATTTAAACCATTTCATCCATTGATTGTTAAGGAGAATGTGAGGTAACTCACCAACAAAATGGACAAATTAAGAACTGTCAGAAATCGGCAATTGTTTGTTTGCATTCAACCATTAGTTGTTGAAGCCAACGCGAGTGACACCACTCTCTGATTGTTAAATTTCAGCATTCCAGTGCCCTTATGCTGGTCAGTGGACACTTCAATCATGTTCCTCTCGCTCATCTACGAACAAATGCCTTCAACGTGTAGACGAGAGGGAATTAAAACTGTGGACATACTGTATGCCAATGTGAAGGGAGCGCACAACATTTCTTCTCTCCTAACCCACCAAGTAATCAGACCACAATTATACAAAGCTTGAGACCATCAAGAAACCACTGGTGAAACAGCAGACGGCCAACATGAGGACTGTGCCAGTTTGGTCTAAAGAAAATATTTGGACACAGTTAACTATAGTTTTCAATTGGATTTAATTCGTTTTGGTTTGACGAAGGGACATTACAGCAACAAACAGAACACCAATAAATAAAAATGATCTCTCTCTCCCTCTCAGCCCCAACTTCCCTCTCACTCCCTCCCGCCTCCTACCTGGGCTGCGACACAATGCACAGCACCGGAATTAGGACAGTGAGAAAAGTTCTGTGTTGCCTGGACTGCAGAGATGAAAAGGTGTGATTAAAATTGTTGTTTTTTTAAAACCGGTTTTAAACTTAATAAATGGGAATTCATGTGTTTAAGTCCAGTCTAGTTTAAATCTAGTCTAGTTTCCCTTTACACTGATATGGCAGATAGCTGACTTAAGGCACTTGGTAACAAAAAAAAACAACAACTAATGACTAATGAAAGCAATATTCATCCATTAATCAGTAGCAATACCAATTTTGCTGTTGTTGGGCCTTTGAGGTCTTCCTCAGCTTCCCTGTTCCTAGATGGGCAGTAATGCTTAATAATGACTACTTTATTACTCGCATACTCTATTATTTATGGCTTCCTTCTGACATATATCCTCACAGCGAGGGTCACAATTCGGTCCATGTGTCTGCTTGATTGTAAGTGTGCTGACAATGGTGCAAGTAACCCAGACAGCTGGTGGAACAACTGTTTACCTCAATTTGGGTATTTCCTATGTGATTTCACTACAACCCCACAGGGAAGTGAAAAGTAGAATGTTACACTAGAGTGCTGGGTAAGCAAACATAAACTCTGGAATAAAGGGGAGTGTTTTTCTGCTTCATGCATATAGAGAAAGTTTAAACTTCCATTGCAACAGTCATGTCAGTCCTTTATTTTTGCTTTATTTTGAGGACTGGAAACATTTTGGTCTGCTGATAGTGTAGTGGTACACACGCCTGAGTTGTGTGTGGGCAGCGTGGGATCGATTCCCGCTCAGTGACAGTGTCTATGTGTGCCCTGCGACTGGCTGGCGACCAGTTCGGGGTGTAGTCTGCCTTCGCCCATTGACGGCTGGGATAGGCTCCAGCAACTCCCCGCGACCCTGTATAGGATAAGCGGTTTGGAAGATGACATGACATGGAAACATTTTGCCTAGGTAGATAGGTAGGTAGGTAGGTAGGTGTAACTAAAAGTAAAAAAATGAATAAAAATACCCTGAAATAAAATAACCCTACCATAATTATAATGCTGCATAAAGGACCAAAAAGGTCTGCTACAGCATTTGAATATGCCCTCTTAATGGGGCTCATTATGTGCAATGTTTGTTTTTCTTGGACAAAAACTGGTGCTGTAGATGGTGAAAGGTGCCCTTGGAATAAATTTCCCCTCAGAAGTCAACCGCAGAATAGAAATGATAAATTAAAGCAAATGGCAATCAAGCAAAGTCCATTCAGTCATTGTTAAATAACTAAATTCAAGCTTTATCAATACATGTCAATGAGTGTTGTGCACACTCATACTAATGTATTTCTGTGACTGAAAATGTGTACCGGTAATCAAATTCCTGTCCGTTGTTTGTATTTGTGTTTCAAATATTTATCACGGGCACTTTTGCTCCAACATTTTATGCCAAGTTGCAGATTGAATTGGGCTTATACTTTGTATGAATGCAGTGCCCAAAAATAAAACGCTGAATAGACAGAGAAGGATGACGCATTTACAACAGTGCTGAATCACAGATTTTGGAAATTACATTATGTAAATGTGTTGTTTAGAGTTTATTCAGGCATGAATCTGTTTTAATGCTTTTGATACAATGCGGTTTTAATTTAATTACCCTGAAAATAAAATCGCAGGCACAACACAGATGTTAAATATAATGGGAGTATTTATACTATTATTTATTTACCAATAAATAGGGTTGCTGTGGGGGTTGAAAAATAAATGATATTGGTGTCAAACTTAAGAAATTAAACAAAATTACACTTTGACTTTATCTTTAAAGGGCCTCACTTTTCTCTTCACTCTAAGCTGCTTGAGTGTGGCAACGCTCTGGCTCAGTTCTCAGTAGTTATGGCAACGAAAGCCATTGTGCTTTCGGGAGTGGAGGGGAGTGGGGCGAGCAGTGGCTCATTTGCATGAGACAGGATGGTCCCTTTCAAACGGAGCGAGACTAGAAACATTTGCCATTGCTGTAATTCTTAATCATTGAGGTTCTTTGACAAAAGCATGTCAGAGACATGTCATTAAGAAATCTGGGAAGTGTTTGTATTGTCTTAAATGTATAGCTTAATATTATCTGTCTTGTTTAAGACACTTAATCTTCAGGAACTTTTCTGATTAGTCAAAACAATCCATTGTTAGGATGTGTCACATTCAAAACAATCATTAACCCTTTCATGCATAGTGGTCACTGCAGTGGACAGCTATTTAAAAGTTGCTTTCGCCTATATTGATTAATATACATTTAAAATATATATATTTTTAACCATTTCATGCATTAATTATGATTTAATGTTATTATTTAAAATATAAATATATTTTATAGTTTCATGAATATAGGCGAAAGCAACTTTTAAATAGCTGTCCACTGTAGTGACCACTTTGCATGAAAGGGTTAAAAGACATGTTAAGAAGCCAGATTGCAAAACAAAATGAATCGTCTCTAAATAATAATCAACAACAAAAGAGTTACAGAGGCAAGTATCCCTTGTTTTGTATGATTGTGTTTCACATGACTGTCATGATTATTCACGCTGACTGGCTCATTCTTCTGAAACAATTTTTCTCCCCCGATGATCATGCATTTTAATTAGTCATTGATTCAGCTCATCAACCTCTATTGTCAGATTTGAAAGCCATGTTGAGTCAAATTCCCCTATTGTTCCACTTCACTGTCCTCAATATCTCATACTGTTTTGTTTTGTGGCTTGATGAAACGTTTGCCAGACTGAGCATCCGGTGATTGTTTTGTAGCAGCTTTTTGAGTTTTTTTCCACTTCTCAAGAGAATATATTGACCCTTAATAGAAGCTATCTTTCCTCGTGTCCTGCATGCAGCTGCTTGCAATAAATGTGAGTCACTCTCTTGATTTGGGCAACATCCAAAACAGAATTTCAAATTGAGGTTGATTACATTTTAAAATCTTGGTTCCTGATTCTGAACTGTTGCCCATCATTGTCTCTTTTCAACGCTTTACACTCTCCCTTAATTTTAATGTCAAGTGAGGCGTAGAAATGAATGCATCTCACGCCTCACTTTTTCAATCAGCCAAAAGCAATGTTAAAACATAACACACATAATAGGTGTGTCAAAACCATTTCAGGACTGGTGTCACAAAAAAAATGTAATGTCTTTTTCCTTTTGAAGTGACTCCCCTCCCTGGAGTCTACCACACATTTCCAGTCTTCTGTACCACACCTTCATACAGTTCTGGATGGATCCTTGTAGAATCCTCTGCAGCTCCGTTGTCACGGCCATCTACACATCTTCACAGCAGTTCCCTTTGAGGACCCCCTTGAGCTTAGAAAGTATCACACAGAGCCAGGGTGGGTAAGTAGGGCTGTTGCTCCAGCATGGAGATGTTCTTCTCAGCCAGAAACCCATCAGATGCCCCGGGCATGTGTGAGCAGGCTGGTTGTCATGGTAAAGCCGATTGGAGTTGTCCAGCCACAGCTCCCCTCATCTCATGTACTGAACGGAGCAAATGCCACAGGCTGTCTTTTGAGATGTGCTGGCTTACAGTGAATGGGATAACTCTTAGCTCGTACTTTGGGTTTGAAATATACCACCAGTCCCTGACGTTGTCTGATGCATGTCCTGTAACACTTTTTGTTTATCAGTCACAAGCAAATGGCAGCGTGAGGAGCTAACCTAACAATTCACATCGATCTTCACTCAGTGCTCATCCCTCTTGATCTGATCAGCACACACAGATGGGCCTCATGTCACTCACCGGCAGGAAGATTCAGCCACTTGGCTGAATTAGCAATCAACTCCAAATAAAAAACGCACTACAACATTTAATGACAGTGGAAAATAATTCATTTGGATGACGCTAGTCTTCTTTACCGCTGGGAACGTGAGACCGATTATGCCTGATTCCATCCATCCATCATGCCATTTTGTATACTGCTTTGTGGGCGAGGTTGAGCCTCCAGCCGACGAAAGGTGAGGTACAAACAACCATTCACACCAACATTCACTGTTAACTGTGAGGCAATGATGCTAATAAATACTCTAATATGGTGCCTCCTGTGGATATTCAATATTATTCACTGCTCCACGGCTTTTAGAAAAAATGTTGCCAAAAAAATAAAATGTATTTTTTTTAAATGGCAAATGGAGGAGAAAAATACAGAAAACCAGATATGCTTGTTAATCCTTCGAAGCTAGCTGAAATTACTTCGACTGAGATGGGCTTTTGTTATCTTTACTGACCGGAAATAGTGGCATTTCCAACAATGCATAGGTTGCAAGTGGATAAGTTGTGGCATTTTTAAGAGGATGTATGCTTAGGACAACATTGAGATTATTTTTTTTTTCAAATTATCCAGTTTATTAATATACTGTACATGATTTATTTCAAAGCGGAAAACACACAGCAGTGTAAAACAAGAGATGAAAATGAATCATCGACCGTCAAAACTCATTATTTCGACATATTCTATTAAGAAGCAGAGACTGTATGCACACAAAATTTGATCATTGACCAATTCGGAAGTTATTTTTTTCATGTATATCACGTAAAAAAAAATCGTGATTGATTTTTCAGATAATGACTCTTATCATATTATGAAAAATCTGATGAACAAACCAAGATCTCTCTCCAATACACAACTGAGTACATGTCAATCTCTGAATTGGATTTATGTGGTCGCAAAGACATTCTGAATTTTATACTGTGAATTCTTTTGCCAACCAGTCTTTACTCTTCCTTTGGAGGGTGTAAAAGATGGCCTGTCATGCTTAAACCAAGGACAGACGCTTGTCACAAGTAAGTCAACCATAGTTTTGTCTTCATGGAGTATAAATGAAGGACAGCAGCAGTGTGCATTTATTATTGAAGGCCAATTAAAAAAAAACAAAAACGCCAAGATTGTAGTCACTTAACCTGATGTTTTAAAAATAACAGGAGGTTGAGTTTTACATTGCTAAGTACGTCTGATAAAGAAGTATGCTATTATTGTGTACCTCTTACATGATATGATCATATTTTGTTGCCATGCGTACTGTTGGTACTTCAGTTTAAGAGGTGCACCTAACATTTGGATATGAATTACATCTACATCATCCTGGTTTTAAAAAGCCTCCATATTAACTTAAGGGCCATATCCTCACATTTTGCGCTTATGACATTTTTTTACCTGCCTGGTTTATGCACTTTCAAGGTAAGCCTACATTGATTCTTCCAACCAGACTTTTGACATACCTACCATGAATAATCTGGGAATTTCTGCGCGGAAGCGGTACTGGTCAAAATGAAACAAAACGCATAATGAAAAACTCAAAAATAATAATACCCAGGTTAGAACAAATGAACGCTGTCAACCCCCCAGGAATCATGCAAAGGTCACACTTAAATCCCTTCTCTGGTGGCTATTTTCTTCCGCGGGTCTATTTTCTTCTGCGGGTAAAACAAGGAGATGCTGAATAAAAAGTAATTTTTCTTGGTGAGGATGAGGAGAGGTATGGGCAGAGAGATCTGCAACTTTTGGGTATTGAGGGGTCAACGTCTTGCTTGTTCACATCTCTCTGGACTGGGTATTAGTGAACAGACGAACTAAAACCACAGTGCCTACTTGGTAGTCCGTACATTGAACTCTCTGAAGTTGTTGGTCGATCATGTGACCCTTACCATTGTACCGCATTTAGCTCAGAATTTTTCCTTCTGTGTTTTGTTGTACCATGGGTCTGTGTCTTTGCGCTGCGTTGTTAATATTTCAGCTGCATCAGCTCAAATTGCATAGTTGATTGTTTGCAAGCAGAGCTACATAGAATGACCCATCTCTTGAAGCAGCTTTGATTCCCGTTTGGTAGACACTAATGACTGCATTCACACACCTGCAACAAACCAGTATATTATCAGAAATGTCACAATAGGTCTCGTTTGATGATTTCTGACTAGACTGTACAGTTTTTGGAACGACACAGACTCTTGTAAATATTCTCCCATTCAAAGCATCTCCTCTGGTATAACATGTCTTTTCCTCCCCAGTCAAAAAATGATTTTATTAAAAAAAAAAAATGATGAAAATATCATTGCCCAAATCCAACACATTTTACAAGAGCACTTGAGCGTTTATGAGAGCAAATCGCACATTTAATATTATGAGGTTATGGCTGGATACCCTTTTCACGTATAGCAGTTTTCAGTGTTGTACCTGACCAAATTCAATGAACGAAACTGGGCAAACGTGAACTGAATGTAGTGTATTTTGCTTCCTGAACATTTTCATGGCCAGTTGTTAGCCAGTTCTCGATCATGTGGTCAAACTACACATTACACTACATTTAAGTGTCCTGCAAATAGATTGTAATGAGGCAATGCTTTTGACAGTTTTAGTTTTTTTTACAGTGACTCTGAAATGTACAAATTGTATCCACATTTTTCAACGTAAAGGTAAACCACAAAGGCTGTCTTCTTATGTGAGTTGTCTAATGTCAATTTGGTTGCTGTCACATTTGTTATCAAAAAGCCACCATTTGGTATCTCTTATCTGATGGATACCTTCCAGACTAAACGGCTTGGAAAAGTCAACCATTTAGTTCAGCCGAGAGGTTTGAGGTGGTTCTTTGTTTGTGGGTGCTCAAAGGCTTAAAAAGTCCAAATGCTTATCATTGACCAAAAGACCTTTAATGCTTAAAGGGCACCTGCTCACAAAATTAAATCGGTTTTGTGACTCTGCTGCTGCTGGTGATTAATGCTCTTGCAAGTGGACAAGAAAACACCTGCTGAGTTTTAAAATTATGTCCTTTTCCACCTTCAAGCTTTGATGACCTAATATTTACCAACTTTGGAAAGTTACTACAAATTTAACCGGGAATGACAGTCTGTTTTCCCTGGCTGGGTTCTTCTTCACCAACTATTTGTTTCTGCTAGAATTAAGCATATCTAATGTATGAACGATGAGACATGAGTTTATGATCTTTTTTTGTCATTTGCATATTTTTATTCCCTCTTCAATTCAACTATGGCTTGATATTTTCCCTTGATCATACTGTTACCCTCGCTGCTGTCGTACCTGGTTGCCATGGGAACAGTTGTCACATGTCTCAGAGTGAGACAAACTTCGAATGATAGAGGCTTGGTTCCCTGGAGGTTGTCCGCTGCCCTCTCGATTCATCTGACACGGTTGCCTAGGAAACAAGACTGTGAGACAGGAAGCTGAGAAGAGAAGTACAGTAAGTGCTTGTTTGTTTGTAAAAGAGAAAAGAAGCCGCTTTGCGCCTTAGGGATGGGCTATTATTTTGAAGCTTAAAGTCGCTGTCTCTATCTGCCTGTCCTCTTTGTCGATCTGCATACTCAGCTGGCAGTCAGTGTGTATGTGTGGCTATGTATTTATCAATCACTTTGAAATAATGAGACACCTGTTATGAAGGCAAGGACAGTACAAAAAAATCAAATACAGGCACAACAACAGTGGGTAGGAAATGTGTAGTGTTTCCCTTGAGATACAATTCCATCATCATTTAACAGAGTAATAGGTCAATAAAAATGGATGTCTAGTAGTCTCAATGTCTCACCCTGACAGATTCTTCATGAATGAGTGGCTTCGATAAGTCAGGCTGTTATAACAGAACCAGCCCTTATACTCATGGTGACAATCATAATTTTTTCCTCTTCAACTTGGTGCACGGAAATAAGTTCTTTCTTCTTCTAACCATCTAATTGCTGGCACAATTTAAGATGCAAAATGACCCACTTGTCTTTTAACTATAGCATTTCTTTTGTAGGACAACTGGAGCCTTCTCACAACTTATTTATTCCGCTCCTCCAATCATGAAACACACACAGGAATGAGATAACACTGGATCATACCAATGAACTGCTGTCTGCAAGTAAAATGTTCGATACTCAGTTGACCCAGTTGTTTTAATTACTTACCCTCAAACCCAAAACTGAGAAAAGGATAAGTAGCACAATGGTGTTCCAGCACCAGTACCTTCTACCATAAATAACGAAGGGTCTCCCCAACAATCAGCATATGATCAAACCACTCTCTGGTTTACACTCATCAAAGAGAATACATTAACCTAATATCATAATAGCCAGAGCTATGTTTTTGTTCAAAACAAAGAAATAGAATCCAAGAAATATTGCAAACACATCCTCGCCCTTTGTTTTCCAGGTATCGCATAATGAGCAGAAGCCACATTTACCATCTTGAAACTGTTGTTTGTAAGATTTTTTTTAACACCCGGATACCTGGAATAATCACTCTTAGTCATTGTGCCCAAACCTCTATTCATGTGTTTATAGGATGACATTTGGAAACACACTTACAGTTTCCAAACCAATGCATGCCCGAGCCCATTATTGTATATGTGTGAAAGTCCTTATTAGTTTAGCTAGTTATTAATCCTTTGACAAGGAAAAATAACTGCAACACATTATTTCAGAGCCAATACAAATTATGTTACTGATCCTACATGCCCCATTCCCAGATTGAAGAGCAACAAACAAGTTGCGCGTTGGCGGTAGAATAATTATTTGCAAAAAAAGAAAAAAAAGTTGATCATTTTGTTTTTACTTGTACATATTTTTATTGCTGTTTTAGTAATGGATGTTGTGTCACCAGCGTTCTCTCATTCCTTTAGACTCCTAAAGTGGAAAATATCACAACAGCCGCATGCCTCCAACAAATTCCTCTTTTTTTGTAGTTTTCTCCAGCTGGTGCCCATGTTTGTTTGGTTTTCTAGGCTTCACTCTTGACTGATGTTCTCTAAGTCTGTCTTTGTCTCTCCACGTTCCTCTTCCCCTTTGGAGCCCAGTCCGGTGCCTGCGTTGTCATGTTGTCTATTACTTTTTATGAAGAGCGTACAATCCAGCCCCACTTTCTCTTCATCACATCCTGGCTGATAGGATTTTGGTCCATTCTCCCCTATACATTGTTGTTGATTATCCTCTCAAACTATCTGATGTTTAGGACAGGATGCATTGTAATAATTGCAGGGAGTACTTAGATCTTATTTGACCGTCATGAGTGGAACAAAAATTGATTGGCACATTGGTTATGTTTCCTGCTGTATTGGCGTGGATTTGAGTCTATATTTTGAGCTGGTGTTGTCGTTATAACATCATCAAGTGCATGGAAACTCAAGCTGCTGGTTCTTCATTGATCCCTGGGCATAAAAGGTGATCTCTCTATTGAAAAATAATAGCTGGACCCCTAGACTTAGATCAATAAACCTTCTGGACTCCCCTTTGCTATGAAAGAGAACTATAAACCCATTAAGCTTCTGATTTATAATATCGGTTGACTATACGTCTGCTGCATGTATTTGTGATGAGCTGATGGTGCCTTTTACTTATCATATATAGAAACCCATTCTTTCTAGGATAAATTATTCACATTTGTTTTTGAACCAGCCTTTGCAATACTAGAATTCACTTAATAATTTATGTGTGTGTCGTTGATAATAGGGTTTGCATTAAATGTAATATGCTTTCTGTCATTCCACAGGGCAGATTTTTGCGTGGGCTTGTTATTGCACAAAAACTGATTTCCCAAGAAGCCGTTGTGCCACCCGGCATCAGTCAGCATAGTCTGCAAGTCTGTTAGCTAGCGGCAGGTTAAGAATTTAACCGGAGGTTAGGGTTAACCAGTGGTTAAAACAACCAGGCCCAGAAATATAGTTTGATATTAATTTGACATGTTGTGAATTGAAATGTTCGGATCAACTGCAAACAATATCACAATGGCAGTTGGAAGCAGATTTCTGCATGTTTCCATGTCAAAATCAAATATGTTAATAATGAAGGTTTAACATGGAAGTGATTTATTTTTCCCTTGTGTTATTTAAAATCTGAAATGATAGGGATGAGGGAAGTCAAGGACAGTTAATCAAATAATTCTGTTTCTTGCTCAGTAATAATTACAGTTAGACCAGCTGCTCAGATACAGTATATGATTTATGACATAACATCATGGGTGTTAATGGATTTTTTAATTGGTGCATATGTTTAGAAAACTAGCTGTCTGCTACATCATGTACTGAAAAGATGTTAGCCATAGCGCATTTGTCCTAGGGCCAGCCAGCTGAGTACGGTATAAGACAAAGAGGGTGATATGCTTCAAGAGGACACAATTAAAAATAAACATGTTGTGCTATCTAAATTAAACATTCTAAGATTGAACTGCAATGCAGTGAAGTATGACCGTTTGTCCATATGCAATGTCTCCAAACATCACGGCACATCATTAGTCACAAAATGGCACAGAAAGTACATACATGGTTGAAAAGTGCCATTTAGACTGGTTGCAAAAGTCTGCAAATTCTTCTATTAATGTGTATGTGTTTTTTTTTGTTTTTTTTTCAGATTTTAAAAAGACACTGGAGGCGATATTAATCATTTCACTCATACTGCATATGTAGTTCTGTAATAGAAAAGGCACGGAATATTTCTTCTTTCATTCTTGCAACATACTTAGTTTACTGTTGCCGGCATCTCAGAGAACATTGGTCTGGTTTCTAGGTCACAATCCACCTCTTATTATTTATTAATAATGGTGTATTTCACAATGTCGTTTGTTTAGTGTGCGCACAGGCAGCGCTCAATCGATAGTCGTAAGATCATTTTGATTGCTAGGTTAACTGAAAAACGGATCTCTATTTTTCAAAATTTTTACCCATTTACCCATTCAAAGGTATGCATCTTTATATGCGAAAATGGCACAGTAACAGAAAGAGTGCAGTATTGATGTCCGAAACAAGACTTGTACCAGTGTCTCTGTATTTGAAAAGATACAACACCTATAAAAGCATGGTTGGTGGCGAATCACCATCTATCCCTCTGGGCATCCTCCAATTGCTGCACGGTATCGTAAGTGCCATATTGTCGCTGTCATATGAAAAACACTTAAGTCAATTTTTTTCCATTTTCATATTTTTACGTGAATGGTGTTTTTGCGTTACAGACACCAATGTGCAAATCATTTTCTTTTTTTTTTTTTACAAAATTGGAAATAAGTGTTTTTCTCAGGACAGCGACGATATACAATTTATTCCAGAAATTGATCAGAGTCCAATAATAATTTGAAGTCAAATGAAACTGGAGTCTTTTTTTATGACTAACCTAAGAATGAATTGACAGAGTCAGAATCAGTATTCATTTATCAACATGTTTATTACTGTGGTTGCAGTTTTGGGCAAAGTGTTTTCCATTGATATTCCAATGCCTCACACATCTAACCCAATATGGAAATATCGAATACTGTATGCAAACAATGGACCCCCGATCTATGCAACTGCAAACAACAACCACACCAACCACAACAATAAACATATGATTATGAATACCAATCAAAATGAACATATTTGTTGTTGTGAAAGTATTTTAAAACACGGAATAGGTCACGAGATTGTGCAGATGCCCTCCATCAATGGAAAGTTCAGCCCAATCTTTTTTGGCTCCGCTCCCAAAGAAGAGCCCTATTCTTCCAACTCCTAAACTGCTCTAACAAGAGAATCTTGTGTAGCCCTGCATTTTAATTTAATTTAGCAAAAATCTATAGTTTGTGTGTTGAAAACATTTCATACAGCTGTGTTTTTATGAGACGTTTTATAATTGCCTGATTTGGTGCATTTATTCTGCCACCAAACTATTTTGCATTTTGTTTAATCCTTCAAGTCATTTGTACTTGAGGAAACTCGGGTCATCCGTTTTGGTATAAATTGACTTTGTTTTGAATGCAGTAGGAGGGAATGGCAGTAACTCGTTGTTTTTTTTTTCTGACGAGACACGCCAGGATCAATAGATGTTGAGCTGGCTTGCCTGCTATCACCTCGTCACCCGCAGAGGGTTGAAGGTGTCCTTGAGCAACATGAGACAATGGGATTATCTGTAGAAGCTTTGGAAACTCAGCAAGCACCTGAAGTTTTCAGCCAAGCACTCACAGCTTTAGCCAACAAACTGCAGATGATTACAGCTTTGGTGTCCCATCTTTTCCTACACCCTGGCCCTCTCCATCTTGGGAAATGGGACATGGGAAAACATGGATCAAGTTCACTTTGTGGCAAGGTACTCAAAAATCTTGGGTGATACCCCTCTCCATGACATAAACCAAGCATAGATCCTGTAAGTATATTGTCCATGTGAGTCTGACTCAGCAGAGTGTATAAAACTTTTTCATAGGAGCATGGCCACCAGGTGAAAAATGTCCATTGCGGCATTCAGAGATTTGTTGTGAATTATATGCTAAAAACATGTTTTCATAATTAGAGAATGAACAGTGCCTTCCAGTTGCTATGAAGGCTGAATCTTGAAAGCAAACTTTCAAGCAAGTCTGCACGGCCAATAATGTAATTTTTGTGATTCTCATTTTCTACTCCGACCATTAAACTAATTCATTGCCATTGACGAATTTACTTGTCTTTTCACAGTCCAGCCATTCAATCCCAGGAAAAGAGGTAAAAGAGAGTCTAAAAATGTCTGGCATTGAATGAGTTAATATGGCATACGCATGAAGATGGAAAAAAAAAATACTCCCTAAGTAGTTTGTGAAAAACATTTCATTTTGAATGACGAACACAGTATTTGTCAACCAGTTACTTTCCTTGAAAATATATGTCATCTATCTCACCCAGCTTTTTCAAATACATTATAGATTTATAATCATAACTTGACCTCCCACCCCCGCCCAATATTCAACCTAACAGAAACCTAAACAAACTAGGTGCTAAGCGGTCTTGAAAAAAATGCTCAGAAATTTGATTAAACAAAAATTTTGTTCAGGAGAAGAGGAGTCTGCCTGGAAAACCCGATTAGGCAGATTCACTGCATCTGTACTTCTGATACAGGCTTCAAAGCCCAGGCTGGTTATCAACGAAGCCCCAGGGAAGTGCAATCTGCTATTAGGAAAAAAAAAAGGCATATCTTATAATCTGATTCAGCTCTCCCCAAATGTTTAATCACACAACCCTGCATTGTTTACAAGAAGACCATGCAATCTGAGAAATATACAGATGAGTCGACCTTCACTGACACAGTCATCTCTTACAGCAGATTCCTCACTGCCATGACAGACGAGGAAACTGCTCACCCTGAAATTCCACTCCAAATGCCACTTCTTTCACTCTTGATTTTTTTTTCAGTTGTAACTTGGACCATTAGTGTAAACTATGGGCTAAAATGGCCACATTTTTTTTAAATCTGAGACCACCATATATACTGCAGGACGAGCAGGGCGGAGAGGGACGGGGTGCTGGGGACACAAAAACCCAGTTACAAACCGAATCGTAGAGTTAGTGAACCGTTCCACCTCATAGATAGATAGATAGATAGATAGGTAGATTTTTTTGGGGGGTGCGGGGGGGGGGGGGGGGCTGGGGGGGCTGGGGGGGTGTTTGGGCTTTGTAGATATATTCTATTTACCGCACAAAACAAGGATTACTGGTAGCCCAGCAAGCAGGGTCAGTTTTTTTTAATTAAAAAAACAACATGATCTATTTGCTTTTGACTGCTCCGGTATCTTCTAAAAATTGAGTGCATAAAAAAGGGGAAAAGTCATAGCGTTTTATGAAGACGATCTCATGTCTGCCTGTAATCCAAAGCGAATTAAAATCAGAGATCTTTAGGCACTATTTACTGAACATATCCCCTTTAGAGGATAAAGCTGCATGATGTGATTTTTTTTGGTCCACAAGACCTCCAATTCAGACATCTCCTCATGGCATTTACCTCATAAATATGGATGGGAGTTTTGCAGTGTGAAAGGTCAAAGGGAATCACATTGCTGACAATGCTGGCCAGTGGTATAATCATAACTTCTCTCTAGATTGGACATTGTTGAAGGCGGGACAACATAATAAATTCAGATGTCACCCTTCATATTTACGCATCGCTAATATCTTTTGAATGGTCGAAAGTCGGCTTTTGATTCACATGTACATTACATATTTTTAGTATTGCTTAAAATGGAAGTCAACCCAAGTATATTTTTTTCAAGAATATGTTCTATGCAGACCCACTAGTTGAAACAAGGCATTCTGATAAGTATTGCGTTTGTGGAATAAGTGTTAATCCACTTGTTTTTAGCCATCTCCGCGGGCGGCCATTTTGTCTTCTTTCGACTGAAAATGACATCACAACTGCTCACAATGACCAATCACGGCTCAGATTTGGAAACAGGTCAGCCGTGATTGGTCCTTGTGAGCAGTTGTGATGTCATTTTCAGTCGATAGAAGACAAAATGGCCGCCCCTGGAAATGGCTAAAAACGAGTGTTTTTTGCTGCTTAGTTTAAATTCCACAAACGCAAAATTAATCAGAATGCCGTGGTTCAACATTCTTGAAAAAAATATATTTGGGTTGACATCCGCTTGAAGCTAGAATTCTGAACTTTTGTCTCATATTCATTATTTGATCTGTAACCCACTTGTCTTCAGTATACAACAAATACAAAGGCCTAAGGTTGATCTTGCCATTCCAATACTTTTGGGGCGACTATATCATTGTTTTACATTGAGTGAACCTACATTTATCAATGGAATCCTGTTTTGTTTGATCTTAATCCTCTTTCAATATTCAGTTACTTTATCACTTATGCAGTTTATACCAAACCGTTATATATGGGTAGAAGGTTAAATTCTGTTTTACCTTCTCTGAATAGATAAGTGGTTTAACAGCTTGTGCCTTGTGCATTTTTGAATCACTGCACGTGTGGGATGTACCCTAAAGCAATCAAACCGAGTTAGGCCAAAAGGGTCAACACTACATTATGTATTAAGTTAAACACTCTCAAATTCCATGACTTAGTTGAGTTTAAGACAGCACAAATAATGTATAAAGCCTACAATAATCAACTTTGCAACAGTATCCAGAAACTGTATAAAATCAGAAAGGTTACTATAGGTTAAGGGGCACAAGCGTCTTTAAAAAATCAAGGACAAGAAAAAACATAAAGCAAATGCGTGTTTCTTCAAAAGGTGTGAATTCATGGAATAATTATGAAATACAACTGAATAGTTGTGAATCATTTTCAGTATTAAAAAAGAGGTTTAAAAATATAGTATTACAAAAATATATAAATCAAGTATAGACACAGGAAATGAAAATGAATCACTTAATTAACTGTCTTTAGTTTTTGGTTTATGAATATGATTATCTATACACGTGCATAATAGGGGCATGTATGTTTATATTTATACTTTTGTTTTTTGTTTCTATTTATAGTGTTTACTTTGTATATATGTAAAATAAGCGTTTTTAGTTTAGTTTTTATATGGGTTATGCTCGGGTGTGTATGTATTTATGAATAACCCACCTTCGTATTAATAGAACATGATTTCCAATACTTTATTAGTGAACAAGGGGTAGGACTCGACACATTTTTTACTTCTTCCTACTCCCCTTGAACATATCAACTTTACTAAATTAAGATAGGTACTGATCCTTTATTTTGATTTTTTTTTGTTTTCTTCATGTTTTTCATGTTGTGTTTGGATGTTCAATCAATCAATCAATCAATCAATCAATCAATCAATCAATCAATCAATCAATCAATCAATCAATCAATCAATCAATCAATCAATCAACATTGTATGTAGAGACTAGAGGTGATATTTAGCCTCCCAGTGCGGCGAGTATTTCACTTAATGTGAGCGTTGTAAGCCAAACTACTCTTTCAGTGATGTGTGATGTTTTCCCGTCCTGCCTATGGGCTCTTTGCACATAGTCTGCCGTATGTACTGAAATATGGCTTGTTTTTTTCCAGTTTTGAAAAATTGCATTATTCTCCATGCCGTCCTCCAAAGCACAGAGCAACAAATTAGGTAAAGGCTTCAATATATTCCTCTGTACAACCACAGATATGAAGGTATAAAGCAATATGCTTTCTAGTATTGTGGTTATGTTAAGATATAGGTTATCAATATGCTAATAAACATTCCTTGTCACTGTCAAATAATGTCATCTGTGCTCAAAAACACTTGGTGGTAATGCTTGGACACAATGTAACAAGGTGTTTCAGGTCTGTAATCATCAGACATCCTGGCCCGGATGATTGATAGATTTATACAATGATATTAGGTTTTTTTTTCTAAAGCCCGTTTTACTTTAGATCCCCTACACAGTCCAGACACGTTCTAAAATATAGAGCAGGGAGTGGCAGCTCTGAGTGGTTTAAAAAAAGTGTTTTGAAAAAAATTCATTTCCCTCCAAATAAATCTATGGGGGAAGTTTTAATTGTAATTCCAATTTTGCTAATGCATTTCAATGAGAGTGAACTGCATATTTTTGTATTTTGTCTATATTTAAAATGGCATTTTTCTCATGCATCTGGTTTGGAAAAGTTTGATCCCTCTCTAAATGGCCCCACAATAGCGCTGACGAAACTTCTGAATTACAAATGACAAATTATGGTCCCCTCCATCATTTAAGTTGACCATCTATGCTATAGTGTATAAACTGCATTATGTTTTCCCGTTGGCTGGCTCCCGTCCAATTTTGTCCCTCATGCATTTTACGATTTTACAGATGTTCAGACTTACACTAGGTTTGAAGTTCTCTCGATTTGGAGCTGCCTGTGATCTGACTATGCTGGGAATGACTCCAGCACATCCTTTCCTAGCTCACATCACCCTATCACCTTCTTACTTTGGCTATGTGAACAAAGGACTTAAAATGAACAATCAGTGTGCCAAACCGTGACAGAAGCCAGCAAGTGAACCTATTTATGCCAAATGAGTTCATCTGTTTGTTCTGCCCAGATAACCGGTCTTCACTTGATACTGCATTTGTGAGCTCTAACGGCACACGTGCATTGCTGTTGTCGCTCCCAAAATTAAAGCAGCCCTCTCTGCAGCTAGTTATCTTTTAATTAAGGACCCATTTGGGGTATTTAATATTGCATTCTCATTCCTCTCAACACCCAGTTTTTACTGTTCGTTTCCTCCCGTGAGGAGGGCAGGCCAGTGATACCCGGGCAGGGTTGTTTCTGCAGTAATGAGCTGTCAGGTATATAAAAAGGTTGGGCTTTTTTTCTTTGCCTTTATCTCCTTTCAAAATGGTACTGTAGATGGCAAAGCTTGTCTGGCAGCAGCATCTGTTGAGAACATGCCCTCTGGGATTTTAGTGTCACATACGCAGTGTCAGAACCATGTGGATGAGGTGGCGTTCGCTAACTGCAGGCTGCGCTACTGGCATGATGAGACCTGTACATGCTAAGTCTGTAGAAGGTAAGATGTGTTTTGTGGTGGTGGTGTTAAAACGATGAATACAAACACACGTTTTGTAATAACGATTAAATGTTCCTTTGGGTTTGCTCTTTCTCTTTGATCGTGAAAGTTCTATTTTTCTGTATCATCATACATTAAAACTTGGCATAAGCATATTCTCGTGTATGATTCATAGCCATAATCTTTGTTCTCTGCGAAGAAATCTTTTAATGGATGTTTAGTAAGGGAGAAAGAAAATGTAGGAATCACAACTACCGGTAAGGTTTATCTTGACAATGTAAATATGAAACAAAAGAATTAAAATAAACATCAAATACTTTTACTGATTCAATCCAGTTACACTGTCAATTCAGATCAGAAATTGCATTCCAGAGATTTTGGTAGACAATTAACCAAAAAGCTAAACACTCAATGTAAATGTAGCATGAGCTCTGTGCACATATGTTTGACCCTAACAAGGCACACTGTAAAAACAAAAACAATCAAATAAAATTATGGCAGCTATAATGTGGGCATTCTAAAATTGTTATATATTTCTTAAGTAACCAAGCATAAAATATATTAGCTTTGCCTAGTAATTATTAATTAATTGCCTACAGCACCCTAACAAGGACAAGCAATGTAGAAAATGAATGGGGATGTACGGTATTATTTTTTCTTAAATTCTTAAACACACTTTTAAATACTGTACCCAATACATCTGTTTTACAGTACGAGTTGAGTAAATAATAATCATTTGGCTGTATTTTCCTTAATTTATGTTATTTTAAATGACATTTGTTTAATGTTTTAGTTTGAAGTGATATTTTTGGGCAATATTTATTCAGTATCTAGTTACTCAGTATTTTAGTGTTTTTTCAGAGTTCTCATTTATTCCTCCTAAAGTAATTATTTTGAGGGCTCCTTTTTACTTTTTACTTTTTACTTGAGTCATATTTTTTCTAAAGTAACCGTACTCTACACCTTTTCCGGTAGGAACACCATCAAATATGGTCTACCCTCATGTAGGCAGTAATCCAGAGGTATTTTTATACCATTTTGGAAAATATAAGCCTCTAAGGTACATAAAATGGAGTTGATGCCAGGACAAAAATTAACAGATGGATTATTTCACTGAGAGACAGAACATAGCCTTAATGTACAAAAACACATGTGATTTTCTGATATGGTGCTCCCATGGAGACTACAGTACACATGTAAGTCCATACTTAAGACTTGACTGACAATGTGTGTTTCAAACCAACATCCCATGGCTCCTTGGTAGATTAAAAAAAATAAATAAATAATGACACACAATGAAATGTGCCTGGTTTGTGTGCTGTATGCATTATAAAAAAAAATACACATATTCAACAACTCAAATGTTGGCGCATCCATTTTGCCCACTTCACAGTGGTCATCTGTGATCAATCTTGCCAATTTAGCATCAGTGGCAATTGGAGATCTTGCAGTTCCTTATAAACATACTTTGAGTGACTTTCCGTGACTTTGTGCACGTCAATCTCCTGCATGGAGTCTAGCAAGTCCGTTTCTACTTCTGCCGTGTCCTAGACTGTGTGCGCCACACCATTGCTAAATTTACAGGAAATGAGAAGAGCCGCTTCCACTGGCAAGTCGGCTTTGTTGACTCCCACAACAAACACGCATTTCTAACTCTGCCTGTCTGCAAAAACAACTGCGCTGGGCACCAAAATAGGGCCTGCGAAGTTTAAAGGCTTCTCTGCAGCCCATCTTAATACCTGAAAGATGTATGCAGTCCTCTAATTGAGCATTTGCACATGTGGAGGTAGTTCACACCACAGGTGTTTAAACTGAAGTGAGCAACGCAAAGGAAGTGTGGTCTCACAGGAAGAAAAATGATGAGGATAAACAACCTGGTGTGACAATATATGAGAAGCCCAAAAACTTCAAGAAAAAAATAAATTTCTGCTATTTACGATACGGTCCCAGTGAATCATCACAACAATAAATACGTGTTTATGGAATTCAGCACACTCTGTTACAATTACATTTAATCTGTGAATGATTCATTTTACATTTACATACATTTTACATACAAATATGATACAAAAACATATTTATCCAACATTTTCCTACCATACAAGCAATGTGTACTGATAATACAGTATATGTACGCACTCTTGATGCTGGAAGTTTTGTTTGTGAAATCCCGTTTGCATTAGCTTTCATCTCCATTTCACTTTCAATTTCAATTTTTAAAATTGAAAAATGTTATGGTACCTCCCTGCTACCCATAAAACCATCACATTTATTAAGTAAAATGTTTGGCTTTTCTCACTCAAAATGGGCCCTATTTTTGTGCCCAGCACAAATCTAGTGCAAACTGCAGTGTAACTGTGTGCATAGGAGGAGTTTTCTTTTCTTTTTAGAAAATGGAATTTGCGCTATTGTGGGAGTGAACACAGCCGACTTGATTCCCGGCCAATCGAAGCGGATCCCTCCATTCTCTTTAAATTCAGCACAGCAGAGGTACGCGGTCTCCATGGCAGAAGCATACTGGACTTGCTGGATGAGATCGGTGCATGCAAAGTACATTTACAAGAAACAGAAAGATTATCTCTACTTGCAGATGATGTAAAGTTGGCCACTGCGAGGTGAGCACTTGCAGACTGCCTTCAAGTCTCGCAAGATTCACATACCCATATTACATTCTTTACAGGCATATTCTTGGTTGAACTTAACTTTGGAGGTCCCCTCCAGACATACAGTTAATAGATGGTCATGAATACAATTGGAAACAGACATTGAGTCGAATCTGAGCTTTAACAGCTGCTGTAGAAATTCAGTCTTAGTTACCAACGCTTCTGAGAACTGCAAGTTTCATAATTGTCGTATAGTCAACATCACATTATCAATTCCACTTACAAATTCCTAACTTTTCGAGAAGCCACAGAGGTCCTGTTGTGGCCTTGTTACAGGGTGTTCATATTTGTGTCTGCCACTCAGGGTGAACGAGACACTCTTGTCAATGTGTCCCGGTCAGGGAAGGTGGCATTAACCTCCTATTCTCCCTTTGTGAAAGCTATAGGCCATGAGTGCTGGTAGAATTAATGATCAGACTCACGCATGAGAAAGGAATCAGGCTCTGCCAAAGGGTGCACAGAGCTGTCAGCTGGAATAATGATTGTAGAACCGCAGATCACTAATGAGAATTGTTCCATCGTATTGCCAGAAGACGAAGAAGATGAACATTATCGCCAGCCGGCTTTCATTGTAATACAATTTTAATCTAATAGGTTAGCACTACATTTGTCAAATGTATGAATTCAGTGCATTTTGTTAAAAATAAGTGTACAAAAATAACAGGCTCCTGCAGGTTGCCAAGTCTCAACAATATGCACAGTTTGAACGGTGCAAGAAAAACCAAAGTAAAACCTGCTCTCGCAGCAGTGTGCTCAGTAATGGCAGCTGCATGTGTACCGTTGCATGTAGACACGTCCCTGGTTTAATGACTAAATCAAAACACATAAAACTTGGATTTTTGCTGTGGTGATCTAGTGTTTAGTGTCCACCTTGTGTGCCGCCAGGTTCTGCGGCACGGTACTGCATAGTTGTGCACATTTAATTGTTGGTCAACACTACTGTAGTGCAGTTTGAAAAGTCCTTAACAGTTTGGGGGCCAACAAGTTGGCGGTCTGCAGGCTGATCACCACCTGGTGAGATGTTGGCTCCGATGATGAGGTTGGATGCCAGTCTGACCTGGCAGTCACAAACATAATGTAAAGGTCTGCTGGGAACATCTGGCTAACTCCCCTGTCAGACGGATAGAGTTTGGTCCGCATTGCCAGCAGTAAGTCTGATTCTTTTCCAGTGAGGGTTGGATTGTGCCAAGGCTGCCCTTTGTTGCCGATTCTGGTCATAACCGTTATGGATGGAAGACTTTTTGCAGATGCTGCTGCAATCTTCAACTCTCACTGGGGCGATTTACAGTCCCCTGTGAAGTTATTGGGATGAAAATCAGAACATCCAAATCTGAGGCCGTGGTCGTCAGTCGGAAAAAGGTGGCGTGCCCTCTCCAGGTTGCCAAATGGAGGAATTAAAGTATCTTGTGGTCTTGTTCACGAGTGAGGGAAGAAAAGAGCGAGAAATAAAAAATACAGTGTTTGTCTTGAAGCGGACTCTACATCGCTCTGTTGTGCTGAAGAATTGAGTTGAGCTGAAAGACGAAGCGTTTGATTTACCGGTAGACCTACGTTCCTGCCCTCACTTATGGTCACGAGCTGTGGGTCGTGAACAAAAGACCAATATCGCAGACACAAGCGACTGAAATGATTTGACCCTGCGGAGTGCCCGGGACCTCCCTTAGAGATAGGCTGAGAAGTTCAGCTATCCAGGTTGGAGGCTCAGAGGTGCTGCTCCACTCCATCAAGAAGAGCCAGTTGATGTGGCTCTTGCATCTGGTTAAGATGTCTCCTCAACGCCTCCTTGATGTGTACTAGGCACGTCCTACCGGAGAAGGTCCTTGGGACGACCAAGTACACACTGAAGAGACTGTCTTCTGGCTGGCCTAGGAATGCCTTGGGATCCCCCCCGGAAGAGCTGGACGAAGTGCCTGGGGAGAGTGAAGTCTGGGCTTCCTTGCTAAAGCTGCTGTCCCCACGACACGACCCCAAATAAGCAGAAAAAAATGGATGGATGGATAATCTGTTGTTTTATGGAGGACGGTACCAGTGAAGTTCAAGTTAAAATACATACATCGTAACACACAATGTTCTCGACTTTGGTTAATTCCAAAACAATAATTCCTATTTATATTTTTCTTTGAGAAGCATTTAATTCCGCATTTCCTGAATTCCACTGCACCATTTTTGAAATGCAGTTCTTTGAAGTGATGGTACGACATTATTATTGGTATTTCTAGTCTATCCTTTGGCCTTGCCTTTATATTTTTTAGAAGGTTATAATATTTTCAGCTTTGATGGATGTTTGATAAAAAGCCACACGTCGCCAAAGGGACAGATATTGTATTTCATTGAGTGCCCTGTGCTCCTGTTAAAAGCAAATAACAAGCAAGACATAGTATTTGCTTTCAAAACATTTCTCATTATTTGTACTATAAAGCCTAATGACACATTGCATCTAGGGTACAGTAAGAAACCGTTTCTCCTTGTGGTGTGTGACTCTAGAAAAGAAGGCTACAAAGCAAGTTCAATCGACTTTATCAGATTCAGTTGAACTCCCAATATGGGCTAACTGGTATCACAAATGTGCTTAAAGCTTCCGTCTTGGCTTTCAGCTGCCAACTCAGTGCACACTCTCACAAAAGGGGATGTTTTACTCATCATTTTATGCAACACTACCTCCTCCAACGACATTCTATTAAATTTAAAGCTTCAGACTTCAGTGGATTTCACCCCCAAAAATTGGCTCTTTTCAAGTTAGTGAATAGGTGTTAACCAACAATGGCTTTTTTATAGGTAGTGTAAGGAAAAACTCAGGACATTAACTACTTTACACTGAAGCGAGTTTGGAACATAAGTTACAGTGATGGTCTCTCCGGGTTAATAGAGAGACGCCCTGGTGGTTTTACGCTCAACATACTTCGCTAACTCACTAATCTCACACACTCAGTGTTGAATACATTTTCTAAGAAATTCTATGTACAGCAGCAAGGCCCAAAACATTTATAAGATCCAACATATGGACAGGAGATTACATCTTTATCTCTTTAAGATTTTAAAGAAACAAAATTGTCTTCTCAGATTAAATATTGTTTTTTTTCTTTGCATCAGAGAAACACGGTCTACATTTGACCCAAATGAATGAAAAATCTGTTTAGATCAAATATGAAGTGCATGTTTGCTTTTAATGTATCTTATCGTTAAAAGTATTTCTATATAAACTGTGTGTGTGAGTGTGTGTGCATGTGTGTGTATATCCCGTGCTTTAGAGTATGGTCCTTTTGAGCAAACCTAGCTGGGCTTTCATGCCTTGTGCATATCACCATGGCAACATCCCAGGCCCTACAGGCATCTGACAAATTGACAGTGTAAAAGAGAGCCTGCTGACCCACCCGTTCATTCAGCTCCTACCCTGACTACCCACTTTAAAGCAAAATACAGCTTGTATACTTAATTAGCTAATATATATATATATATATATATATATATATATATATATATATATATATATATATATATATATATATATATATATGTGGTCATTAACTACTGGTGGTCGACTGGTTAGCACGTCCGCCTCACAGTTCAGAGGTCGTCAGTTCTCCCCGTGCCTGCGTGGGTTTTCTCCGGGTACTCTGGTTTACTCCCACATTCCAAAAACATGCATGGTAAGTTGATTGGACTCTCTAAATTGCCCCTAGGTGTGATTGTGAGTGCAGATGTCTGTCTCTGTGTGCCCTGCGATTGGCTGGCAACCAATTCGGGGTGTCCCCCGCCTACTGCCTGAAGTCGGCTGGGATAGGCTCCAGCACGCCCGGCCCTTGTGAGGATAAGCGGTATCGATAATGGATGGATGGATCATATCTTGGGTATTAGGAGAAGCAAATTGCAATAGGTGTTTCTGACCAAAAGCCTTACAGGTTGAGATGAAATCAGGCGTAGGAGCAGGATCAGAGTGTAGGAGGATTTAATAGACTTTTACCTGCAGCGTACACAAGCAAATACAATAATTGAGTCATGATGTTGGTATGCTGCTAGAAAGCTGGAAATGACATTCATGGTGACAACGTAGTGTTCCAGAATAACTTTTTTTTTTTTTTTCACGAGGAGCACAGTGGCCCTTAACTTGAAATTTTAGGGGCGTGTGTAAAGAAATTATGGGTGCACAAAAACTGACTTGTGAAGTAAATGTTCACATTTTTCTAATTCTCAATGTATTAATGATACATGGGATGAAGTGTGGAGCATACATTTGTCAGCAACAAAGAACAGTCAATACGCCTCCAAAAAATACATCTGCAAATGCATGATTCTGGAGCCCTGCAGTTCACCACTCTCAACACACAGAACATCCACATACTTGAAGACAAGACATTTATTAAAGCAACTTCTTTTGTTGCTCTTGAATTGTATGACTGTGACAACTGACTTACACAATTCCTTAAAAAATAATACATTGCATACTTTACATTTTACTGTTGGATGCAGTTCTGGGACCGCCAAATCGATGAGGCATGCTTGTTTGAAGAAAATTTTCCCAGATCTGGAAACTGTGAAGTGAGCCTGCTGTGTGCAAGGTGTTTTAATAGGCACTCCCAAAGGAATTTTGAGTTGTTTTTCCACCTGAAGCAAACGTACGTTATCAATTAAAAATACGGTAGATTATGCATGATCAGATCAGTGTTATGATAGTAAGCACAGCATATATAGTCAAACATAAAATGAGCATAACTGTGTCTGCAAATTCATTGCACTGTACTTATAATTCAGTCGTGTCTTGTGGAGTTTTCTCCACTGCTGAGGGGGTCTTAAATAATAGACAACTAATACTTTTGTACGGTACTGATTATACAATATACACAATTATTATTAGTTTTTAAAAATTGTAATTTTTTTATTTTATTAAAAGTTTTCTTTTTAGTGTCCTCAAAGTAATTGTTTAGAATTAATACAAATAACAATACATTGACATTTTTTCGGTGCAAGATATCATTCCACGTGTTTTAACTGATGTTTTAAGATTTTGCCATGGTATCGTTTCAGTACTGGTATAGAGGTATTTTATGCAGGTATAGTATTGAAGTCAACATTTTGGTATTGGGAGAACACTAGTTCCTTGTATTTACTGGCACCGTGAACCCAGCTTGGGGGGGTTGCTGCCCACAGTGCCCTAATCACTACTGGCATAGCCACATATTTCTAATTCTTCTCTTTCTTGCTTCAGTCCTTGGGATTTCTTTCAGGATCTGGAGGTCTCACATAGACTCTGCCTGGTTTATTTTCGACCACCTTCGGTGGTGTCTCACGCCTTGATTCTGGAACTGCCAGTCCATATTTGGTACAGATGTTCCGGTACACTATTCGTGTCACCTGGTTATGCCCTGCCTGCCAGCATCTTACACCCTTCTGTGATACTGTAATGCTGCACTGTCTCTGGGGCTTCTTTGCACAGCCTACACCCGGGTCCTGTCTGATGTAGTAGATACTGGCCTCTATTGATCGTGTGTTTAGGGCCTGCTCTTGTGCTGCCATGATTAGTGCTTCCATGCTGTCTCTCAGTCCAGCCTTTTCCAGTAACTAGTATGTTTTCAGCCACTTGTTCAATTTGCCAGTCGTACATGTCATGCAGGGGTTTGCCTTTCCATGACTGTCCATCTGACTGCTTCATATTGGGCATCTGTTCCTTGGAGCAATAAATAAACAGGTCGTCCCTGAGGTCCAGCTTCTTGATGTGTTCTTCGAGACTTTGTTTCCTCATGGATAGGGCCTCTGACGCTCACTAGTCCTCTGTCCCGCTCTATCCACTTTGTGTACAGCCTCAGAATGCTGCACTTGGGATGGAATCCGCTGTGCATTGTAGGAAGTTTTCCTGGTTTGATAACAATGACTTACATCTCTTACCAGGGTTTTATGCCTATGGCGTATCTGGTTACCGGCATGGTATAGGTGTTAATTGCCTGGATGTTATTCTTGCCGTTCAGCTGACTATTCACGATCTACCTCACCTTCTTTAGGTAAATGGCTATGGCTGCCCTCCAAGCAGCCTACAAATTGTTGCTATTTGCCTGTAGAATTTTAAGCTGTTGTAGTCCTGCGCATCTGCGCCTTCAGGCAGTTCAGTGCCTTTGGATGTGATCATTTTTTATTGTCTAGAAATCATTCGCCCATACTTATCTAGTTCGAATGACGTTCCGATGTCATTGCTTTATATCCTTGTGATGTGAATCAGCGAGTTGATTTTCCACGCTTTCTTAGCATACAGCTTGATGTCATCCATTTAGAGGAGGTGGATGATTGCTGCTCCAATACTGAACTAGTTCCCCAAGCCACCCTTGGTTATGATCTGACCGAGCGAGTTCAGGTCTATGCAAAGCCGTAGTCAGGACAGAGCATCTCCTTGGAATATGCCACTTTTGATATCCGCTTGTACAACTGGCTGTGAGTCTTCCACAGCCTCATTGAGTTCTTGATGAAGGTTATTTGGATCCTCCTGATGTTCAACAGTTCCAGGCACTCTGGTATCCATTTGTGCCATATTGAGTCACAGTCTTTTTTTGTGGTCAATCCAAGTATTGCACAGTTGTTTTTTCTGCTTTACAATCTTGGGCAACTGCACTACATACCAGAATCTTCTGTGCGGCATTGAGTCATAGGCTTTCTCATAGTCAATCCAGGCAGTGCACAGGTTGGTGTTTCTAGTTTTACAGTTGTGGGTGATTGCACGATTGACCAGTAGCTGGTGTTTGGCTGCCCTTGTGTTATTACTAATGCATGTCTGTACTGTGCTCATATATTGATCTGTATGCCTACTCATTTTGGCTGCTGTAACGCATGATAGGAGCTTCCATGTGGTGCAGAGTTAGGTTTTTGGACATGGCGGGACATTATTAAATAAAATTGTATTGTATTGTATCGTATTTACTGAACCGCCAACTCAACTGGCAGTGGTAATTGTAGGATGCTTTACTCTTTTTTTTAATTAATTTGTAGATGTAGCCTATAGCAATAGCTAAGTGTTCTTTAGATGTTTTGACATTCTATAACACAGCCCTTACCTAATTAAATGTATCTAACATAAGATAAACATGATCTGGAAAAGGTATGTGGTTGGGACATACTTGTATCAAATGGAATGTACAATGTTTGCTACTTTGAAAAACTACTTGTTCATGACACTCAATTTGATCCTGAATAAATGATTTATTTGACTACATTGAACTGTGAATAGTTCCTGGTTAATACACATTTTAAAGAATACAAATGCAGAAAAGGAAGACAGAAGGACTTGTGTATTATATTATTGTGTGTCTCAAGGATCTGGAGAATTGTTGGGCCACTGGTGTTACCAAAACAGGGTTTTATGTAAAGAAATGGAAAACTGGACAGGTAATTAGAAAACCATAGTATCTTTGCTATAATAAAATGAACAGGGGTGTCTAAAAAAGACACATTTCTGACAATTATTTTTTCCTTTTGTTAATATTTACAGATCTTTACAATTTAGTTTAATTTAGAATGAGTCTCCTGTTTGCATGCTGTTTCCAAATTGTGTGACATAGTTTCTCATATCAAGAACGTTTGCCTTCTTAGACTCAATATTTGGTATTCTTAAGGTGCTCAAGCCGCCGTCTGTCATTGTTGTGTGTGTTTGATCAGTTTAAGTGCAGTGAAACCTCTTTCACAGGCGGCAATATAAACAGGAGTAACCAATGCCATTTTGGGAAGCCTAAAGAGTTCATGAAAACACCGGCAGAGCAGGTTTTTGTGTCACATAAACATTAATTAAGAAACCCCTTCATCGTTTGCTAACATCTATTGGCACATTTCATTAGTGCCGTCTCCTAACATAAATGTAATATTTTCGGTATGCATTAGCACCTGCACACCAATATGTGAAATTCAAGGCTCTTGTATTTTCTTTTCTTGATTCATAAGCATTGCCATTATCTCTTTATCATAGTTGTATTATTTATTACTTATTTTATATTATTTTCAAAAGTGCTGGGCTAACATGGGACCTCAGGGATTGTATTTATTTGCCATGTCATGTTGATATGGGTGTTGGTAGGACAAACAAAAAGTATTTCGATCTTTATACCCTTGAATTTTGAGAAAAGGAAAGTTACTTGAATCCTTTAAAACTCAACTTAAGAAAGAAAGAAAATAATATAAATTAGTAAGACAGTAAAACAAGAATACCAATTGAAAAAAATCCAAAAAACAAATACCGGCTGTTCCTGAGCATTCTGGCCTCTTAGGGGGAGTGTGCATGGTGCCGTGCATGTAGTACACACTTTGACATTTGCGATTGAAACCTAGTAAAACAACTCATGTTTCACAGATATGGAATAATATATGCCTTTGAGTAGTGTTATCTTACCCGTGTTTATGTGTTTCCACAGTGTTTGTGTGTGAATATACATTTTTTGAATAAAATCAGGCGGCACGGTGGTCGACTGGTTAGCACGTCCGCCTCACAGTTCAGAGGTCGTGGGTTCGATCCCGGCTCCGGCCTTCCTGTGTGGAGTTTGCGTGTTCTCCCCGTGCCTGCGTGGGTTTTCTCCGGGAACTCCGGTTTCATCCCACATTCCAAAAACATGCATGGTAAGTTGATTGGACACTCTAAATTGCCCCTAGGCATGATTGTGAGTGCGGATGTTTGACTCTGTGTGCCCTGCGATTGGCTGGCAACCAATTCGGGGTGTCCCCCGCCTACTGCCTGAAGACAGCTGGGATAGGCTCCAGCATGCCCCGCGACCCTTGTGAGGATAAGCGGTATAGATAATGGATGGATGGATGAATAAAATCACTCACAAAGTCTATGCTAATTCACTGTTAACATTTCAATGAAATATTTATTTTGACTTTAGCATTAGTGGCTAGCATGTTTTAAAAGTGAAGCACATTTTGTATTTAAATACACAATGTTTGTATTTCTTTTTTTCCGGTGTCTACTGTATATAGTAATTTGTGTTTTAATTTATTGCTTTCACTTGTATATTATTGCTATTTTATTATGTAAAGTGTTTTCTTACACCTGTAGCTGTTATGAGATGCCCTATATAAATAAAATTGTATTGTCTTATATTGTTTTACAGTAAACTCCAACTCGGATGTCTTTGAACAGCTTAAAGCAGGGGTGGGCAATTCTGGTCCTCGAGTTCCGGTATCCTGCATGTTTTCCATGCCACCCTGCTGAAACCCACCCGATTCAATGATCAGGATCGTTACCCAGCTTCTGCAGAACGTGTTGATTATATGATCAGTTCAACCAGGTGTGTTGCAGTAGGGAGGGATGGAAAACGGGCAGGACACCGGCCCTCGAGAACTGGAATTGCCCACCCCTGGCAAGAAACATGGTGCATTCAAGGTACTTTCACAACGTCTGGAACTTGAAAACGCACAGCGCCGTTCTTCATATGAATTGTCAAGGCCTAGGTTTAAAATTGTACAGTCATGCAGAGACATTAATTAGGAACATTTTAATGGGGCAGCAGCCCACGCCCCCTGTTGACCAGCTACCACTGCTTGAATCTGAATGTTTAATGATTTTTCTATTGCAAACCAAAACAGCTGGCATAACATCACTATTCATACACATGCAGAGAGAACTTTTTTTTTCTGATATGGTCTTTAACAGTTGTTGGGGTGGGGCTGGGCAGTGGGGGGGGGGGGTCACACTATGCTAAAATTGAAATGATCTATGCTCATTAACAGTCCCTAGTGAAGTCTAATTAGCATGTAATAGGACACCCAATCTAGAACAGGAGGCTTGTTATTTAAGAATAAAGCCCATCTCTCATTTGAATGCATTTTTCATAAGCTGGTCTAATTAAGTTTCATTAGCATTATTAATTAAACATGAAAAGCTTCTCATTTCCTCTCTTTCATGGCATGTACTTCAAAACAGCCCAGACTGACAGTCTTCATAGTTACAGGAGTCCACTATCCAACCGTATCTAATGGATCAAAGTAAGTCCAGCACATAAATACCCTCCATGGGTATGGAACAGATCCTTCACGACAACTGTCTTCGTATGATGTATTCATTAAATAAGTTACATTTTGAACAATGTAAAATCCCAAATATGTACTGTAGTTCCATGTTTGTGAGTATTTCCCAGTGTGATTTAAACAAAAAATGTGCTTTACACCATTCTAATACACTGCCGACCCTAGATTTCTGACAGGTAATTGGCTTAAGCTTTTCTGCGTGATGGTTGATTGTCCAGCATGTTTCTGCACAGACAATCAACCGCCCAGTCTGTTCCACCTTGCTTTAAAGGGGAGAGCAGTTTTGCAATCCATGGAAAATGAATTCGATAGAGCACCAAAATAACAAGTGCAATCATCAAACACCAGCAGAACAAATATGTTTATGTAATAGATTCACATTATTCCTTGATAATGTCCAGAGTGAGCAGTGTTAATCATATTCTTTCCCTAATATTCATAATTCTCTATTCTGATTACTGTAGGTATCGGTGATGTGAACATTTGCTAAAATATGATGCAGGGTGTTGTGGTGGTAGCACATCTGCCTCATATTCAAACAGTTCTGGGTTCAAATCTTAGCTCAGGTCATCTTTCATGGTCTCCCCGTGCTTACATGGGTTTTCTGTGGGTAAGCCGGTTTCCTACCACATTCCAAAAACATGCATGCGTCAATTGAATACTCTAGATTGCCCATAGGTGTGGATATGGGTGTGACTGGTTGTTTATTTACAAAGCTGGGCGTTCCATCTGCCTGACGGACCGGTCCATTTATCCGTGACTGAAGGATGCCCGTTTTGCTGACGGTTGACGAACGACGGAAGAAATGTAAAAATAGACGGATTAAGCATAGACGGAAACCCCTTTAGTTAGTCCGCCATCTGTCAGCAGTCCGTCATTGGTCTTTTTTTCGCGGCGAGGTTCCGATGGCAGCAGCGAGGAAAATAGTGACTTGTTGTTGCTTGGGCGACAGATTTGAGTGAGGGACCAGGCTGTCAAAGCAAGCAGGCATGCTCGCCGATGGATGCCCGTTTAAAAATAGAGGAGGACCGGCCTATAGACGGGTGCTATTCCCCCCCCCCGGAAAAAAAGGCGAATGACGGATGACGAATAACGGACGGCCATTTTTTAGTAAAATGCCCAGCTCTGTTTATTTGTGCTACTGTGATGGATGATGTCGAAATGAAACTCTTGTTAATCACGAGCTGCTTGTGCGCTTGTAGATACTGCCCTCTCATCAATGTTACAATCTCCGCCATCACACCAATCAAGAACGCATTGTTCTCCATTGAACCACAAGATAACATAAAACCTGATGTTCCATTGTGGTAATCGTAATGCTTTATTTATTCCAGATAATGCGGTTCATTGTACGTCAACTGCAAGTCATTGTATGTCAACTGCAAGCTTGCTAATTAGGTTGGAAACTTATTTGAGGGGTTATTTCAAAAGCTTTTGGTTTGTTATCAAACTGAACCAAAGGGAAACATTTTACAGAGTTAGCTGGATCAACAAAGGTTTGTGCTATTTTTATTGGCTAATTCACTGTTATATGGCCATTCGATTTAGAGATTCAGGTTTCATCATACATTTCGTAATGCACATTTCTTTCACATACAAGTCATATACACTAAAGAAAAAAATGATGTGTTGAATTTACTCGCGTTTACTTTGTCAAGAGGCTGTATCTGTATTTAGAGTTTAGTAGATATATAGTCTACTTAAAAAATGTATCTTAATCCAGATGATTTTATTTCATGCAACCACCTGATGAAATAAAATCAAGTAAATTCAACACACTATTTTTTTCAGTTTAAAAGGAACTGCATTGAGAAAGGGTCTTCAAACCATGAGCATTTAAAAAGTTCCAGTAATTTCTTGTCACTGAATAGCTGATGTATACTGTATCATTATACTAAACCTTTCAAATGAAAAGCCGTTTAAAACATTTATCATTCTGACCGAGACAAGGACGTTTTTACAATTGATGTGAGACAATGCTTCCAACAATTCAAACTTTAACAAGTAGCCTCTTGAAGAGCGTTGGTATTTTGTTACTTCCAACTTTTAAAGTTTCATGCAGTCAGATGATTTTAGAAAAAAAAATAAGAAAGTTTTAGTTCGAGAAGAAGCTATTTTGTATGCATTTTCAAGGCTCTCCGGCTTCACCACTTTACTTTGCAAAGGTATTGCATTCTTGGGCTTGCAAGGTCAAAGTTTGTCAGTCTTGCAATGTTATGCATAATATTGACTGAACAAAATCAAGCTTGGGGAAGAGATTGATGCTTAAAACACTGAAGCCTTTTAGGGCAGCGAAGCAGCAGCTCTCCTCCCAGTGTTCTGTAAAATGTGTTTTTTTCGCTCCATTGCCAGTTGCACTTCAGATGAACTGGACTAATTTGCCCGTATAAAACTTCAAATCAAACAAACAACCTGACAAAACCGATTCACTTCTGTACTTTGCCAACTCAGACTAAATAATTGTCCCCTGAATCCCAAGTTTAAAGCTACGTTAAAAAATGGAATACTTTCATTTGAATCCTTGCATATTTCCCAGAATTGTTTGTCTTTGCGTAATATAAAAACATAGTTTTCCACCTTATATTAAAAATGTATACATTATTTCTTGCATGTTATCAAGTATTCCTTTGGGATCAGGCTCATCCCAGTTTGCAAAATGAAAGAACTCCCAGTGGTTAAATCTAATTAAAATTTGGAGGCCAGATGCTATGCCTTCACTCTTTACCCTGATGAATACATTTGGCTTCCATCAGCTTCTACATTTTTCAACAAGCTGGATTCAAAATAAAGCAAGAAAAGCATGTTGCACTTTCATCCAGTGGCTATTCTCATACCAAAATCCTATGATAGTAAACCACCGTTTCATTGATAGATAACATACAAATGTTGGCTTAAATTACATTGTATCTTATTAGCGATAAGCACACACAACAGACGAGTTTTTATTTCCCCTCTGCTGCTAACCGCGGCAGTCGCCACATACTTAAATCTATTCATAAAACAGTTTCTCCTTTAGAACCTGAATATTGACTCAAAAGACGATAACATGTTTATTGCATTCATGTCTAGCGAGTGAGCAAATGTCTAATACCACACACTGTTGTTGTTGTGTAACGACAGTCAATGAATTTGGCATCTTTCTTGATTAATATCAATTGTATTGAATGAAAGAAGTTTTATTTATCTATTTATTTAGTAGTCACTCTGGATTCTGTACTTGCTGGCCTGTTGTTGTTAAGACATTATTGACATTAGAATCAGAGATGAATTTTGACACAGAATTTGAGTGGTACTATGTTTTACACAACCACATAGATTAGACTGAGAGGTTAAACAATTTTACTATGTACTGGAATACATCATGTTGTGGCCGATAATTATAAAACTGAACAACACCATATGACCGTCACATACTGTATTTATTAGTTTTCTAAAAATTCACAGCAAATGGAATATGATGTTAGTTAACAAATTAACAACCCTTATTTTGCTGTTGCTCATTAAAGCTACTGCAGGAACTAAAACGGAGGTGAAAGTTAATTTCAATTACAGGATTGCAGGAGACCAACACATTTCAAAAGACAAACGCTTAAAATTTCAAGTACCGTTAAATCGGGTTTTTTTTTAGGTTGAGGTGTAAAACATGCATATTACCTGTTTAGATGCAGTGTGGTCAGTGTGGAAAAATGTACTGCTGTAACATCAACACCCCAATCTGGGAAGTCTTACTCCAAATTTTAGCACAATCTACATTTGTGATGTCCCAATAAAAAGTATCAAACCAAACCAAATATAATGTTTATTTAAAGAGAACGAAAGTATCCTGAGGCATTGTATCTGTTAATCGGTGCTTCCCCACTCCTGTTCCTTTGCAACACATTTCTTGTATTTCACTTTAAGTCATTTAATTTTATACAAGATATTATATGGTATCACACCACATGGAACTTAATTTCACACATCATTAGAGGATAACATCTTTTAAAGCACTGTCATTAAATGCAGCCTGTAATCGACTGACTGGTTTAACACAATGCATGATAAATAACCCCCAAAAGTTGTAAGAAGGACAAGTAATAATTCAATTAATTAAACCTCTGACTTAGACTGAAAGACGATGGATTCTGCCTACCGATTCATTTATGATTTTGTACACATTTAATCCAATTTAAAATGAAGGAACATACTGTGAAGCACTTTAATATGCTCTTTCCTTTTTATTCACTTTGGTTGGTGAAGAGTTTGCAGTAAATGACTGCAGGAAAATTTCAAGTCGACTGTTTCACTATCAGCAATGTTATTGTTGCTGCTGATGCATGCCTAACTGTCAGGATCATGTGGATATAATCCTAGCCCAGTGGCTATTACAAACAATAAGCTAAAAACAGAAACGCAAACTATACCATAGCTCTAAGCAATGTTAAAATCACTCAACCCCCCAATACCTAAAAGACAAACATCGAGCATGACTGCATAGATAAACATTCTGAATATGATGAAGACACATAATACCATACAAGACACATTGATGGTAACTAAGAGGATTACTTCATTTGAACTCCGCTCATCACAACCACAGGCTTATTTTCAGGTCTCATTTCCTTTTCCACTTTTTTTATTCTGTTTTTTCTTTATTATTATTATTTTTTTGATGATAGTCTTTCATAAGCAATCTAATTTTGCTCTTTTTTCTATTCTTAAGCAGGCATTGCTGGTGGCACAAAACTGAGAAAACAATATGTATTTGTCATATATTTTTCCCTTTTTCTTCTTCTCATCCGTTGAGGTCACACAGAACTGATACATTGCAAATCATTGTTATCTAAAAGCTCACTTCTGTATTTATTATTGGGTAAATTTGGAAAATTAACTACAAATGAAATAAACTATGAACATACAGCCTGAAGAAAAAAAGGCTTGAATTTGCAAAGCTTTCATAGCATTGATTGACCATGTAAACGTTTTGTCTGCTCTTTGTGATAAGGAATGAATGCTATTGAAGTAAACTAGAGTAATTTCTCTAAACTCAACATGTGATGATCCTATAATACACACTCAGATTGTTTAGTCATACACATTATATTTGCAAATACATAGTGTTTTGTGAGAAAAATGTACTTTTTTTCTCTTCTTCACAGTGCTATCACTTGGATCTGGTAGTGCATTGTCACCAGTTGCACCCTATGCAACATCACCACTGGTTTCATTGCATCAAATAATGTAATGAAATCAGAACATGCCTGAAAAAAATACAGATTTTTTTTCTCATAAAAGAGGTCACTCTTTCTTGGTGCTTAATAGTTAAAAATATAATATTTCTCCTTTACGTCATTGCTCGTTCAGTCTACTTGTTTGACTGCCCCTTCTTTCAGAAGCTTACGTTTTCTCAGACTCTTAAGAAGTAAATCCATGTCCGTGCTAAATCACATAGCAGGTCGAACAGTGATTCCCCTTGGCTTAAATGGTGTAGCATGTCTTGCCACACCTTGGGATGTGAGTGTGGGTGTTTTCAATCAGCTGTCAAAGGCGAAACACATGCTGTGAATGCATCCTTGAAGATTTGTGCCCTCAAAGAGCCATGCAGCAGCAGATGTTACATTCTCATTCATAGTGGATTTGTCTTCTGTTTGTGGACAACATGTTTTAGTTGTGTGTGTTTTCATACATTCTGATGACTTATCTCCTCTTTTTAAATTTGCCTTCAAATGCAATGCATGTGGCCCTTGCGTGTGTTTGTGGAGGCGGGGCAATGTGCTCCAGGTGTGTTGTGTGATAAGAGGTTAGAAAGATGCAAATGAGCACAGATCACAGCCACATTGTGTGTTACTCTGAACCCAAATAAAAGGAAACCTTTCATGGGTGGGCGGAGCCACCATTCTACCTGTGGTATTTGTCAAATTTCCAAGCGTGTGAATTAAGAATGCTCACAAATCATAGACTTGAAATTATTTAATGTGTTTCAAAAATTATAACTTGGCAAAATATGTTTTGACTATTGAACTGACATCCCCTGCAGCATTCTGACACCTGTGAGGGAAGTAAGGGTTTGAAACTAAAGATGTTTTGCACTCAACACTAATGTGTTGAGTCGAAGATGGCTACTCAACCATGTCAATGATATTTTTTTAGCACGGTACAGCAGACCCCAAACTTTTTTCGTGCCACAGACCGGTTTAATTTAAAGATGAGATTTGATAGACTAGCATTGTAAAAAAATACGAACAAAGCCACTTGCTTGTAGCGTACGCGGGTCGTGTACAGTGAAGTTAGTGTTGTAAAGCGACAAGTGCACAGCTATTACTTACAGTACAGTTTTCTAGATATACAGAGGTGCTTCAAGTGCTTTCGAAAATGAATGAAAGTAAACATTTTACTGTAGGCAAATGAGATACAAGTAATTTGTTGTCCTGTTGCTTCAGGGAGATCAATATGTTGGTTACATAACAAACAAATATTTTGTCCTACATAATTATAGTGATACCACTTGTCGGAGACACTCTTGTTGAAACAGTGGCACCTGACTTCTACATATAAATTTAATTACATTAAAACACCAACCTTGACATCTTGTTTTGATTAATGCTGCTGGAAACAGTCGGATGACACAAAACTGTTTACACAGCAACAGTGCAATAATAATTTATGTCTTTTCACTGAAATTGCTAATTTGATTGTCATTGGGGAGTAAGACCGTAGCCCGTTAAGTTGGGCGTTTAGTTTATGAGAAACAAAAGTGTTGTCACTCATTGTATGTAAGACAGACACTGTACATAGACGGACAGACAGACAGAGAGATTGACAGATAAATGATAACTGGATGGTAGATGGTAGGGAGACAGATCATACTTTCTGACATGCATTACTCTTTTGAGACAAAGGCATGGACAATCTGAGTAAAATGCTTTAATATTATTAATACAGCTGGTTCGGAGGAGCTCTGCAGTAGTAGTGTGTAGGTGGGTGCTCTAATATGATTGGCTCGGGGACATGGTAAGCCTGAGTGGCAGCCCTTAATGGGAGCCCTGGAGAGGTAACCCAACAGCTGTGTGTTTGCAGCTAATGAGAGATGGGGAGGGGGGGGGGGTAAAGAATTGCAGACAGAAAAGCCTATGAAAAACTTTCAGAATCGCGGGGGGAGATAGAAAATCAAATTTTCTCCAGGGGGCACCGCTCAAGGCTTTTGCATTGTGGCAAAAGACTGCGTTTGTCTCATTGCTGCTAGTTCATTACTTATGACTAAGCATTCATGATCATTGCCATTAGTGTTTTGGAGGAAAGGAAGAGAGAGTAATGTGGTGTGGGATGGCTTTCACTCCCTGTAGAGCCATGTTGAATTTTAGTCTTGAGCAACCGTATAGAGTTTTGATGATTGTTGTTGTTATCCTTTCGGCTTGTGCGAGTTTGGTCAATGTCGAACTAACGAGTCAATTCATGTTTATTTGTGTAGCCCTCCATCACAGAAAAGTCTGTAAGGGCTTCACAATTCCACAGATGACAAATATCCCCTGATCTGAACTCCCTAACTGGGCAAGGAAAAACTCATCAAGCCCAAATGGGGGAAAAGAGAAGGGACCACAGAAGGGGTGGGGATTTGTACGGGGGAATCCCCCTTCCAGGATGACCAGGCTGCGATGGATGTCGAGTGGGCAACATTTAACACATACTGTAAAATGGTACTATACAACTAGGACAACATGGGAGTTCAGTCATTTAATAAGATGACGTTCCGCAGGAAGACGCCTTCGTATAAGTGGATACCCCTCAAGATCTGGCCTGATTGATCAGACGAAGCAGAATTCTCCAAAGCAACGCCTTGAGGTAAGTGGCACCATTTAGATCTTGTGTCCGTCGGTTGCTGTAGAATCCATCCAGAAACAACATCACATTCAGTCATTGTTACCTAGCCCCTCCTCCAAGCAGCAGAGGAGGGGGGAAAAGAGAGGAGAAGCAGTAGGAAAACAGGCATAAATGCGTTTTTACAAAATGCAAGAGTATAACAATCAGTTTTAATTTTCACAATTAGGGCATTTCAGAGTACTGAAGCCCAAATAGCCAACACTCTGGAACTTGCAGGCTTCTTTATGGTGCTCACAATCACCAAAACACCAGAGTGTAGTGAAGGAAGTTTCAGGTCAGAACGTACAGTACAGATCGGCAAGATAGGAAGGTGCTATAAGCCGTGTAATGTTTTATGTGGAAGTAAAGTAACAAAACATTGAAATTGCATCTCAAGTTATCCCAAAGTAGGTGAGCCCAGAATGTAACCCATTTCACTGCCGTTTTACTCAGATCAATTCAAGTGCACAATACGCCGAACGAGGACACAACATTACATTGCTACCAATTGCAGTCTGAAATTCAGTAGAGGTATTCCCAATAGTAATGTGCAGTTTTGATCTTCACTGTCCGTGGTATTACTCCAATAGTATGTCTTTTTTGTGGGTGCAGTTTGCGGTGGTGTACATCTGCACTACATCATATTGACAACTGTGGTGAATATTTTGACTGCTGTGTCGCTAATGAATGAATGAATGATCAAGATAACTATGCATACATCCATTCATTTTCTTTACTGCTACCAGAGATGGGGCCCATTTCTGCTGACTTTGGGTGAAAGGCACAATACAAGAGAGGTTGGCAGTCAATCACAGAGCACATATAGACACAGAACGACCATTTACAATAACATGGTCACTGAGTAGGGACTGAACCTGCTTAATAGGGTGACCCAAACATTGGAAAAAGGTTGCATGGGGATCTCATGAGGAAGGATATCTCTACAACCCCATTCACAAATATAATGTTGGATTAATACCACTCCAATAGTGTAAATGAAATCCCAACATTGCTATATTGGTTGAGGCATTTTTTGACGAAGTTCTTGTATTGAATTACATTATATTGTGCAATAACATTATAGCTTATCAGTGTGCGGCCTCCTTATAATAGCCGCCTGAGGGTGGCGCCAAATGAATAAAGAGCAGGCGGTGCCAGTGGCTTCGTTTTTCGGTCCTCTCATGTTTAACATGGAATGCATATCAACAAGTAAACTGTTAGTGCATGATACCTGTTGTTATTTCAAATCCAAACAAGTGGCATCATCATTTCCGTTACACCGCGAGTGGGTCTTTTGCATACATGAATTGAATGGCGTGCAAGAAGGCGCATCCAAGTGAATTAGTGTGCTGATTTCAATGAAGTGCGTTTGACCATTTGAGGTGACCTACTTTGATGGGATCTCGTTAAACGGCAGGAATCTAACAATTTCGTGGTAGGCAGCCCGGGCATAACGTGATGTTGAGTGTGAAGTTGCTCCGTTATGCAGCTGATGGGAGCCCCACCTCCTCCTCCCACCTTCTGATGAGAGGAGAGAGGCAGCGAAGGGAGCAAGTCAGCCACAGCATCTCCCCACCACTTGCTCTCTGGAACTGCTTCAGAGGGGCTCTTTTATTTATTTGTTTTGTTTTTTTTTAAGCTGTCCTTCCACGCGGGTGACATACATGTTGATCTCATTTAACCTCTTGGTGTGTCTTTAGAGTGCGCGCCAGGCTACTTTCTGGTGGACAAACTTGGACCGAAAAGGATGCGCCAGCCAGTGCATTTTCGCTGACGACTGAAGATGCCTTACGAGAACGCAATTCCCAATGGAATGAGGCCGCTCATTTCCCACTTTAATCGTCAAATAATTTAAAGCAAACCGCAAACTTAGAATATTTCGGCTGAGGGGGAGAAAAAAATCAGTCTCCCTAGACCACTGTCGGGAGACCAGACGAGGTTTCAGTCTTCTGAATTTTAATGCAGGAAAGTTATAAACGGATTGAGCGACAGCTGAAGTTATTTGGAGGAGATATTCTGGGTTGGCGGATGTACCAGCTTTTGGACGGATAGTGACCACTCAAGTGTCTCGTTCAGGTACTCGCTCTCTCTCTCTCTTGCACCCCCCCCCCCCCACACACACACAATCACACACAAATAATAATAATAATAATGATGATAATAATAATAATAATAATAATAATAATAACCATGTTTAAATACATAGCTATGCGTTGTCATGTTTTTAAGCGTATTTTGAAGATATTCTCGAAGGTCCGGTAACAACAAGTTGCCCGACGCGGCGCACTTACGCATCTGTTTGGATTATATCTCGTCTAGATGTTAGAATATAATGATTGATAGATGCACTGCGTGTAAAATAAATAAATAAAATACCCAAGGTCTTACAGGAATGCATGCGCGCATACCGCTGCACTCCAGCTTCAAGAACACAAGTCAATTGCACAGAACGCTATGCGGTAATTGCATTCTTTAGTAGCTTCTGTGAAGCAGAAAATGTGATCCATTTGAAACATTTCTCTGCGGTCCTTTCCGTTCTTTTTAGCTACAAATCTCACACTAATTGCGTGTATTAGTTAGGTGCGTTTCCTCATGGGTAACATTGGTGCGCAAAATAAATGATTGGTCTGTAAATGGCTGTGCGTCCATTCGAAGAGGAGTGGAAGTGTGCGCGTCCACATGGGAAATCTCCCCCTCGCGCTCCAAGTGAGAGTCTTGGGTGTTGTTTCTCCCCCACTTCACCGAGCGCTAGGCTCATTTTAATAGTCTGTTAGACACAACGTGTGTACAAGGCCGTCAAAACAGTCCACAAACACAACAGGGTTGTAAAGCGTTCTAGCTCATATCCCACAAACTGCCTGTAACACGAGCCCTCTCAATGGTGATCTCATCTGTGAAGAGCTCAAGGCAGTGGGCATGTTGAGAGATGAGATTTGGCCGTGCTTTGATAAGGGTGGGAAAGTCTTTCAGCTTAATTTGATGTGCCATTACAACTGCTTGCCATTACAATAATTAATTAACATTTGTTTTTGCACTCGAATGCAAAAAAGAAAAAATAAGTTTTAGGCGTGTTGACTAGCATTGTTTTTGGCCACACTTAACATGGTTTAGAAATGACATTACATGGAGTGGCCTACATAAATAGTTCAAATACACAGTCACACAGTTGTGCAGAGTCTCAAAAAACATATTCGAAATCAATTCTTTGCAAAGACCAACCAAATGAGGTCATTCCATGTGATACCAGCCATTATAAAGTATGTGTGGGAGAGGGTAATGGATTTTTTACAGGCTAAAGGCAGCCCAAAAAATTACTCTGTTTGAAAAAAACAACAACATAAAATTGTCCATTATCATAAAATTCCTGGGAGGAGTAGACCCCCCACTAAAACATGTGAGCTTGGAACAAGTGAACCTTTCCGAGAACCCATAATACTGCTGTGTCCCCCTCTCATGCAGCTGCTTTAAAGCAGCACCAAAGTAAAAAATGATTAATTTATTCCTTTAATGACATTTTCCAATGTTCCCTTTGCAACGGCTTATTGTTAATTTACCAACATGCCTTGGCTGATTTTCTGCTTGAGTCATTTTGTCTGTACCTGTAGCACAGCAAATGTCAGCCAGTCGGTCACTGTGTTGACTCAGTCCACAGTCGTAGATCATCTGTCTCTATGGTAACCAGGACAGGTGCACAGGGGCTGCAGCATAATTATCTTAGACTTTCTTTTTAATACCTCTCTTATTGTCTCAAACAAAACAAGCTGCACATGTTTGATTATGATTAGTTTATAGAATACGCCGTTTTAAAATTGAAGGCACAATGTAAGTATAGAACAGCCTGCTACACATAAAGAACAATCAAAACATGTGACAAACCACACCAAAAACGAATGCATGGCACTCTTACTACTCTTTAATTGTGTGACGTACGTGATATGAGCCACACAGTACAACGCACACTTAACAATGTACAGTTGTGCTCATAAGTTTAGGACTACACACCCTAGGGGTGTGTAAACTTATGAGCACAACTGTATGTCCCTGAGGGTATGTAAAATTATGAGCACAACTAGCCACCAACAATCAAGAGTCATGTCTGCCAAGCCAGAAGTCTTGCATGAGCAAACGCAACCTGACATTATGGCCAGAATCGACCTATGACAGACAGCAATACGCTACAGGGCATCCAGACTGATGCAAAAAGACAAATCTAGGCTAGCTGTTTGCCTATCTAGTATCTTAACACTGGTGCAGTGGCTATTTTTATTTTTTATTGTTTTTGCAAAACCTTCTTGTCATTTGTATGATAGTAAAAACCTGAGAGAGACATTATATAAACACTCAACAGGTTGGCACTCCATTTCTGATGCATAGCCACGGCGCAAGCTTCATTTTGCTCCCTGATTAGCTATCATTCTGTTCTGTGGGATAGTTCTTTAATTGGCGGTCGATGTATGTTTTAGATTTCCAACTACATTGTACAACTACATTGTTATTTGCCCACTCTACCTTTTCTGTCCCCCCACCCTTAAATGACAGTGTATAGTTTATGTGCTGCAAAATATTTGACGTGCAATTTGATAGCTGTCACATGATAATATGATTGTATAGAAGTCAAAATGCCCTTCTATAGGTGCCAAAGTGCTACAGATACCCAATTCATGCAGGGTTTGTACTATTTACAAACTTGGCTGGAACGTCCTTTTCAGAGGACCTTGTTATCACTAAGGTCAGCACTGTCTGTACAATAAGCCTTGAAAGTGTAGCTCTTTTGGGACACAAACTGTGCACGGACCGATATATAGCTAAAAGTTGATAATAGACTTGTAGAAGTTGAAATTTGCTCCTGAACCCTGGGGTCGCAAAGGTCAAGCACTATGAGAGGGCTCCAGGTGAGAATCAATCACCTTGCAGTTAAACTGATGTTTTGCTGCAAGAAGCTTAGCTGTTAGTAATGGCACTGAAGGCACTGAAGCCTTGAGGGAGTGCTGCCTAAATGGAGGCTTGCGGTCGGATGCTAAAAGGAATGGAGGAGTTCACTGTCATTCAAAATGACATTGGAAGTAATTGGAAGAAACAGCAAAGGAAATAACCTTCTGTGCGTTCTCCTAAAAAAAAAAAAATCAAAAAATATTTTGACCATGTTCCACAAGGAGCCATATTGGTAACTCAACAAAGACCTCACAATGGACTTACCTACTTTCCAATCAGTAAAAAAAATGTGGATAATAATGAAAAATGATATCAAATTCCATGAAATTCCAATATTTTTCCGTTGTATACCATCATTATTGTATTGTCCAGAATGTACATTTAATAGTTGTAGGTTATACCCTGTTACTGAGATATGTTCTACTTTGGCCAGATACTAGTATAAACAAATCATTAGATTCATGCATATTATGTTAAAAAAGTGTTTAGTCTTTGGCATCAAATGCAATCTCATCAGTGGCCAGTGACTCTCAAGTGACACATAGGAAGGGAGCGAGAAAACACATTGCTTCCACTTTGAGCGATCCTTATCTATTGAGGTCATTGATCTGTGACAGGGTGTATTTGGGTGACCCTCTCCTGGGACTTGTAGGTCAACGGAGTGATGGTTGTGCTCTGCATGAATCATGCGACAGAGCCTTTCTCGCCTCATTTTCTCTTCAGGCTTGCCACCCTGATGGCCTTAATAAGATGGCTTTTAGCCAGGTACTGTTCTTTCTGCGTGGCAAGCCTCTTCTTTGCCCTCCTCAGGGTCCTAAACCCCAGTGCTGATTATTTTTTTAGCCTCGACTGCACTCTTTTCTGCAAAGTTAAACATGTTTGCAAAAGATAGAGCACATAGCACACCGATTAGGCAGTTATTGACTTTAAGGGTCCACCAGCATGCTTCCACATTTTTTTCTGCCAAGAAGGAATCATCTGGACCATTGCATGATCACAGCATGAGATTATACAGTATGATAAAACCAATACATATGATCCTATTCTTCTGTTTTTTTTTTTGGCACAGTAAGCCATTTTTCCTTTTTGTGACTTAAGTTCTTCGGGTCGCTGTTAACCTCATGCCTCATACGATTAGAGCATTGGCACTGAAATTTATCTGCCAAGCTAAACAATGATCTGGAAATGTGCAAATCTTAGGATTGGATGTTGAAAGTCATGTAGTGCATGGCATCCCTCCTACACCAATCATTTTGATATATGAAGGAAAAGGCAAAAGTGGTAAAACAATATCTGAAAGAAATGAAGCGGGGCAGGAGAAAAGGTGCAAGCTTGTTATTTTAGTACAATAATCAAATCAGATAAAAAATAAATAACTTTTTAGTGATTTTACCTCCCCAAAAAATTCTCACTAAAATAAAATAGACTGGCTAGTACTAACGAGCATAGCTTTTATCTAATTGCCATGGGAACCACAGATAATATTGCTGAATTTTTGTGTGAAGTGGATGACTAGCCTGTACACAAAACTTGGCATCAATTATTGTGTTACTGTTTAAAGCTGTGAGTTGTGCAGAAAAGGTTATATACATGCAGATTTTGTGAGTGTTTGCTGCCTTTGCTTCTTCAGCTTCTGTGTATGTATTTTGTTGGCTGTTTGGGGTTCGTTCAGCTTGAAGTTAGTAAGATATTAAATGTTTAACTGATGTTTGACTGAAGTCAATCATCAGTAGATGTAACTGATGTACTCTACTGATTTGCATTACCACAGTTTATCAAAACTGTGGTAATGCAAATCTATGAACCTTTATAAACAATTGAAAAAAAAGAAAAAAAAAACAATATATAGATATATGCTGAGTAATGTGGCACAATCTGCTTGAATCAGCTTGTAGCTGTTCAGGTCGACCACACCATCTGGGTCGGCAGATGATAATCACATTTTTAGGGAGAATAAAGTGCTGAGTTGCAGGAAATTGTAGTCCTTGCAGTTGCTGCAGTTTTAATGTTGCCATTTTGCATTATGTTTCATAATTGTATACCAAAAATACCTCTGCTGTTAGGTTGGGAAAAATAGGACTTTCATGCTTTCAGTAAAAGAGTTGTGAGATAGCTGAGGAAAAACCTAACACAGTGTAAGCATACTTCACAAACAACATGATGTTGAATTCAAATGTAAACAAAGGGAAAGAAAATAAGCTAAATTTGCTGTGACTGCAAGGCATGGTGCCATCTGGAAGACAGGCAAGAGGCCAACTGGAAGATATTAAGTCATGAGTGTCATCAACCATAACAATCATGTCACAATCAAGGCACGCCTATTAGTTCTGTAAATAGATGGAATAAAAATGGGGACAACTATGTCACACTAGAGGGAAAACTATAGCAAGACACAATGTTATAGATGTGTGTTAAAGTTACAATTATTATCATTTTATTAAGCCCGCATCTTAATAAAATCCATCCCATAACATCCCATTAATTGTATTTTCATTACCTGAAAAATAATCAATTGTATTGTGTGGATGAGTCAAAACTGTCAGGAAAAGACAGCAGTGTTGCAGTTTTGGCTAATCATTGACAAAGAAGCTGTCCTTAAAATGGTTTGGTTGATTATTTCCCCCACACAATCGTTTAAATGATTATTGCATCACAAACATATAGCGCTCAACTGGAATGCCATCAAGTGTAATGATCTAGTGATTAGATAGCCCACAAGCACATATAAATGCGGCAAATTCACCCACCTAAGTTTGTCATAGCCCAGGACCCTGATACTTAACCCCAAAGTGTGCTCTTACTTAAATTATACAAATAACTCACTCACACAAAAAATGATTGCACTGTGGAAAAAAAGAATGCTGGAGGGAAAGTGGATCAAAGACCCACAAATAATGTGCTGTAATTACAATTGTTGAAAGGTTAGAATTCAAACAAAATTATTCCAGTGTCTGAGTTTATCTGTAGCAGTGGAGCATGGGAAGACATTTGAATTGTACAACGGGGCAAGTCGAGCTAAGCACCAATATGATAGTGTGTAATCTTTACAAGAGGAAGCTCTGACACCTCCAGTGGTTTAAAATTATCATGGGTCACACTCAAAATGAAATATGTACTATAACACTCTGTGATACCATGTCAGGTTTGAAAGGATATATGTTTGAGTTCAAAACTTATATGGACAGTTAACTGAATAGCATAATTTCTAAAGTCCTTCTTAAGTCTTAACAAATTAATAATAAAAACTATAAAAATGTCCTTTCTAGATTTTTTTTTCTTATTTTCAGAAAACATTCAATACAATTCTATTAGGCTAGCGACAACATTTTTTTGAAATAGTGATAGCACTCAACATCTGTTAGGATAATATAAACGTAATGGGCCTGATTTTAATGTTTGCACTTGCAAAAAGAGGTGAACATTTATTCCTCGGGCAAACAGATGTGGAAGCCGACCTACCAACCTTGTGCGCCCAGCAATGCGTCTGTCAAATAGGCAACATTTTCACACAGTTCATTTTCTCTTTATGTGAATGTGCAAAATACTGAGAGAAATAGATTCAAATGGATTAATTCAGCATATGTAAAAATATGTCTAATTCCCACACACTCAGGATAAGTACAGTCATTTAAAAAAGTGCAAACCCCTCTTTGAAATACGGTGGTGTCCACCACTTTTCCACTTGTTGCCAATGGCGCATACAATCTCTAAGACGGCGTGAACACCCAATTTAGAGGGCGTTGTGATCTTATTAAACCAAGCCCTTGAGGCGCTAACTTAGGAGATCACATGCAACACGCCCGCCAACAGCGCGGGCAGTCTGTTGAATGGCCACATAATTTAGCACCCTGGGACGTTAGTAAACCAGGCCTAAACCTTCTATTCAGTAATTTTGCATCCCATATATATATATATATTTATATATATGTGGGGCTTCCGTGAGAATATACAATATAAATAGTCATGAAACAAAATGACTTGAATGATATATATATATATATATATATATATATATATGCACCGTACAGGCCACACTTCTCATTCAAGTCATTTTGATTCATGACTATTTACATTGTAGATTCTCACTGAAGCCATCAAAGCTATGAAAGAACACATGGAGTTATGTACGTATGAGAGAGAAAGATTGACTATGGAGTATGTGTAATGCACCTCACTGCTACAATATGCTTCTGTAGTGAATAGAATGGGAAGTAAACATTGACATACATTGTCTTGGTTGTTTTACAGGAAGATCTTCTCATGACCCCATGGAACAACATTTACTAGTGATGCTGTTTTGGCTCCTTCTGCTGCTCTGCAGCTCTGCTAAAGGCAGCATTCTATACCGGGTCCAGGAGGAGCAACCTCCCAACACTCTTATTGGTAGTCTGGCTGCAGACCAGGGGCTGCCAGACTCAGGCCATCTATACAAGCTGGAGGTTGGTGCCCCTTATCTACGTGTCGATGGAAAGACTGGAGATATTTTCACCACTGAGATCCCCATCGACAGAGAGACACTGAGAGACTGCCGCTTGCTTGTTAGGGGTAAGCCCTGTTATCTGGAATTTGAAGTATCTGTAACAGATCTGATACAAAATCAGAGCCCAAGACTCATTGAAGGACGCATTGAGGTGCAGGACATCAATGACAACACCCCTCAGTTCCCTTCTTCTGTGCTAACCATATCTGTCCCTGAGAACACGATCATGGGGGCACTCTTCTCCATACCTTTAGCAACTGACAGAGACTCGGATAGGAATGGGGTGAGTGATTATGCCCTGACAGCGGGACAGGATGCAGCAACACTGTTTGGTTTACAAGTGGCAGATGACAGGGGTGGTAAGCTCCCACAGCTTATTGTTCTGGGCAACTTAGATCGCGAGTTAAAGGATTCCTATGACCTTACCATCAAGGCAGTGGATGGAGGAAACCCACAGCGCTACAGCAGTGCTTTGCTGCGAGTGGTCGTCACTGATGTCAATGACAATGCACCGAAGTTTGAAAAATTAACGTATGAGGCGGAAGTGTTGGAGAATAGTCCAGTGGGACATTCGGTGCTGCAGGTAAGACACAGTCTTAAATTCCATGAAACAATTTTGTTTTGTCCAATTTAGCAGCCCATTTTAAATTAAAACGAATTGTTTTCACAAATTGTGCTATGACTCTATATTGTTAGATTATGGTTTCATTCTTTCTTTGCCAGATCAAATAATTATTTTTTGGCGGCACATTTTTGCACATAATTAACATAAATTAAATGACATTTTTGTGTGTTCTTCTTACTGTTGTTGTTGTAGGTCAAAGCAAATGACTCTGACATGGGCCCTAATGGAGAAATTGAATACACACTTCATCAAGCAGGAGACCCCGTGCCAAAACTCTTACGAATTGATCGGTCCACTGGTATCATTTATGTCAAAGGACCACTGGACCGAGAGGAGATTGACAGCTTGTCCTTCTATGTGGTGGCAAGGGATAAGGGTCCACAACCAAAGAGCTCCAAGTCCTTTGTCACCATTGAGGTGACTGACCAAAATGACAATCCACCAGCTGTGGAGATACGTGGAATTGGTCTTGTGACACACAGTGAAGGAGTAGCTAACATTTCAGAAGACATGCCTGTCGGAACAGCTGTTGCTTTGGTACAAGTATCTGACAAGGATGAGGGAGAGAATGCTGTGGTCACGTGTGTGGTTGCAGGGGATGTGCCCTTCCAGCTTCGCCCTATCAGTGATTCATCCAGTGACAACAAGAGGAAATATTTCCTACAAACAACCACTCCCCTCGACTATGAAAGGGTGAAGGATTATCGAGTGGAGATAGTGGCTGTAGATTCTGGAAATCCAGCTTTGTCTGGTACCAACTCATTGAAAGTACAGGTAACTGATGTGAATGATAATTCTCCAGTGTTCTCCCCAACCTTGTTTGAGGTAGAGTTTGCTGAAGAAAACCAACCTGGAGAAAAGGTTTTGGATGTTATAGCTTCAGATGCAGACAGCGGCACAAATGCAGACCTTCTTTATAACATTGTGGCAGACACATCCATCAAGGGTCTCTTTGAGATTGATCCAAATACAGGGGAAGTCAGAGCCCGGGACCCACTTGATCGTGAGCACAAGGAACACTATGAGTTTAGGGTCACCGCAGCTGATAAAGGCTCACCTGTCCATAAAGGAACAGCAAGTGTTTTAATAAAAGTCCTTGACCGCAATGACAATGACCCCAAATTCATGCTTAGTGGCTACAGCTTCTCAGTTTTAGAAAACATGCCTCCTCTCAGCCCGGTCGGCATGGTAACAGTCATGGATGTCGATAAAGGTGAAAATGCCCATGTCCACCTGTCAGTAGAGTCCGATGGGGGAAAATTTGTTGTTCAAAATGGAACTGGCACCATACTATCAAGCATATCTTTTGATAGAGAAAAAGAGAGCAGCTACACTTTCCGTCTAAAAGCAGTGGATGGAGGGCAACCACCTAGGTCTTCTTATGTGGGTGTTACCATCAATGTACTGGATGAAAATGACAATGATCCGGTTGTTACAAAGCCCTCGAATTCTTCCTTCAGACTTTTGTCACCCCTTGCTTCCCCTGATAGTCATGTGGAGATCGTGGAAGCTGAAGATTTGGACAGCGGGCCCAATGCAGAGCTGGTCTTCAGCATTGCAGGTGGTAACCCTTACCAATTATTCCGCATCTCACCATCCAGTGGAGAGATTACTCTAGCAAAGGAGATGGCCCCAAAATATGGTGGACTACATCGCCTGGTGGTAAAAGTGAATGACAGAGGGAAGCCAGCACGTCATGCCACTGCCTTGGTCCATATCTACGTCAATGAAACCATTTCAAATGTCAGCTTAGTTGAAAATCTAGTTGGACACAGTCTTTGCACTCCACTAGACAGGGACATTGCTGGTGATCCCGACAATGGCTTTGCTACACAACGGAGCAACATTTTGTTCGGAAGCCTTGCTGGAGTAGCAGGTGTTGTTATGCTCATCTTAGTGGTGGTTTTCATTCGTCACCGCATCCAAAGAGAAACCAAGAGTGGATATCAACCTGGCAAGAAGGAAACAAAGGACTTATATGCACCCAAACAGGCACCAAAAAATGCCAAATGTAAACGAGGTAGGAAAGGAAAACCTCAGAAATCGCAGAAACCACTTGGGGAAGAAGAGGAGGTCAGTCTCCAAAAAAGCCTCAAGTTCAACCTTGATGCAGTCAATGATAGCCCAAGGATACATCTGCCCCTGACTTACTCACCAGAAAGCCCTGATATAGGTCGGCACTATCGCTCTAACTCCCCATTGCCCTCCATTCAGCTGCAGGCCCAGTCACCCTCAGGCTCGCAAAAACATCAGGCAGTCCAGGACCTTCCGGCTACCAATACCTTTGTCGGGACTGGAGGAGATGACAACTCTACTGGGTCAGACCAATACTCTGATTACAGCTACAAGACCAGTCAACCCAAGTACAACAGACAGGTGAGGTCATTGAACAATGTTGATGCCCTGTGACAGAAATAGGTGTGTGCGCTTCTGAAAAGCACAGCTATAGTCGTCAGTGGAATAAATGCATGTTATATACTATTGTATTTCTTTAAGAAACAATTAATCTAGTATATTGCCTACATGGTAATGAAGCACTATCTATTTAAATAACAGTACTTTCACAATATACCTGGAAAGTTTTTATTATTATTATTGATTGCCAATTTAAAAATATATGGCAGACATGTTACAGCCATGTCAGTTTAGTTTTCAGGTTAGAGTTTTCAGTCACGTTGTTGTGACGCCAGAGCGAGTCACTTGCGCGATTTGTTTGTTTTTGACACTGTGCGTTCCCTGACACAACCATGTCATCTTCACTTGGAAACAGCGGTGACTTGATATTGGGGCACTGGCCACTAGGTTTTGTATATTTTCCCTGACTTGCGTGGGTTTTTCCCGGTCACTCCGGATCCTCCTACATTCTGAAAACATCTTTTGTAAAAGACTCTGAATTGTCCGTAGGTATGAGTGGTTGTTTGTCTATATGTGGCCTGGCATTGGTTGGCAACCAGTTCAAGGTGTACCCACCTCTCACTCAAAGTCAACTGGGTTAGGCTCTACTTCACATGTGACCCTTGTTAAGATAACCAGTACAGAAAATGGATAAATTAATGTTTTTATACCATATATTAACTTAACTTCTGCATGCGCTCTAGTATTCTGCTCTCTTTGCGTCACATGCTTATACTTCCTTTGTCCGTTTGCACTTATGTCCACTTATCTATTCAGTATTTGGTGCAAATTACCATGGAAATAGAAATAAACTCAGTGGGTTTACAAAATGAAAAGTAGTATGATCTTGGGCTTTAAAGGCTGTGTAGCTCTGTGTTTATGTGCCATTTATGTCATCACATTCACTTATTGGCCCTATATTCATAGACGGCGCAGTTGTAAAGACTGACGCATTTTGATTTTCGTGCCGGTGCTAGCCTCGTTTCGCCTGTTTGGGATTTGGCAGACTGCTTTGCATCATGGTAGACGTTCTGGCATACCAAGGTCGTTTCATTTGACATGCGCGCTGCGCACCTGACAATTTGGTGGCTGGAAGTTATCTAAACTTTATGCCAGCTGGAACCACATCTAACTATTGGTACCAGCCCGCCAGGTGATCTTGAATCTTGCATGAAGATCTGTGGTCGACCTGGCTAATTTGACATCAGCCTGTCTGGTCTCGGTTCTGTTTAAATGTAGGCCTACTGTACTTTGGACCTCTTGCATGGACTCAAGTAAATCAGTTTCTTCTTCCCTATGTCAAGGACTACACCTCTCATCCGCTGACTGTAAATAGAATGACAGGAGTTGCTTCGATTTTCCCAATAATGCCATTTATATATAGCACATGCCGAGTCATGCACTAAACAATCAAAGCTCTTTTCCCCCTAAATAGTATACTGTATAACTTTATGCAATACTGTACATAAATAAAATCTATTGGAAGTTCTTCTATGCATTATTCATTCAAAACAATAGCATACATAAAAATAGACAATAGACATGTATGAGAAATGGCACTTTTTGTTTTTTTTAATGAAGACATCAATAGCCCAGTCTCACTGTTGGCTTGGTTGATACTCTCAGCAGATGCCACCTGACATCTTAGGCGATCATAAGCCTTTGTGGATGGTGTCAGTTTAGCGAACAATCACCACTGTCACCTTGAATGACAACATAAGGGAACAAAAGCCACAGGGTGTGTCTCCGTGTGTAGTGTCAGCCTTTGCGTGTAAATGTGTCTCTTGTTATAATAGCGAGAGATGAAACTGCGACACAGATGTAAGCTCTCAGCACTTGACATTACATTTTCAATATGATAACATAAAGGCATACAAGAAATACCCAATGATTGACAGGCTGTGAAACGTCAGCAGATGTTGAAGCTCTATGACATAACTCTACAGATGTTGTTTCATGTACGCCATCTCATCTCACATCAGGAAGAACAGATTGACTAAAATAGATAATTAAAGTAACTGCCAAGTAACGGTGACAGATGTAGCCTGGTGCCCTTTCACCTTAATATTAACTGTTGCTCTTGATGGTGGCTTTTGTTATACTGAATTTGCTTTTGTATCATCGCTATGTTTGCTTGTACCTGCTACAAATGTTGATTAGATCTATGTTATATCGTGTTGTTTATACAACATCTTTCAAAAGAGGGTTTAGTTAGACTCTTTGTTTTGTTAAATACATTCCCATACTTATGTAAAATTACAAGGTTTTAAATAGAAGTTTTATATACACTTTGCAAGGGAATGCATTGCACTGAATGACAATGCATATGTACTATACAGGTATGTGTCAACACTGAAATCAGAGAGCCAGTGGACAAATAGGGTAAATTAAATACACAATTAATATACGTTTTATAGAATACTTATCTGTAGCCAAGCAAAGTTTGTTTTCTACTAAACATCTCTGAAATGCATCAAGCACACTACTGTTGATTTGCTGCTAAAGTAAGTCAGGTCTACTGATGTTTTTCTCCATACTGCACCTCTGCGTACTTTATGTTAGGGTAATATTAATTAAAGTGGGGACACTGGGAGTTTTCCGTAGGTCTTGGCAAGGTAAACAACTCTCTATTGTAGATAAGAATTTTACACTAGGGTGTACATGTCCAATAAATGCATATGGGAACTAGTTATCCCTATACTGTTATGTGTAAATATGTATGTACAATGCATGTCTTGTGCAGAATAAATAGTACTGATGATGCAATGCACCTCTCTGTCAATGTCTAGCTATTTTTATACTCAGAAAGTTTGAATTTCTTTATATCATTAGTGTGCAGGTGTACCTGATAAATTGTCTGCATGTGACTCATTCAAATTTAATCACATGAAAGCTTGAGGGATTATTTTAAAAATGAACCTGTGATTCATTTTATATGGCATTTGTTTAAATTGCACTTCATTGTTAGTCATCATGGAAAATAAATGTCACATGAGGTTATCACACCATTGCTTTGCAGTCACATCCGAAGCAACTGATTTACCAACCAAGCTGATGGCTGACATCCTCTTAACGTTGTGCAACTTCAATTTTTTTCTCTTGTCACATTTGAACGTGTGATATTTTATGATGGTTGCTGCAGGAACATGTGACTCACATCAGCAATTAGAAGCTGATAATTAGCCCTGTTGGGTCCTAGCGCTTGCACCTTTTTTCACACCCCTCTAATGAGATCTCTACATTTGTGTTAAACATGTGTTCCATGTGGCGCCGTTAAAATCAGAAGTCAAAGTGTTGTGTTCCATTTTGGATATTCATCTGATTTCCTTGCCTAAAGCAAATCCAGAGGTTTCACAGAGCCTTAGAGGGTAAATAATGAGTGAGTGAGTCTTAATTAATCTGGCCTATTATTAACGAGGTCCATACTTTGTGAACTTCAGGTATTCCTTTAAAATGGCATCATATCAAATTTAGACCAACGGCCAAAGACGGGTAGAAGAGCCAAAATTATACTCAAGTACTTTCTTTGAAGACGACTTTAATAAAATAACAAATTAAGGCAAATGTAGCCGCATGAAATGCTCTTCAAGCATATTTCTTTGTTTAATCTCGTGAAACAGCAGACTCACCATGCAAGTGACATGACAAAGCCGCTCTTTTTTATAGTATGTAGGATAAATACAAATTGAGTGTAAGGCTGACTCTTCTGACTGCCAGTCACACTGATGTTTTCCTGTTTCTGCCATGCTTGAAACACTTGGAAAACAGGGTGGATCTCATTTCTCTTAATTGAAACGTACCTTGCTCCTTGCTTCTGGATGCTTCGACCATGACGACCAATTTGTTCCCAAGCTGCCACATTAAGGAGCATATCAGTTGTCTTGAATGTATATTGAGGCGTGAGGATTGAGCATTGACGAGCTTCTACGGGCTAGTTAACATCAAGGAACCACTGATGTTTGCTCCCACTCATTTAAAAGTTAAATATTTCACAACACTAACATTTGAAGCGTATTCATTAAATTATTAGTGAATTATACACCATGTTTAAACAACTTCAGGTGGCATGCTATACAAAACAAAACATTCAACAGAAATAAAGAATAACAGACACAAAATTGAACTGCCCAATAGGCCTACTGTGGAAAAAATGACAGTGCTCATTATATTGTGACATGGGAAATTCAGGATGACACAACACTGACATTTAAAAGCCTGTATTCATCTCTCTTTTTCCTTCTGATTTATTGTGTGGACAGTATGCTTCTGTAGAAAAGAAACTATAGTCAGTAGAGCACAGCGGTATAGTGAGTTTTCATGACCGATTATTCTGTAGTACGTAGTACTGCCCTTTTTGCTTGATTTCGAAGATGGTTTTTATCTTTTCATTTCTATTTAAATTTAATCAATCATTTTATGGCATGTCGTTGCACGACACAGCGGAGGTAATTGTGCCCTCCCTAAGCATCCGGCTCTCAGTGTAGTTTGGCAAAGAGCTAACAGTTCCTCACAAAGAGTCCATCATGAAATTTGTTGGCGACACGTTTAAATATGATTTTTTTTTTAAATCAATTTTATCGATTCGTTGTTGCAGCCATTTGGCATGTTTCAGTGAACCTCCTCTGACAAGTACAGTTGAACAATTTAACTCTTTCTAAAAAAAGTTACTCAGTTAAATATAACAGACTAAATGTAGCCTGTTACTCCCCACCTCTGCCAACGGCTCAAGCGTTTATTCCTGACGTGGACTTGAGAGAAACCTCGAAAACATTCATTTTTGTCACAATTGGCAATGCAAGAAGAAATGAGGCAGAACATTTTATCCATTATTTTATCTCTTCAATCAATCCGGCTTTCAGTATTTTTCAGACAGTCATAACACACACGCATGCAGCATGCCCACGCAGACATCCGCAGCTCTTTGTGCACATTTTCTGAAACTTGATTGTCCAGAATAGCAAGTCCAAACTCAAAATGTGGGATTTACTCATCTGAAATAATTTCCCTTTCCTGTAATTGCTTCAGTACTGTCTCATCGCTTCAAAACAAGGTACTTCATTGTGCATTCTTTGAAAAACAGCCATCATTTTACACTAAGGAGTATTCATTGGGTTGTGACTGGTGTTGTATACCTGCCCCCATTTGATTATGGCAATAAATCCCCTAAGAAGGACGTTAGTGTAACTCTAAAAACATGCATGTTTATTGGAGACTGTAAATTGACCAAATGAGTAAGAACATATATCTGTCTACTGTATATTTGCCCTTCCACTGAGCAGTCCACTGTGCACCCTGTGCACCCCTCCTGTAGGCTAGGATCCCAGTAACCCAGAGCACAGTCTAAACTGGGTGGAAATGTCTCTTACTGTACAGTTGCTGTTTTTAAGTAGATCTAGTAGTAGTCTACTCATGAAATGTTTCTGGATCCAAATGCCTGACCTACTTCAGAAATGTACAGCAGCAAAGTTAGTCAGGGTACAGGGAAGTGGTGCAGAGTATTGTAATCGCATAAACAAATCTGCAAGCTAATTAGGCGTTTAACAATGTTTTTTTTTTTATAATGTACTTATTTCACTTACAAATCAACACTCACATGCCAACTATACTGTTGATCAATTGAAAGATGTTGTCTTGGTTTCATCATGTCAAAATATGAACATCATAAGGAATGTGACATTTTAAATATCAATTCTTATTGAACTAGGAATTAATTTCACCTGTAACATTTAATGTGCATGTACAATATGTTCATCCTGAAACTGTACCCGAACGCCGAATCTCCATAACTTTTTGTGAGCAGTGTCTACTATGTTAACAATTTTAGTCACAGAAAATACATCATTTACTCAATATGTTCACAGATGAATGTCAAAAGGGAAAAAAAAATCTTTTGGTGTCGTTCTCTATGGCAGCTATAATGATTACGTTGGATGAGCACAGTTTAACATGCCCCCCAGAACTTGTTCAAGGCTGTTTATCTGAATTCAATAATCTCCACCTACAACTCACATGTGTTGCAATGTTACCAATAGTTAACCACCGCAAGCATGCCAAGTGAGAAGAAAATATTTAAGTCTGTAATGCAGCTGGATCAGCCCCAAAATATCACATAGCATTGCCAAACATTCTTTGAAGTTTGTGGACAGATGGGCAAGGCGTGCGTTTGAGTCATGCAAAATGATGTCGTCAACTGTGGCTCTGTCTTTTCATGATATAAAGAGCACTGTCTATTATGCAAACGATCGCCTGGTATCCTCAGCATATTACATTTTTTCCCCCCCCCCAAAAAAAAAAAAATCGGCTCAGATTCAGAAAACAGGTCAGCTGCGATTGATCGTTGTGAGCAGTTGTGATGTCATTTTCAGTCGACAAAAGACGAAATGGCCTGCCCCAGAGATGGCTAAAAACAAGTGCATTTTGCTGCTTAATTTATATTCCACAAACGCACAATTAATCTGAATGCCGTGTTCCAACTAGTGGGCCTGCTGGGAACATATTCTTGAAAAAAATATGTTTGGGTTGACTTCCGCTTTAAATAAAGTTTATAAGAACATTGAGGGAGAAGACAATCAAACGATGGAAAGTGGATGTTCGTGTGGGTGCGCGCTTGTGTGTGTCCACGCCAACTAGTCGCCTGTTCCAAACGTTGGATTTGAATAGCAATGTCTAACTGGACTAAGTGGAGCAATGGCTGGTTGAATAATAATAAAAGTAATAGTATTACATTTGTTTGATTGTGTATTTTGTGATTTTAACAGACTGAAAAGCAATGTTTTCACAGATGTTCTAGAAACAAAATATGTAAAATAGCATCTGCTACCATTTGGGCTTTTGGTCCAATACCATTGAGCCAAAATTTGACTAAACAATGGGTTTTTCTGAAGTTTATTAGTTGGAGCTGTATACTCACGGCATTGAGACAATAGAATAATTAAAGCACAAAATGAGAGGCATCAAAAACGGCAACCAAGCTCTCTTTTCTTACAATTAAATCTCCTACATAAACCATAAGGCTTCCAGGCTTGTGTATATATATATATATATATATATATATATATATATATGAACAAGTCCTTTAGGTAAAGCTGGGTGACAGCTCAGCTTTCTGATGGCGTGCCCTTCAGCTGCGATATTATATCACCACACACCCCAGCCTCCTTACCTTCTTGCCAGGCAGATTACTGCTTTTATCAATAAGCAGCTTAGCACAAAAGTGTCCCTCAATAATACGTTGTGGTATTTTTCTTCCTCTGGCAGTTTTAATGTCTCTTTAGGTGCCCCCCCCCCCGACTCCAGTATTACAAATTCTCAAAACCTTCCATTTCTGTGTTTTCACTCCCACAACAATTTCCACTTTATTTAACCCTCTCACTGAGAGAACTTACTGATACATTATGTATCCTTCTCTTCAGGTCACATTAGGAACCTAGAAATGGCCCAGGAGGGCTAGAGAGGAGCATCCCCGTCAGACATACTGCCCCATTAGAAGTCTGCACCGCACTATAAAACCCATTAAGGTCCATTAGGGAAGCGTTCTGGTCCACAGACACCTGTAAGGCCAGTCAGCCTCAAAGGTGCATGGTTACAGATGGTATAAAACGTATTTGATTCGTCATTAAAATGCCATGTATTATCTTTATACCCAACGGTGTGTCAGTAGTAGTTTATCAAAAAGCATTTTAGTTTCAGAAATGCAACTGTTGGGTCAAAATCACTCCAAAATCAAATATGTTTGGCGGCAGCTGTTTTAACTATAGACTCATTAAATTATGTTTCTCATTAGAAAGGCAGTACATAATTCACAATATCATAAAATGTAAATCAGTGCAAGAATCATTGCGCTTAAACAGATCCCATCTGAGATTTCATGCACTCTTTCATAATTTCCGAGCATTCTCTTTAGCAAATGCCAGCTCGGTCACCTCCTCTATTGGGAACAACTGCATGCAGCTGTGAGGTTTCAGCACCGTGACTGACGCACTGCTTATTATTGCTTGATGAGCTTGACCCAAATTTTCCACAGACCGACACATTTTTCAAAGCGACTTTTAAAATCTAAACCCTATATCAGCTCAAGAGCAAAAACCTGGCTTGGCGACAAATATGATTTGATGGGGTGTTTCTGGGAGCCTTTTTTGACGTCTGTCTACCATTGGGTGTTTGGGGATATTTTCCTGACATGAAATGAATAAACATTGTCAGAACAGCTACAAATATGCATATATTGTTTTGAAGCAATTCAATATGCATCATGCTGACATCAAAACACGTATTGGATTATTGCCTAACAAAATGAGTTTTTATTATTTCAATCGGAAAGTTTTTGACAAACTATTCTACACTCATGACGGTGTGTGTGGGGGTGTGCGTGGGGGTGTGAGTGTGAGTGGTTAGGCAGGTAGGAGTTGTAAGTGAGTGGGGAAGTTGGAGTGATGAACATCATCCTAGTGAATGAAATACTGAACATGAACATCATCTGAGTGAATGAAATACCGAACAAATAGAAACCTCTACATCTAGCAGTTTGATGTTGAGCTGCTAACTAATTTGCCAAACTGGCACATCAAAATTCATCTCAAATCTGTGCCTTTCAATCAACAAGCTCCTGTTACCAAGCAATAGAGCGACCGTAGCTGTGTTATTGACATTTGGTGGTAAATAAAAGATAAGCAGTGAATAAATCACCAGCAGCAGAGATTAATGTCAATGTATATGAAGTGATGGCAAAAAGAAATGAAAGTTTATTGAATGAATAGTCCTGCTGTCAAAATGGCAAAGGTAAGTTCGGGAGGAAATACTTCCTCAAAGTAAAGTGAGACTCTCAAGCAAGACGCGTGGTATGCTCATAAAGAGACGAACGGCTAGTTATATTTGGGGGCGAAAAAACAGATTATTATTTGGAAACTGGTTGCCAGATAACTGCTGGTGCAGTAAAATACATACATATAAAAAAAAAAAAACACACTTGGGTGCAACAATTGTGGTCTTACCTATATAGGCAACTCATGTTAATTACACTTGCATACTCAGATTTTCCACAGGGGAACAAACATGCAAAATAATTGCTAACAGCTTCATGCTTCTTAAGCTAAAGAGCATTTTAAAACCTTTGAGTGGCTTTTACTGAGGAAGCACCACCGTAGTATGCATCACATTCCCCTGGTTGAGGTAGACATCCGGCCAATAAAAGCTTTTCTACAACTTTGTCAACTGCCTCTGTGGATAAGTTACTGTATATTGTGTACTACACGCTATCATATTGTATACCGCATTAATACAGCTTATCGGTTCGGATCGCCGTCTTTTAAAGGACAAACATTTCACACTAAAGTATCCCATAAAATAAATGCTAGCATCACTCAGGCATGCCATTGGATAGATAATTTACCTTCAGGCTATATGTTGCGACCGCTGCTGAGACATGTATTTGATTAAGCTCAATGAACATGTCCACACAGGCAGACAAAATTGTGCGAGTGCAGAGTGCAGTGTTGCATGGGTTTATCCCCAGTGATGGGAGACAGGGCAGGTGCTGGCAGAGGTTGGAGGATGGAAGATGATGCAGGGGATCAAGGCCTGGGTCGTGGGCCAGATCCTGTCCTTGCAGTTATGAAGGAGAAACTAACTGATGTGACAGTGACAAATGAACCAACTCCATGTCCCCAACTGCCACTTTTATGCTCTCAAACTCAAAGAGTCTCTTCCCAACCCACTCCCTATTTTCTTCTTGGGTGCTCTCAACCCTTTAAGTCTTCTTTATTCTTTCCTACTGAGAGTTTTTCCAGCTTTTAGTCTCCACTCTGTGCAACGTATTTTTAACTTTTACTTTGTACATCCTGTGGTGCTCTTTCACGTTTCTACCTTCTATCAACACTCCTCCTCCCATCTCTTTTTTGCCTGTGAAATATTGGAACACCTTGCACCAGAAGATGGGCCATGCTGGATAGCCTCTTGCATGTCCCGTTAACATACAGTCCCCTCCAAAAGTATTGGAACGTCAATTGCTTTCTTTTTTTGTATACTGAAGACATTTAGGTTTCCGATCCAAAGATGAATATCACACAAAGGTTTTGTATAATAATATTTCATGGTATTCACATCCAGATGTGTGAAACAACTCAGAACAGACAGTTGCATTCTTCATTTGACATGCTTTTCCAGGCCTTTACTGTAGCCTCTCTTGTTTGTCTCATCCGGTGGGTGAAAAATGCATGCTCTATTGGGTTCAGGTCCGGCAATTGACTGTGATGAAGTCCTTTGTTGTGTTGGTGATGCATATTTTAGTAAATTACCATACAAATGGTTTGCAGACTTCCAAATTCCTCCTGCTGTGACTAACAGTTTTTATAGGTGAATATTCTGTGGTAGTAAAGCTCCTGAAGCCCCAGGTAACAGGTCAATGTGAGGATGTGGGAGTGTCCCCGCTATGAGTAAGCCTAGGGTTGCACAGCAAGTGATTGAAATCTCCTTGGTCGTGCCTTGTCTCTCTGATTGGTTGTTTTTCCACAGCCATTGTGGTTTCTAAAAAATCTAATTAGAGGTTGGGTCAGAGAGGGCTGATTTTTTTTCACAGAACAACTTACTGACTGTCAGTTTTTCAGCAGTTCTAAAAACTATGACAAAAGGTGTTTTGTTGCTGTTTTTATTGCAAATGTATTAATTTTACTGCCCGTTAAAAGTTATGAGTTTGAAAGTGATAACACAAAAATGTTTTAATGTACACACACAACATATAATGATTGCTTTGAAATCACGTCTGCTTTTGGTGCTAAATCTGTCAAATAACAGTCGTTGGTAATGTGGTTCTATGAAATACGGTACAGAATAACTGCTCTTTATTGCTCAGTAAAGTGTTTAGATCTCTCCAGGTTGTGTTCTATGGCACTGATACGACTGACATGGCAGTTATATCCTATAAATTGATCCCGTGTATCAAAACTTGTATTGGTGAGTAGAATTGACACAGTAGAGTGGCATTAAACAGGAGATGGTGAAGTAGCACAAAGGATGAAGGAATAGCTCAGCAGTGATTATTGTTGAGGTTTAATGACTGTCTTGCTCCCGTAATAGACCTTCTGGGCTGTTGAAATGAGATGCCAAGCAGAGAAGACAATTAATTGCTTGGCTTCCTTTTGTCCCTGCCCCCATCCCTGTGTGTATTGGGCTGAAACTTGATAAGATAAAGGCTTAGGGGCACCCTAATACCTTCAGACACTCATCTCTCTATCTTGAATTTATTGTGGGTGCATTGTTTGAGTCAGGTGTCCCAGTGCTGCTGTTTGATACACAGGAGGAAACATCAAATAGGAGCCTACTATATACTAGGTCCACAATGGCACATACAGCTTTTATTAGAGTATACTAACTGTACAGTATTGAACACATTTAGAAGAATCTTGGCAGTGTTTATTTCCAGCCTAAATATTTTGTCACATTGGCTAAAAACAGCTGCCGTAGATTTATGATACTGGCTCTGTCCTGCCCTGTGCAATATCGAGAGGTTTAGTGACAAGTTATTAATAACTACAGTAGATTATCATATGAAAGGCCTAAGCTCCCCCTATGGGCCGATCTGCATCTAAAACGCTCGGTGCATTGTTAATGTGCATCACTTCGCTGATCGCTGCTGTGTGCAGTTAATTTGTGTGTTGCTTGCAGGAAACAACTAATCAGTGTGATTTTGAAAATGTTGAAAAACGCATCACCCAAGTTCCTTCAAAAGGCAATTGGTATCAAAACCTCAGGCCACCAATGGAGTGATAAGACCACTATTAATTAGATGCTTCTTAAAAAAGGCAATTGTATATTCTTATCATATGTGGTCCATTAATGATAACAATATGATAACCTTTATATTTTAGTGTCCTATGACAGCAATATCCTACCAAAGGTTTACTACAACTATGGGAACAGCATGAACAGTTCAATGCTACTGTAATGCTGCACACATTCCTGTTTATGAATATTAAAAATGCATCGGTCTTCTAAATCATTATGATGCAAATGTGAGTCTGTTAAGCAGCAGTACATAGCACACATTAAATGAGTGCAAATCCGTCAGGCAGCGCTAAGAAATATAGTGTGCTGAATGTAATTGGAATAATAACAAGTGGACTGTACTATTCAACGCATGGTCAACACAATACACATTGGAGTCGAGTCGAAAACGAAATAAGAGCAAAATGTTTACCACGCCATATTCATCTGTGCACACACAATGTAGGAGCGTTATCAAGAGGACAGAATGCAGCTGGTAATGGAAAGTGTGATAAATAATACAATCTCAAATAAATATTTCCATTCGGCTGAACATGCAAGCATCAGGCGCCAAATGCCTGAATAGAGTTACAATATTTTGTGTTGATTCAAATGCGTTATTTTAAAATATTATACTCATATAATTGATTTCAAATCTGATCTAATTTTTCCTTCTGCCTCAATACAAATGTGTTAAAGCAGTGCAGTGAGAAATTTCAGCCCTCAACATAATGATTCTCGAGCTGCAGTGACTCACATAGGAAAAGGCTTGTTTCTGGGCTGCAGCCATATGAAATGTCATCTGAAATTTGACGAGATATGAAGAAGCAATCCCCTTTGAGAGCTCTGAGCTGCACATTTTCTTATATTGTTCCCGCATTATAATTGAGCCCCTTACGGGTGACCCATGTCTTTCCGAGATAAAACTAATTATTTGCCAGAAGAATTACTGTTAGTGTCTCTGTCTTCAGGTCAGAATAACTGTTAGCTGCCTTGTTACAATAACGATGTAACCATGTGTCACATGGATTTTTGAAGCTTTGTTCTAATACATTTTATTTCACAAAGTCAGATAGATGTGAGGCTTGTCTCTTTTTAATTGAACGTTCATTGAAAGGTATGATCTAAAGGCCTATTCGCGATAATTTAATTTTAATTTTTATTTTAACGCCGTAACTCATATGGTGCCATTTTATGGAACTTTTTTATGGATTTTTTTCTGTTTGCATCCTTTGCATTCACGTCTCTGACTGACTATCATGGGTGTAGTCAAGATTAAAACCCGGAACATTTTATAGTTGGTTAAGGCTCTATAGAAGATTGGTGGCACACTTGGGGTGGGTTTGCATTTACTGCTCTTTGCTCTTTTTGCCCCAATGGCAAATGGTTTACAATTGCTCCAAGGCACCTTGCAACAGAATTGTCTGATTTGGACTTCAAATCAAACCACATGTGTCCAGGATGCATTCACTATTGCATACTTTGTCACTTTTGTGCACCACGAGTCACCAGTGCGTTCCATCGCTGTTTTTCCAGTCAGTTCTTCACTGTGTCAGTGCCACACCCACCTATTTAAGGCGCTCCTGATCACTCACTCACTGCAAAATTATTCACTACACATCCATGTATGAGACTCCATCACTTTTCTGTGGATTAGACTTTCGTTGCCAACCCTGCCTGCATATATATATATATATATATATATGAGATGCCGGGGATAAACGATTACATTTTACTGATCATTAACTGTATACTATTTAGTCTGCTAATCAAAAAATAAATATGTTGACCTTGCAATACTTTTATTGTAATATTTTATACTATGATATGTTTTCTTTTCATTCTTTTTTAATTTTTTTAACCCGGCTGAGTAGTAGAGCGGTGTCCATGCCCACTTTATTGACCAGCCACCACTGTTAAGCATTTAATTAAAAATGCAGTTTGAAAAGGCTAGGGGCGTGCATCATTCCAATAAAAACATGTATTTCATATATACCTTGATACATGGCGTATAATACAGTTAAAAAACAACACATGGTAAAAAATGAATGTGGAATATTGGTTTGTTGAAGGAACCCAACCATACCAGACGCTTAATTAAGCACACCTTGCTTGTCCATGTTTGGACACTACTCTTGTCGTGTTAAATCTTTCTGACATAAAATTCAATAACAGGCTAGAACTGATGTGATGGTATTATGCGGTTGGAGCAGATTTGTCGGCTGCACATCTATGATGCAAATATTTTATCCCTCACATCCCAAAGGTGCTCAATTGGATTGACAACTGGTGACTATGGAGGCCATTTGAGTAAATTGAGCTGTCATGTTTAAAAAGAACGGACTGAAGAACAGATAGATGCACACGTTGTCGCTTGTGCCAAATCCTACCATTCATAGAGTCTACCATTCAACCGTTGTAGCAGAAAATTAGGCTGATCAGACTAGCAAACATTTGGTCTGGTTGTATCACACGTCAAAAACTCTCTGGCGAAGATGGTGGAGAACAAAGATCTTTGTGCCAGAGAGAAATCTTGTACTGATCAATTCAAGCCTTATGTTATGTATCAAAGCAAAGTAAAGTAAAACAAACATGAGATACTTGGTCAATAACCCTATTTTTATTCAGGAAACCTGAAAACATGAACGTCTTTTACATTTCAATGTATAATCACTGTAACAAGCTGCATGTTGACTCTTGTGTGGAGAAACCAGTGTCACATGCTACACAATACAAACTGTAATTCTGCTCAGTAAAACTGACCACTGGACTTAACTCCCGTTTATAATACATTCCAAAACAGACTGTTCCAACTAAAGCAATTCCAATTGGTATTAAGTAGGTGTGTAAAGGTTCACAAAAGTCACGGTTTGGTACGTATCTAGGAATGGGGGTCACGGTTCAGTACGGTTCGGTACAGCAATGAGTCTCAAATGCATAAGACTAGGTTGTTTTTTTTAATTTTGTTTTAACAGAAAGCAAGTTACAATGCAATTTGCTGTAAAGCAAAAAACATTCCCGGTTATAAAATCACAAAATAGAATATAAACTTGTGCGTTAGGTTTAGGTTGCATTAGGTTCATAAATAATAACAATAATCATAATAATAATTATAATCATAATCATCATCATAATCATAATAAAGATTAAACACAGGAAGGATTGGATAGAACAAGGTTGCAGATAAAGTCAGGTAGCACTAGCCAACTAGTAACTTTAACTTCATTATAAGAGCAGCAGAGGATAGCTCATGCTCCACGGCTCTTGTGTGATTGTATATGACAGGGACCATGGTCTTGCTAATATGTGATGGAACATTTTAACAGGGCTCCAGCACGTTTAATAAACTTTTGAAGCCCGGCTCCTTGGCTAAAGCATATGGGCGCATAGATGTTGCTATGTATATGCCTATTGCTTCAGTAAATACTAATATCTTTGGCTCTGTCTGCTTTCACGTCTCCAGGCTGCTTAAAAGTAGTGTGGATACGTTGTTGGTGTTTCTTTTTTCTACCCCGGGTAACTGTGTCAGGGTGATGCCATTTGTTAGCATGTTTGAAGTGCTACCTGCAACATACCGCACGGAGTTCGAACAATGCCGACACACAGTTCTTGTTCGCTCCACCGCTCGCACTCTATCGTACTCAAATCGGAAGCCGAAATGTTCCCAAATGGCTGATTTGTGTAGTGGCAGAGGGCTCCTTTTGCTCCATATGTTTTGTCCTGCACTCGCCATTTTTATTCTACATTTGTTTTGATCTATTTCTTCTTTGAACAACAAATGTGGCGGTCGCTTGGTCTGAGGCTTTGAGTTTTTTTCTCCATCAGATGTATTCGTCATATGACCGCATGCATCGAACCGTGAAGCCCGTACCGTATGAACGAATACAAAAACCGTTACTTAACCGGAATTCTTGTTTAAGGTTCAGCATAATCAACCACTCTTTCTTCTTTGTTGGTCAGTCCAATTTTGGCCACAGGCATTTTGATTTTGAGTGTCCATAACACTCCTCGTAAAATGAATGGGAACTGAGAGAATGTGAACAAAATCTGAAATACCAAGCTTGAGGCCTGTGTAAATTAGCCTTGGATTTGCATTAATTGAAAAAAAATCAACAGAATACAGTATATCAGGTGGAACTGAGTGCTAAGCACATTTCACACAGAAAGCTCATTTTACCAATTACAGTTGAGGCCATTCATGTTAGCTGCGCCTAGAACAAACGTAGTACCGGTTACAATGAACTCACAAAGGGATCACCACTTATCAGCACATTTTTAGTAATTAAGTTATAGTGCCCCAACATGGGCAGTTTCATTGCTTTATTATAAAAAAATGTTATTGGAATGTTCCACCATGTCTCGAGGGTACACACTTAGGTATTACTGTTCTTCCCTAAGCAACACAAAATAAACCATTACAGAGTAAACGTTATCTGATAGAGAAAGTGTATGCCCGCCCGTACATAGCGGTGCACCCTTTAACTTGTCTCTCCACCCTGTTAAGATGTTAAAAGACAGTCTGCAAAGACGGATAAGCTCACACTACAGGAAACGAAACGGTTCAACAGGTTTTGCAAAAAAAGAAAAAAAAAAAAAGCCTAACCAAGCCCTATCCAAGAAAAGGTTTGAATAAATTCATGCATTTATATGTGTTTCTGTATGTGCTTGATAAGCATATTGTATGCGTTAGATCAACGTGCTGCAAATGTGTGATAAGACCAACATTTGATTACAGTTGCGCATAAAGCGTCTGATGACACCCCCGCCCCCTTTAAAGCATGTGGATTATTGTCTGTTACTGTGTGTCTTTTATCATGTTAAGCTGATTTGGTCGCAATATATGTCATACTTGGGTTGTAGCATCTTTATTAATTAAATCAACCTTTCTAATATGCGCTATGTGGTTGACTTAATTTGTATCGCAGTAGCCGACATTACGTTGCATAAGACTGATCGTCATTTGTCATAGTCTGTCTTTTGAGTTTGCCGCAACACACCATTGGCTAGCAAGCTAACCAGCCCAGCCGGCTAGCTCGCTAACTGCAACGAACTACCTAGATCCCGTTCCACATCACCGGCACAATAGTACTATTACTAACATCGACAGACTCTACCCGTGCCACACTCCACCCATGCCTCCTTTTACGTCTCCGTCCGTCCCGCCTCGCTGAGAGAATCTCTGAGCACGAGCAGAGAATCTCCACACTCTACTACATCCCCGAAGCTAAGCTGCAGATGGACACAATCATCTTCGGTCCTGGTCAACCAGAGTCTCCATCGTCCACCGACACAACTGCTGCTCAACCTGCTTCTCTGTTGGCTGATGACGTCACTGCTCCCGGCCCAGCTGCTGCAGTCCCCTCGCTGCTCGCCGTCACCTGGACGCGGCTGGGTGTCAAGCCCACATCCATGTCCAGCTCCACCCCACGCGAGCCTGTATCCTGGTCAATTGTCCCTCACCATGGGAGAGTCACGCGCCATTACCCCCGCTGCCCACCCCCACACCCTGCAGTTCAATATCCAGCTGAAAAACACCTATGACATCCTCAATCCCCGGGTTTTTCCTCCTCTTGCTGAAACATCTACACCTTCTCCGCCTTCCACCACACAGTCCAAAACTAAATCCTCTTCTCGGCTCCCTCCTTCTGAAAATCCTATGCACTCCTTTTCCTCCATGGCTCATGGTCGTTCCACACCTCAGCCCACTCCGGCTCCGCAGCGCACTCTCCCTGGTCTCTCCTCCAGCTTTCCTCCCTCCACCTCACTGCCACCGAAATCTACTCCAAAATCCACTCTCCCATCACCCAACCCCGTCTGCCCGACCTCACCCCCTTTTTCCCCCGACCACCCTGATTATTGGCGAATCCACCACCCGAAATCTTAGATTCTTTAACGCAACAACACACTGTATCCCCGGAGCCACTGTCTGGTCTGATTCACTCATTCCTGCATACCTGGCTCCAAACAGCCTGCAGGATGCACAGTATGGGATTCATTGACAATTTTAATTTATTTTGGGGTCATCCATCCCTCTTAAAGATGCGCGGTTTTCACCCCAACAAACTTGGCAGCAGCATACTGGCAGCAAACATCCGGCACATTGTTCATTACTCCACATGACTACAAATCACACACCTGTAGCTTCCTCCTCCTCCACTCTATCACCCCACAGTACTTCCCCCCTGCCGGATTATATTATTATGTTATCCACCATCCCCCCAAGTTCAACCCATCATTTCTCTCCGTGTTCTCCGATTTCGTCACACAGTTCACACCCATCTCACCTTCCACTCTGCTTCTCTGCGACTTCAACCTCCATATCGACGTCACCAATTGCAACCATGCCTCTGAGTTCCTGGACCTTCTGGATTGCCTCAACTTCACTCAACATGTCACCTTCCCCACCCACGTCCATGGCCATACTCTGGACTTGGTCTGCTCTATCGGTCTCACCATTCAAAATCTACCCAGCACTAACCTCAACATTTCTGACCACATGGCTATTACTATGGACCTCCACCTCCCAACCCCCCTCCCCAAGGAAAAGCACACTATATCATTCAGAAACCTTAAATCCATCTCCCCACTTGACTTCACTACCTCTATCCTTACCCACCTGTCCATCTCAACTCCTCCACTGTCCCACGACCCCGCTGTCCTTACTAACTACTACAGCAGCACTCTCTCCACCTGTCTCAATCAACTGGCCCCCATCAAAACCAAATATTTCTCTCCTTTACTCACTCGGCCCCTTGGTTCACCCCAGAACTCCGCCAACTAAAAACCCGCAAACGCCAGCTTGAAAGACTCTGTAAAGAATCAGGTTTTAATCAGGTCCATCGCATTGCCAACACTGATCACCTTCAGCTATACAGGACAGCCCTCAATTCTGGCCGCTCCGCTTACTACTCCAAACTCATTCGTACTGATTCCAGTAACCAAAAGGCACTCTTCAGTACCATCAACAAACTCCTCAAACCCTGTGACAACATTTCACCACCGAAAAATGCAATTCATTCTTGTCCTTCTTTCAATCTAAAGTCGATATCCTCCACTCCTCACTAACCACCACTCGCACTCCCTTTCTCTTCCTACCTACTTCTGTCCCTCCTATCACCCCGCCCCTCTCCAAATTCACACCGTCTCCTCTGCCGAGCTCACCAAAATCATCTCAACAATGAAATCCTCAACCTGTATACTGGATCCCATTCTATCATCCCTCGTCAAACACTGCTTTCCCACCATCTCTCACCTCATCACCAACATAGTTAACTCCTCCCTTAACTCTCCTTCCGTTCCCTCCTCACTCAAACTTGCTGCTGTTACCCCCATCATCAAACAACCTGGACTCAACCCTGACATCTTGAGCAACTTCCGACCCATCTCCAATCTCCCCGTCCTGTCCAAACTCATAGAACGTGTCGTCGCATCCCAAATCAAAGCCCACCTCGACAATAACCAACTCTTTTAACAATTTCAATCTGGATTCCTGTCAGGGAAGACCGAGACAAGCCGAGTAGTAGGACTGTAAAAGCAACTTAGACCAGCCAAGATTGACTTTTCTTACGCGCGGGACAGTGGAGGTCACTCGAGGTGGTTGCTCCTCCACTCTGTCAGCCTCTGTGCCCCCCTCGTTCTCATTTTATTGAGTTCAAGCAACATACATTCCGAGAAACAGACACATGACAATAGAGGTACTTCCTCTTTGTCTGCACTTTGCAACTGTTGGTGGTTTAACTGTCAACTGCTAACAGCATCCTGTTTCACACTTTACACAGCACATTCTACTAAGATGGAAACTGAGTGGGTGAGTTCAACTAAATATCACAAGTGGAGTATTAAACAAGTAAACTTTTGAACATGACATCATTGTAACTGTCAATTTCTCTCACATTTCCCTCCTGTATATCATTGTAACTGTCAATTTCTCTCACAATTCCGCACACAACACAGCACTGCAACTGCCCTCCTCAAAATCACCAACGACCTCTTCCTCTCCTCTGACTCCGGCCAACTCTCCATGCTCATCCTCCTCGACCTCACCGCCACCTTTGACACCATCAACCACTCCATCCTACTCTCTCTCCTGCAATCTGTCAACATCACTGACAAAGTCCTCACCTGGCATCACACCTGCTTCACAGACAGGAAACAATTCATCCACATGAACAACTGCTCCTCATCCACTGACCCCCTGTCCCATGGTGTCCCCCAGGGTTCTGTGCTTGGTCCTCTTCATCCTCTACCTTGTCCCCCTTGGTCAAATTATCCGTCACCATGGTCTCCGCTTTCACTGCTACTGATGACGTCCGATTGTACATCTCCACTAAATCCATCACCTCCACTATCCACTCCACTCTCTCCAACTGTCTTTCCAATATTAAATCCTGGATGCAAACAAACTTTCTTTTTCTCAACTGCTCTAAATCCCACCTGCTAATAATTGGCTCAAATTCCCTTACACAAAGTTCCTACAACGTTAACCTTACGCTTGACAACTCCACCCTGTCCGCCTCCTGTCACTGTCGCAAACTTGGTGTCCTCTTCAACACATCACCCAAATCACCAAAACTGCTTTCTTTCACCTCAGGAACATTTCTTGGCTCCGCCCTTCACTTGCCTTCACTGCCGCTCAAACCCTCATTCATGCCTTCATTACCTTCCGCCTTGACTACTGTAATAGCATCCTCTATGGCATAGGCTCCAAACTCCTTAATAAATTACAATACATCCAGAACGCTGCCGCCCGCCTTTACACTCACACCCGTTCCCGTGATTATATCACTCCCATCCTTAAAAACCTCCACTGGCTCCCCGTACGCCACCGCATTCAATTTAAACTCCTCCTACTCACCCACAAAGCCCTTCACAACCAGGGTCCCTTCTACCTTTCCAATCTTCTCCACTCATACACTCCTTCCCGCCCCCTTCGCTCCTCAAATGCAAACCTCCTTGCCATCCCGACGACCAAGTACAAAACCTGGGGGGACCGAGCCTTCTCTGTTGCCGTCCCCATCCTCTGGAACCCCCTTCCTCAACACATCCGCAACTGCGCAGACCTCCCATTCTTCAAAACACTCCTCAAGACTCACCTATTCCGCCATGCTTTTTAACATCTCTTAATTAATTTTTTTCTCTGTTGTTTTAACTGTAGGTTTTATTTTTATTTACTTATTGTTGTTGTGAAGCATCTTTGAGTGTTATGAAAAGGGCTATGAAAATAAAATGTATTATTATTATTAGTAGTAGTAGTAGTATTATATAGTCATATATAATACACTTGGAGGGAAGGGAGAGGTTGGGGGGTGTTGTGATGCAACACATTACATTTTCAGCACCAGAAGGAAAAGAACAGCAGTGAGTGGGTTGAGGTGAAGAGAAAGTGTAGTCAGAGATTGGCGGTAGTGGCTCACCTGGGGATTAGGGCAGGTGCAGAGGGCATGGAGACATGAGTGGGCTCAGAGAGTGGGTGGATTGTGTGTGAATGTTGCTGCTGTTACTACTAGTCTTTAAAGTGCAGACAATGTTGCCAGGATACAGGGAATTAGTTAACATGCTCTTGATTGAAATCACACAAATTACACAGTTTATTGTGCTGATTGCAAATATGTACAATTGTAATGACATCTTTAGGTGGAAAAAACTGCACTGCATGCACCACTGGCCTGTGATTTATTGCAAAGTTTGCAGCGAGACTTTGAGCATTTACCCTTCCAAAACCCAAGCTTTACAAATGAGCCACTGCTTGTTAATGTTGACCTTAAATGGAAAAAAAAAGTCAATGAGGCAACAAAGAAATTCCACTTGTGTGTAAAATGAGCAAATGAAACCAACATGTCAAGCGGAGAATCTTATCACATCTCTGAAATTGCATTCAGAATTGGCAAGGTTTTGATATTGTGAGCCATGTTAATTGAATAGTCTTCTCACTAATGGAAATATGTCAAGGCATCCCTTCTTACACCCAGCAGACTGCAGACAGTGAGTGATGGAGCACAGAGACGAGTGAGTGAGACATTGAAAGTAGAAGACAGAAAATCCAAACGTATTATTTTTGCCGCAGAGAAGATGTCATGATGAGAAAGAGTAGCAAGGTCATGCTGTTCCTTCTTTTTGATCTAATATGTATCTTATGATAAACTTAGAATTAGCTTCAGGGCTATCCAAGTCCTGTTGGTTTTTTTCTCATCAAAGCCCTCCGGGGTCTTTAGTTGGGTCTGACGGCAGACTGAGGAAAAAATGACTTTTCTCTTGAGTAGAATGTCTTATAGTATCTACAGATAATTTGCTAATGCAACACATTATATAAAAGCTAGGATCACTTGGGCTAGGAAATTTGAATTAGAGGGATGACTTTGTTCTCTTGATGAGGAATCTTTTCATCATCAGTGCAAATAAATGTGTCATTGCAGATTGTAACTGTGATGCATATGTGCTACAGCATGTACTGTATAATGCAATCTTTTGTTATTTGATGCCACCATGGCAGGCTAAATTTGTTGCACCTGCTGCATGCGTGAGTAACACTAATCAGACCATGTTGACACATTATGAAACACGTCATTGTTGATGATTGTCTATCCAATTCAGTTGTTACAATAACAAGGAGTAAAGTAACAATGCTTTTGTACAATATTATGTTCATGCCGTACAGAACAAGAATACAATCCTTCCCACACTGGAGGGGATAACAATGCACAGCTCTATTGCACAGTCTCTCATCCCCCAGGGTGCAAAACAATGCTTTAAATGCACCCGTGTGTTGGAATGAAGCATCATCAACCAGGGAATAGACAAGAAAACAAAAATTATAATCTGCTGAACCATAAACCTTTTCTTTTGTGAAGACGAATAACCAGAATGAATTGTCATTTTTGCACCCAATTATGATAGAATTACAACTACAATCAGGACATTTGATAATGTTATAGAATCAATCAAGTTGAAAACTGTTAGATGTTCGATATTGTATGTTCGATAATGTCATCGCATAGGAACACACAGCGGATGCCCTCACTCCCACAGCAGTGTCTGGTTGCAATATTAAGCACGGTGCAATCAAGCTACATCTAATATTTTGTTTATCATCAAGCTACCTACAAATATCCAAACATTAGGACCATCTCGCAATCTACAACAATAATAATAATCATAATCATAAATACCTCTATGTAAATATCACTATTATGTCTGATTCCGTTTCTGATACAGATCTTGTCCTGGACCTCAGCAGATTTCCAATCGTCCATATTTGCTGACGATTATGATCCGTGTAAAGGCCGAGTTCAGTCAAATATGCTCGCTATGTAATGCACAGGCTACGTTACAAATTTGCCGGAAGATGCTTGCATGGCTAGCTGTAAAGATGTCACTCTTAATTAATGGGCGCATGTGTTTTTTTATTCACATTAGTGAAAGGCACGTTGTCAGCCTTATTTTGTTAGCAAGCTGCTTCTATCTCAGAAAAGGCTGTTTCAAAGCATTACCATACAAGGGAGTCATTGCAAATTCAGTGAGGACGGCACAGCAAAAAGAAGTAGCAAGATAAATAATGAAAGCTCAGAAGCTTCTTTTTTGTTTAACCCAAGCCAGTGAATGAAATTAGTTATTTTATGTGTCGTATCTTTTGTTTATGCAAGAAAGCACTGGGTTGATGAAAAATATAAGGATGCAATAGCAATTACCACCCACACTTTAATCAAAGATTATAGTGAGTGTGTAATTTAGTGGAGAGGCTAAGGACTAAGTCCGAAATAGGACTTGAAATGTTTAAATTCAACCAACAACCAAAGAATAGTTTGTCATTTTTTTTAAACATTTAAGGAAAAGGATGAGAGCAGAGGGCATTTTAACCCATGTATAACCTCTACTCTCACACTCGTGAGTTGCCATAACATCATAAATCCATCCAAACATTTTCTGTTCTGCTTATCCTGTTCCGAGTCACAGGCAGGAGCCTATACCAGCTGACTTGGGTTGAATGATGGGCCCTGCCATTGGTCATCAGTCAATCACAAGGTGGTTGTCAGTGGGGCACTGGGTGGGATTTAATACCACAGCAATTGTGTAAAAATCAGCTACATTACACCCCCAATGGCCAATACACACAATTATGCCTAAAGCAAAAGTGGTGTCCAAGCATGACATTAAAGCTCAAGGTTTCTCACCCTGGGACCCAAATTCTCATTAAGTTGTGACCCACTATTATCGATGTAAAACCAAGCAAACAATTGAAAAAAATAAATAAAAAACACATTTGTAAACACAAATACACATAATTGCATGTACAAAGTGATTTTCAGGGCACTTTATGAAGGCACTTCAGTGAATTCATATTCAATCTAAAAAAGAAACCAAATAAATAAGGCTACACAATGTTATTTCACATTTCTGCATTCAGTGCACTGACAAAGGATCATAACTGCGTGTGTAAAATGTCAATAAAATAAGTTATCAACACTGCACCAAATATACACACATTGTAAACACAGCACACCCAAGAAAAGAGAGATGTGTAAATGTGTAAAACTATAGAAAAACAAAACAAAACTGCAACTTGAAAAAGGTTTTACCAATGTGGGTTGAGAATCACAGTGCTTGATTCTAACATTTTTACAGTTGGACACACCAGAGCTGTAGAGTTGCTTCAAATCATGCCAGGTGCTAATTGTAGTAGCTTTTGACACTTATGCTTAACTGAGCCCCGCGTCCCCCAAGCTCCCTGTATCACAAATGTGACTATGAAGTAGTCAGTCAACGTTAAGTGCTTTTTACTTTAGTGATGTTGAGAATTGACAAATTAAACACAGTCCATTTAGCGCTCTTAATGGCAAATGACAATGTTCATCATTTGAGAAATTGGAAGCAAATGTTCCCTGTTATAGTTACAGGGATAGTCTCACCACTTCTGCCGTTGACATTTTTTATCATGGTGATAATTGTTCACTCCTCCAAGCGGGCAAAGTTTTCTGAGAGTGATGTGCTGTGCTCTGTTTGTCCTCTTTGAGCAATGCAACACCCCAGCAAAATGTCGACAGTTGACAGGCCCAGTTGAATTCCATTTTCACCATGATGGAATAAAAAAAGAGGCACATAATGTGTTGTTTTTAGGGTCGTTAGCTCCACTAGTCTATCATACAAATGTAAAAGTGATTGAAATGTCTATTTGAATACTGCATTTTAAACTTTTTCTGTCTCTCTCTGGCAGTTCAACAATATGAAGCAGATGTGTACAAAAATAATTTTCTAAAATAATTGTGTGTTTAGTAACTGCTGAAAATGGTCCAAAATATTTAAATAGCAGTTTATGTGCATGAACACACAGTACAATGTGCTTTTTGTCAACAATGGTAGCCCAAAAAAAAAAAAAAAAAAAAGGTTTTTGAGGGTGTGCTCAGAGCATCTCTGCAGTTATTTTGTTCAAGCCTTGGTAATTACAAAATTCAATACCGCTTGTTCTTTATAAATCAAGTTAGCACATTGATCTAGCAAGAAGCCATTCTACAACAACAGTGAGACAGCCAGGAGAAAATAGCATCATCAGTCTTTTGAAGTTAGCAGCACTTTGCTGCATTTACAGTTATTGCAAACCCCATTTTTGTCTGCTGGGATTGTTTTTTTTTTTGTTTTTTTTTTGTGCTGCTGGATTTTATTGGTGTCATAATATAGATACCTGTACACAAAACTGCACCTGGTTATAGTTTTATTTTTAAAGACTCTCATTGAACTGACACATGCACTTAGATTAGTGAAGCATTTCAACCTTGTAATTTGTTGGGTATTATAAAACCACAATGCAACTGGCAAAGACAAATGAATTCTAGCTCGAGATGTTTGCAAAACAAACTGTCTTTTGTCAGGTGAAATGCAAAATGTCAGCACTCCCTTCCCAGCAGACAGCGGGCATTGTTTCAGATGCTGTGAGTATGGTTCAGACTATTTCTGTTGTGATTGACTGGCATGTCAGCAACAAAGCAATCGTCAACAGCTGCTGAAATAACCCCATTTGGGGTTATAGCTGTTTGTTTTATGGTTTGATTTTTGTGGGTCAGGATGCAGAAGGAACATCACTTAGAAAGGAATATTTAACAATGTGCCAAAATGGAATATCTAGGGAGATAGTCTGTTGAAACCAGGACATATTCATCTATTTCAAAGAGCCCTCTGGACTCCTACTGTGACACTGAAACTAGAGGCTCGGGCTACATTTGAAGTTAGCTCTCAAACAATTCCTATTGTGACAGAATGCAGTAGAATTTGGCTGTTTAAACCAATCAAATGAGTGGGCAATTCCCTTCTTTACCACCAGGATAATGCAATTTAGTGACTGCATGAAGAACTGCCTCAACAATGATGGCGAAGTCACGACATGATTTATTCTAGCATTCTTCACCAGATCCTCAGTTTCAGTTATCCTTTCAACCATCAATTTGCATCACTTTGCCCAGCAATATATCAGTGTCTTCACCCACCATGCAGGTAATGAAATCCTGTATGCCTCAGTATACCTACAATTTAAGTGGTAGCATCAAAATCATTACTCCGCAACGGCCAAATATCTACTGCAGAATATCAGAGGGAAACATAATGCTCATATCATTAGTCAAGCACTGGACAAATAATTATGCCGTGCAATATTAAACCAAGAAATGGGAAATGCATAGCAGATAGGGTGCCAGAGAGCGATGGGTTTGATGGGTGGGAGAAGGTGTGGGGGCAAATAACAGTACGACACGAAATAAATTAATCCTGAATATCTACCGCTCCCTATGCACCTCTACTATTGAAGGCTCAGTCAGTCTAGTCCATTCATGAATCACTGGGCCTTGGAGACACACAGGAGAAAAACCGCCAGCTCTCATAAATAAAGCAGCAACTTAACTGCTGTCGTGCCAATGAGTCATCCAGGTCTGCTCTCATTCACTTTCGAGATGCGCAAAAGCATTTTAAACCACCAAAAACCTCCTATTGAGTAGCTCACTTTGATGGAGTAACATGTTTAGCATAAATTTGTAGCAAAACATAAGATTTATATTATGTTTAGAATCGGACTGGTTCCCAGCATTGTAGTTCAGAGATCGTGGGTTCGATCCCGGCTCCGGCCTCCCTGTGTGGAGTTTGAATGTTGTCCCCGTGCCTGCGTGGGTTTTCTCCGGGTACTCCGGTTTCCTCCCACATTCCAAAAACATGCATGGTAAGTTTATTGGACACTCTAAATTGCCCCTAGGTGTGATTGTGAGTGCGGCTGTTTGTTTGTCTCCATGTGCCCTGCGATTGGCTGGCAACCAATTCAGAGTGTCCTCCGCCAACTGCCCGAAGACAGCTGGGGTAGGCTCCAGCACGCCCGCGACCCTTGTGAGGATAAGCGGTATAGATAATGGAAGAATGGATGGATATGCAAAAAAAAAAAAAAAATAGCAAAAAAACATCAGACTAACACTCACATATATTGATTCCCCTCTGTAATACTTAAGATCATCCTCCAACATTGCACTTTAAAATAAATCATTTGAAAGGGGTTAGTTTGTGAAAATGCAGATAATGCCATTGGAGTTGCTAGATTCTTATCAATTCCCGTCCCTAGTTGTATTTCTTAAAAAAACATGCATTCCTTTACAAATCTACTCTGTAACAACTGAACATTTTGAGGGATCTCCATGTGAAGATATGCATACAGTGTGGAAGTAAAATGTATGAATTAAGGTAAATTCTGATGGCCGTTTTGACCCAAAACAGGTAGCTGGGAGCACACAAAATTAATTTACATAATTTGTAGCCTTTATACTGCAATGGTAGAAAGCTGCTTTCCCTGTATAATCGCAAAACGGCTTCCATTATACCAAGAACAGAGGCAGTCACCATTACACACACAACACACACAATCCTCTTTGCTTAGGTGGAAACCTGGTTTAAAGATTAGATAAGAGGCATGCATTTAATTCCATTTTATTGATTTAGAGTGGTCATCTTGATTTCGGCTCCAGCCATTGATCTGAAATAGATGATACAAGATGGTTATCAGGCACCAACAACGTCGTGTTTGAACATGTAAAAATACTGCACCAGATTTCTGCTCAAATCACCAGAGAGGCTTCACATCAAAATGTCACTAAAATGTCACTGGGGAAATTGAGCTGTTTCTTCTCAATAAGATGATAATGTTTGCAGCGGGGAGACCAGCAGAAAAATCCTGCAGCAGTTGTTCATTATCTTTGTCAAATAACACTGTTATCAAACCAGGCATATCTAGTGATTGGTTTCAGGTCAATTTAGATTTCTAATATGAACATTGCAGCTTAGAGTGTCAGGTGTAGCAGGATTTACACATGGTCATTTGATCGATATTTTGTCAATGTTTGCTTTCATCCAGCTATTACATGTATTTAGTAAAAACAAAAACAACAAAAAAAGTAATTTATATTATATGTAAAAAAAAAAGCAGAAATACAATTAAGACAGTAGGTAATTGCTGAAATTATATCGTTTTGTGCAACACGTCTGTAGTGTATACACCAGGGGTAGTCAATATGGGTTCGCCGCCTACTCTGTGGCAGGCGAGCCCTAATTGAAAAATGTTTTTCGTCACTATTTTGCTTTGGTTGGGTCAGCACTCATTGGCCGGGACTCATCACCATGCCAACGATACACAGACAGCCTGTAGTAAATGCCCCCGCAACTCATTCATTGTTCGGGAAATATTTTAATCTCAATAATAGAGGTGACTTAAATGTTTGTTACTTTCGTGTTTGGTATACAGTATTTATGTTTTTGAGCGGTCCATTTCACGTGCCTCATGCATGGGAAGTAATGTCACAGTGACATTCATTCGGCTGTGTGCGTCAGTGACAAAAGTGAGGAACAATGCAAAATATTTCTGTAGGTACCATGTTTTGCAACAGCCATTACTTGTTGCAACAGAAAGCATTATATGAGTTTATTCGATTTTAATTAATAAAACTTAACCATCTTTTGATTGCTTAGTCATTTCCCTTATTGTAGGTAGTATGCTTTGTCTTTGAGAATAAGTGTATAATACAGGAAGTGCTTTGTTACCTGTGTAAATTACATATTGAGCAGTGTTCTAGATTGATGTCATTTGCAAGTATACATGTTATTATTTATACTATTATTATTTATCATATGAAAACCACACAAACACACACACACACACACACACCCTCATACACTCAAAGTGTGCATTCTCAATATGTATTTCCTTTTTTGTGGTTCTTTGTGTTTTAAATTGAAAAAAACAAAGGTTCTTAACCCCCTCTTGATAGCCTTTTTTCTTTATTCTTTCATAACAGGGGTCATGTTTTGTTTTATTCAACTGTTTATTTTTATTTATATCACAATTGAATGAAAACGACACTTTGTTTTGAATATTACAGCACTATTGCAGGTGCCATGAAATGGAACTTTGACCCATTGAAAAATGTATTTGTTTTTTATTCGACATTGACTAGCGACTTTGCCCCACCTCTCGCCCAAAGTCAGGTGCGATAGACTCCAGTTACCCATGACTCTTAAGTGTTATAGAAAATGGATGGCTAGAGGGAATAAATATCCTTTGCCTTTGCAGCATATCTGGTCCATAAAAAATGTATTAACAGTACATGTCAGCTCATTTATGGCATTTTACAATGTAATTTAATTATTTAACTTCCCCTGACAAGAAATTGCGATCCTAGTCATAACTTTCTCTTAGACATGAGGTCACAATTGGACATGGGAAAGTATTGCATTTTCCTGCACCGCTTGAGCTTTAGCTTTGAAAACACACATTGTAATTACTATGTAGCTGTGACTACTGGAGGGACAGGAGCCAACCCACATACTTTTATAGAGGTTAGATAGAGGAGTTAATACCAGAATGTCCTCTTACCTATTGAGAAGTTAACCTTGCTTTTTCTTAAGCATGAACATGTTAGTGATAACCAACAAGATACATTCTAAGGGCTGACAGAAATGTGAACTTGTGCTCTTGATTCATTGCTGCCGTGTGCCTGTAAGTGATACCAACTAGTTTGGGATCATGTAGTAGCAGTGTTGAGCCTTTCAGTATGCTGATGGACAGGGTCAAACACCGCGATCTGTATTTATCAGCAAGATACTGTTCCTGTGCTGTAAATGTGATTCTAAAGCCTCTTTATCCTCTTTCTGAGGATTTGCAGTATAGCAGATCACATGTGAGTTTCCCTGCACTTAAGCCTCACTATCAGCGGTCCAGTGCGCTGTCAACATGTGCAGGGCAATAATTTTAATTTTGTACGTATTTAATTTGAGCCTACACTCTTTGGAAAACTATGCAATGGTAAAGTCATCCGTCAAGTGGCTTTATGTTGAGTGCGTTCAGTTATGAGTAAAAGCTTGTGACAGAACTGTATACAAACATCCATTCCCCTTGTTATGAATGAGGCATGCATTATTGGGCCATGTGATACTGAAATCATACCAGATTACACTAAAAACAGTCTTTTTGTCAACGAAATTTGAGTTATATTACATCACAGTCAAATATTCTTACCCTCTAACTTCTTACAAACAAGTATGAATTGTATGACGTATGAACAAGTAAAATTGTATGCATGATACAATTCAGATTCGGATTGAGGTCACACATTTGGCACCAATTGAAATTTAATCCGGACATCAACATGTTCTCATCTGTCAAACGTTCACCATAAATACACTATCAGAAGCAAAACAAATCATTATGTTTTATTTCATTCAAATATCAATTCCTCTACAGCATGCTGAAAAAATTACTATTATAGAAAAGTTTATTTGATTTGAACATTCATTTGTCCTCACTCTTAGCTCTCATGGGTTTATACTGTTTGTTTAAAATAAACACTGTAGTTTTATCCTATCGTAGCAATGTCTTTCAAACATGATATTATACAAGCGTATGAAAAGAGAAGGTAGCATATAAAGGAATGTATTTTGGCAGCAAGTCCTCTAACGACCTAAAGCAGATTTAATAAGGGAATACAGAGTTTGGGGATGCTGTAGGGAGGAGGCAGCAAGTAGTGGGGAATCATGGGCTGTCAGAATCATGTCTGTCTAAGATTCAGGAATCTCGGAAGCTAATTCTGTTTGATGTATTAACCACGATGAAGGGGGCAGGGTCTGTTCGTTCACAGTCCTGTGAGGATTTGGGTACATTGTGTATTATTGTGCATGATGGCTATGCAAGTTTGTCCACATACTTTCCTTTTATGATTTCGCCCATAGACGGAGTATAGAAGAGGAACTACGATTTATGTTGTTTGATGTTGCATATGTGGGAGTGGGAGGCTTGTTTGGTACTGATTCTGCCATTCCATTAGATGTTCATTTGAGTCCCTTGGTGTAAATCTTAAATTTGTTTAGCAGAAAATAACAAAAGCAGATTCTCAATCTTGTAAATACACAAAACAATCTAGATTCAGTAGACATTAGATACTAACCCATTTTAAAGCGATATATATCAATCAGTTCTTGGTTGTTGTATGCAAACAGGAGATGTGTTTTCAGAGAGCAGCTGACTAAATCAATAATTCAGACAAAGGTGTGGTGCTAATCTATATCCTATCATACTTTATCACCTCAATGTCCCCGCCTGTGATATACTTAATTCCATATCTGCGTATACCACATTCATTAAGGCTGAGCATTTTAAACTTTTTTTAGTTTGTTGGCTTTCATTTGTCTTTATCCATACGCATCTCATAAGAGCTTTGGAAAATCATTCAATTACAATATTTTCTTTTTTTTTTCCCAATTCATTTTCCATTGCGAAGGGTTGCGTAACAAGAATGTAAAATTAATCCATGTTGGTTTGGCATTTTACATGTATTTAATTTGACCCCTTAATTCAGTGCAGAGCTCAACTTCTGTTGCCAAGCAACTCTATTAAGGTGCACACAAAAGGCTCATTATATATTTCTTGGGTGCTGCTCTTAACCTGTAATTCTTCAAGAAAAAACGCACAAATCTATATCCAGATGACAATTTAGAATGTGTATAGCTATATCTGTACCTGTCACTAATGCAGTCTATTCAGTTTAGCAAGGTTGTTTTCGCTTTGTAGAAGTCCTCATGAAATCATTTCCTGACAGTCAATTCACTGAGAGTATGCACATGTCTTTTTTTGTGGAACACAATCAGAGGAACCAAGTTGAGCTCCTCTTCTTATGCATCTTTCAGACATATGTTACTAACAGGATATGACAGCATTGCCCTGAGTATTTAAATGGTTCATGGTGCTTGTACTGTGATGTCTACGATACGACACGACGAGCCATAAATATGTCAGTTTTGACTCAAATGGGCTCTGAAAGGAGATAGCAATGGAGTATTCATGCTAGATGCTTTTGCTTTGGGGCTTTGTCTAAAGCCCATTTTGAAAGACTCTGCCAAAAATTCATCAGAAGATTAATCAGATCTGTCATCAATATCATACCATATCTGTATCAACTGTATCTAGTCTATCCCCCTCACAGTATCCGAGCTAAAGATGGTCTGTGATCTGCTCACTTTTTTTTTTTTTCCAGCATTTCAAAATGAGAGCTTCTTTTCGTATGCTCAAGGCTATTCACTTAGATGTCTTAATATATTTCCCTTTTTTTGCGATAAATGTGGCATTAATAATAGTATCTGTTTTGCTGAGGCTGAGAATCTAAGGCAATATGGGGCATACATCAAATATGTGTTCATTAACTCCCTAAACACGAGGGATGGAGGCTGCAAGTTGTTGGCTGCCGTTGTATGTGATGGGAAGCAGGGTAGCTGGATCCAAGAGGGGGAAGTGATTTGAGGCAGTAACTGAGAAATGCAGTAGGATTTAATTTGCATGAAGACAGTGAGGCAGAGGGCATGACTCCGTGCTTATATTCTATTGCCTTTCTGAGATGATTTCAGATGCAGTAGTTGGATTACAGATCTCTCACTCCTAAAGGCCACAAACTAAACACACAAAGCAGCTCACTCAAACAGCTTAATCTCTTCATCTGATGATTGACAAGTTGTTTTTCTGCTTCGATTCACGTCGCGGGATTCCTCTTGACTGTTGGAATTTCCAGAACATATCCTGCTTCTGCATTGACTGGACGCTTACAGCCAGACGTGAAAAAGGTTATTGTCAATCTAATTACGCATGATTTTTTTTTTTTTTCTCTCCAGCATCTTGATAACGTCGAGGAACGTGAGACCTCCCCATCTCGTTGCATCAAAATAATTACTTTGAGTGCAAGAATGAGATGCACACACACTCTTTCAAAATAATCCAACCCTGGAAATGTATTGCCTATCGGAACACGGTCTAGCAAATCTTGACAAGCAAGACCATTAAAGATCCTATTATTAGCCCGGCATATAGGCATGCACACGCACTATGAAACTGTGACTCACACGCAGACAATATTAGAGGGGGAAAAACGAAATTTTAAGCGTGGTTGAAGGATTTTTATCCCTTCTCCCCAATCCAATTATGTTCTAGTTCAAACAAAACATAAGTGTATGCATGCTTCTCATCCAGATGCTGCAGCAGTAGTTATTAGCTCTGACGTTGGGAACTTTGAGATGCAATAAGGTATCCAGCAGGGAGAGGATATCGAGGATTAATTTCTCTCATGTCTGATTCTTTACAGCCCGTTTTCCTCTTTGTTTTTACTTCCCTACTGGCATTATTAACTCTTTCCACAGTGTGTGTGGAAGATTAATTTCTCGGAATATCAAAGTAAATTGAGCGATTGGTGTGCAAGAGGCTAAATAGAAATCTCCTACGAGTACATACTTCAGGTAGGTCCTTGAAGTGAGCCTTGTTGAAGTCAGTTAAGCTTGCTGACATGAACACGCTGAATGTTGTTTAGTGTATACGCACCAAAAAAGAGCCATTACATTGTTATGGCTGCGCAACTTCTGCTTGAAAATAATGATTGAATTAACGGAACCTAAAATCCCAGCTGGCATTTTTTTTTTTTAATTGAATTTCTAAACACATTACAGGACAACCAGCCGGCTAACTTAAATGTTGATTGTAATGTGACTGAGTGATAGGAGTCATGAGAGCAGCTTCTACATTTGCTTGCATGCACAAGTTTTAGTATATCGTATATATTATACCAGGTATATCAGGCCCTTGGTGGTTGTTTGAATTGGAACCCACATTTCTTAGAATTAACCAGTACAACCCTATGATTTATGCCAGCCTATCAAGCAAAGAAAAAAGTGATAATAATAATTGTTAGCCTAACCTTGGATGTATAACTCGTTTAACTCGACAACTTTGCCTCTCCCTTTGGCTACAAGCATATACATCTTTTTCATTTCATAATACTGGATCATTTGGGTTTTACCTTCAGGACAGTTATCGAGGAGATTAAACTGTTATTTGCTTGCTCGTGTATGCCACATGTTATTCATTTTTGGATTAAACTTTGTTTTTTACAGGACCGGAACATTCGTCTACGGCTCTATGCCTATATTCATATACATTTAGATTGTTGTATTATTTATGTATTTATTTATTTTTAAGTTGCAGCTAAACTCCCTTTTAGTATTCAAATCTTGCCTTTTCTTCCTGGAATCTTTACTCACCGATTCAACTGAATATGAATTATTATGGTGTCAATTTGTTCTTTAAAAAGGACCTTAAGTGTTGTGGCTCGTGTTGTATGGGTCTAAGTTATGAGCAACTTTTGTGTTCAAATTCAAAGCAGGAAAAGCAAAACTTTTGGTATTCATTTGGACTTCTTCTTAACATCTCTTGTCTGAAAGAATAGTTTCTCACTCACTTCACCATGGAAATCTGTCAAGTTCTCTTGATTTTTCTGGCAGACAGTGGCTTCTTGCGCTTCCTTTTTTGCTATTTTTCCCTTTTTCCATTTATCTTCTCCATCTTGTCATCCATTTCAGTGCCCTCTTACCTTTTGTGTCTCTGCATTCAAGAGGTATCTTTTTTGGGAATATATTGGCATGATGCCTACAAACTGCAAGTAACACCAAGTAATGACTTTTCGTGTCCTTTGGGCTCAGATAAGCATATTTGGTCCCCGCTGTTAAAGAAAATGAGGGTCACTTTAAAAAAAAAGGGAATTCATTTTCTTAACCCAAAAACTAATCAAAATGTTAATCCTATGCTCTTCCCAATTAAGTTTTCCCACTGATCCTTTCTCCATTTTCCAAAAGCTGACAGCACCAATCTCCCCTGACACCAAAGCACATTATATTTGTCTACCACGTTCCATCATCTCATTTCATTTTGCCAGAGGAAATATTAATTGATGTATTTTGTATGTTTTTAATTGACTCTTAACCACAATGTGTCTTCACCTAAAGAGACTCATTATTAGAATCTAATCTTGGGCAAGCCAGTTTGTAATATACTATGCAGCGTTGTCCTACAATACCGTTATGTTGTTACATCAGTATAATCCCAACAAGACATAAAAAAATGCAGGACATACATATGCATATGGAATACCCTTTTTATTGGATACATTAAATGGAATAACTGATGGGAGGTATACACTATATCAAGTCATCTGACTTGGTCAAATAATGTCCTGTATGTTAGTGTTTTTGTATTTTGCAACTTTGTGCAAGACGATATGATAACTCTCATTTTATTAACTTCATCTACTGTCTGGCAACGGTCATTAGCATTCAAGTTTGTTTTCAACCTTATTTTGAGTCGCCACATTTCTTTTGAATGTGTTTCAAAGACTGGTTGGGCATCCCTTTTCATGTATTTTATTGAAAGACAATGACAATTGTTTAATATACTGGTTGAGATTTTTTGGTCTTTTTTTTTTTTATTCTTGTACCAACTGTTGCCACGGAACAACACAAAACATCTCATGGGCTAACACGTGTTGCAGCCCTGCCTGTGTCAGAACAAACAATACCATGGCCTTCATTAACATTTCCAAATGTGCAGACAGAAGGATGTTCACGCAGGAAACCCCTGTATATTTTATTCGTACAGACAAGAATATTACCAATGGATTTTATTTTATTTTATTTTTTTACATACTGCGTTTCACAATTGATCAGGCAGTTAATATGTATTATGTTTTCCTTCAAACCGAGCTGCCATCATTGGGAGGTTTGTACGATTTAGCTGTAGCAGGGGAGCCGAAATCATTACTAGATGATGGCCCGCAGCTCACCACAGTGAACCAAGTAGAATATTTTCCCCACACTAGCTTGAAATGTGTTCCACAGTGAGACGTGTCCTTGTAATGGAGAATAGACATCCATAGCTCATTGCAGGACAGAGGGGCTGACGAAGAGCTTTTTGTCAAAGGGTGATGCATTCACGGCAGCACTCCCACATACTGTCATATGGAATGGTGTGAACACTCCGATTTGTCATTAGATGTGGCAGCTATATTCACACTTGGTGGGTCCCGTTGCAGTAATACTTGATTTTACTGTAACAACATTATGGTATTTCAAGGCCAGTGCTTCCACTGAAATGAAATTCTCTTTGGGGGAGGGAGGGAATGGAAAAAAGCACTCCAGAATAGGTGACACAGACAGTGAAGGATGTGAATTCAGTCTTGCCTATCAAGACCATTAGGGCCTATGTGATTGTTTTTTAATGCATTCACTCTGGCCGTTTTTTCTCTCCATTAACAGTATGTGAACAAAGGGACTTCTGGTCTTTATCCACCTCCCTTTCCTCTTCCCCTGTCTGATCACTTCATCCTCCACCCAAACCCATGCTGACTCTCCTGCACTCTTCTCCCCTCCCTGCCTCTCGCTTATGTTCTTTCCCTCCCCCTCTGCAGCGTGTCCCCTAGTTTTCTGGTAGCTGTGTCTCTTTGATAATCCAAGACTCTTTGAAGACTCCAATTCCACACTGCTTGCCTCCGAGCTATTGCACCTACAAAAAAACAACTGTGTGTGTGTGCGTGGGTGTGGGGTGTGCGGGTGTGTGTGTGTGCGTGTGCGAGCGCATGTAGATGTGTCTAAGTAGAAGCAGGAGAGCAGTAGAAGGGATGTGGTCATGATGGCGGAATGAAAATAAATAAATAAATAAATAAAACCACACACACACACACGTTACACCCCTAATATATATATATATATATATATGTATATATAACGGTACGCTAAATCACATTTCGGTTCAGTTCGGTTTTTTGGAAACTTTGGTTCGGTATATTTTCGGTACAAAAAAACAGATTAAAAAAAAAATGTTTATTTTGAAAAGATGCCAAGTAAATGGTACATTTTTTAGAAAAAAAATAAATAAAGCGAATCATTCTGGTGATATTCTAAAAAATTACACCAGAATAAAAAATACACTAACAATAAAGATCTCTTAATTTAGTAAATTATTAAGACACTGAAATCTTTAAAGGCGGCACGGTGGTCGACTGGTTAGCACATCCGCCTCACAGTTCAGAGGTCGTGGGTTCGATCCCGGCTCCGGCCTCCCTGTGTGGAGTTTGCATGTTCTCCCCGTGCCTGCGTGGGTTTTCTCCGGGCACTCCGGTTTCCTCCCACATTCCAAAAACATGCATGGTAAGTTAATTGGATACTCTAAATTGCCCCTAGGTGTGATTGTGAGTGCGGATGTTTGTCTCTGTGTGCCCTGCGATTGGCTGGCAACCAGTTCAGGGTGTCCCCCGCCTACTGCCCAAAGACAGCTGGGTTAGGCTCCAGCACGCCCCGCGACCCTTGTGAGGAGAAGCGGTACAGAAAATGGATGGATGGATGGATGAAATCTTTAAACACTCAGCAGCAAAAGCCTATGACACACCAAAGTATTCAAGTTAAAGACAAGTTGTCATTCAAGTACATGTATACACTTTTTGTGATAAAAAAAAAAACCCAGACAATAACAGTTACAATTATTGCTAACCATATTAAAACTCTTATATAATGAAAAAACTTTAAAAAGTCTTTTTGAAATTGTATACACTTTTCAGGCATTGAAATCTTTGAATGTTCAACTGCATATTGTAACGAATTGGGTTATCTGTGTTGTGGTCGGATTTGAGTGTTGCTGAGTTGTGATGTTTCCGAGGTTCATGAATGCATCGTGAAGCGAGTGGAGCGGCGAAGAAAGAAGAGCGTGAGCAGTTGTGCTTGAATTAATAAAAACGTGATAATTAAACTACGTATGACGGCGTGTTCCTGGAAAACGCTACAATATGATAAATCTTGGTCTTTAAGTTTGACGTTTTGGGCTAAAAAGACTGCTTGCTTCCTCGTCTAAGAAACATTCACAGTCGGATGATGCCGTGCATGTTAGACGTGCTAGCCGCAACATAGCCGCCGATTTCATGTAGCAATGGCGGCACACAACTTTCGGACTTATCCACCACCTCTCCCCATCGACGATGGGGAACAGGAAAGCCAGAATGTTCCCAAACAGGAGACTGCAGTGTAGGCGGGGACCTTCGAGCTCTGGCTCTTTTCTAGCTCTCTCTTTTGTGCCGTCACTCTCGTCTCCTGCATGCAACAGTCAGCGTCCGTGTGTAAGCTCGCGCTAATAAGTGGACCGAACCGAACGCAAGTGGACCGAACCGAACATGCCATACCAAAACGTCTTAATACACCCGAGTGTACCGTTACACCCCTAATATATATATATATATATATATGGCGGCACGGTGGTCGACTGGTTAGCATGTCCGCCTCACAGTTCAGAGGTCGTGGGTTCGATCCCGGCTCCGGCCTCCCTGTGTGGAGTTTGCATGTTCTCCCTGTGCCTGCGTGGGTTTTCTCCGGGAACTCCGGTTTCCTCCCACATTCCAAAAACATGCATGGTAAGTTGATTGGATACTCTAAATTGCCCCTAGGTGTGATTGTGAGTGCGGATGTTTGTCTCTGTGTGCCCTGCGATTGGCTGGCAACCAATTCAGGGTGTCCCCCGCCTACTGCCCAAAGACAGCTGGGATAGGCTCCAGCACGCCCCGCGACCCTTGTGAGGAGAAGCGGTACAGATAATGGATGGATGGATATATATATATATATATATATATATATATATATATATATATATATATATATATATATATATATGCATTTCCTGTGAAAAAAGTCTCTCTTTTTGGGATTATATGCTTGCTGGATACACTAAGGAGTGCACTTCTTCATTGTAAATTTTTGTTGGTTGAGCCAATTTTTCTGTGGCTTTTTTGGTGGAATTTTTCGGTGGAACCTCATTGATCGCAACGATCCCAGATGACGGATGGCAAACTAAATAAAGGGGGTTTCCGTGCATGCTTAATCTTACTATTTTCAAATTTGTCCCGTCATTCATCAACCGTCAGCAAAATGGGCGTCTGTCAGTGAGGACCAACAGACTCGTCCATCACATACATGTTGTGCCCAGCTCTGGTGAACTCCATATGAACGTCTGTATTTTTACCATTGTCTACCACCTTGCGCAAACACAACTGTTTTCCCTTTATAATGGTATTATAGCCTTATCAGAAATTACTTTCTGTAGTACTGGAAAAATTGTCATAATCAAGTAAAATAATACCTACACTCTTTGAATTTCAATGACTAATTACATTCACAGTAAAAGATGCAATATTCTGTGTGGATCCAACTTTTCCATATTTATGTTTTTGTTTATAGTTTGTTTTGAAGATGGTGAAGAATAATACACCCAGTGTGCCATTTGGTTAATGAACATGATGTTTGTAGCACGAGTCATCGATATTTTGAGAGGAGCATGAACACCTCTTAGGAAGCTATTATGTATGATGGTGTCCTCCAGTGGACATTAAAGGCAATTCCACTTCAATGTTTTAAAACATTGCATGTACATGTACAACAAACAGTGGTACCCATGGCAAAAAAGAGGCATACACAACAATGATGTAATTTGCAAATTGTTCATACCCACTAAAATATTAGCTTCGGAACCACTGTTGAAAATAAGCTATCTACAAAAACTGATTCACATACTCTACGGATGTCAGATGCTTCGCAAATGTAATTATTCTTATAATAATAATATAATCATCTAATAATTATACTTGGCAGCACGGTGGTCGACTGGTTAGCACGTCCGCCGAACAGTTCAGAGGTCGTGGGTTCGATCCCGGCCCCGGCCTCCCTGTGTGAAGTTTGCATGTTCTCCCCGTGCCTGCGTGGGTTTTCTCCGGGTACTCCGGTTTCCTCCCACATTCCAAAAACATGCATGGTAAGTTGATTGGACTCTCTAAATTGCCCCTAGGTGTGATTGTGAGTGCGGATGTTTGTCTTTGTGTGCCCTGCGATTGGCTGGCAACCAATTCAGGGTGTCCCTCGCCCACTGCCCAAAGACTGCTGGGATAGGCTCCAGCACGCCCCGCGACCCTTGTGAGGATAAGCGGTATAGATAATGGATGGATGGATAATTATACTTATTAGAATTGTGCCGATGGTCAAAATTCACCTTTGCTAAAATGATTTATTTTGTCCATTTCTTATCCACTTTGTGTCACAAGCCTCACCTTTCAGTGAGTCTGGCTGTTCCCTGCAACCCTCCTGCTATTTTCACCATTATTTCAGTCTCAGTCTGTAGACCCTCTTCTTCTGTCTTCGTCTGCAGCCCTCCCTGTTTGACTCCATCATGCCGCCTCTCTTTGGCAGAGGAGCTTGCCACTGGGATTTTGAAGAAATTGAATTGAATTATGAAGGAATTTCTCTGCAGTACGATTGGCATCACTCCCTCCGCACAATATACCATCATTGTCATATCTCTCAGTGTGGGGCGAATGAAAATAGGCCTTTGCACCATTCTTTCTCTCATCCTTTTAAATTGAATTTTTCATATCATGGGGGGCACTGAGACATCAGCCGTTTCCTTTAACATGGGCAGGAAACGCATTTCATAATATCTGAGTGACACGTAACGGTGATTCACTAGAAAATGGCTGGCTTCCAGCTCCAGTACACATTGGATATAGCACAACTAAAGGTAGATAAACAGGGCCATATAGGTTTTCTCCAGTTTGAAATCTTAAGAGTGTTAACGCCGAGTATACTATATCACTTTTTTGGTGTAAGAAAAAGAAAAAGTGCCTCTCTTGCACAGGAACATATAGTGCTCAGAATCTTATACATCCACCTGTCTAACTGTGTGAAGTAATACAAACTTGACGCATTCAAATCTTAAAGCTCCCTGTTTAATTTTGTTTGAAGAAAAGATATGGCTCCGAAGCTGTTTATGCAGAAGTTATATTTTCCAGTTGCAAATTTCACTTGCAGAGTTGGTTATTATTCAGAGTTATTAAACATTGTTGTGCTTTGAGCATGTTCCTGAAATTGTGTTTTCAGCATACAGAGTATCACTTAACGTTGCATAAGATTTGTTAAAATTCTAATAAGGATTTGTTAAGATTCTAATAAGGACATACAAAAAAAGCATGGCAAATTGTATTACATCTTTTTAACATGGTGAGGACCAACAACATAAGTCATGAAATCCAATTCAATATGTGGCTATATATGTCATAACACCCATTTTGACAAGCAAAAAACAGAGTTTTTGAGCACTCTAACCGATTATAAAACATATTAAAAATAAAAAAAACATTTAAATTGTGTATGAATATGATTTGGTGAGCTATGGTAACAAAAAAATTACTTCCGTTTTGACTATGTCATGTCTTCAAGCGTATAGCCTTTTTGAAGTTTTGAATTGTCTTGTAGGCCTTAAAGGGTATACAAGTATGATACCATGGTATGATACAATAAAATTGTGTGTTATGTTGTGGATTAATGTAATAGCATACAGCCATATCTGGAAAAAGACGATACAAAAAAAAGTATGGCATTACATTGAATATTGGGGGTGCATTTGCTTGCCCCTTGTACTCTTGACTTTTGAGCAAACGGCACCTTGAACCTTGAAGTTGATCGACATGCCGCGGAGGTTGCACCTTTTAGGATCAGAAACTGACCCATAATACTATTTCCAACACCATATGTGTTCCAACAGTATACACTGTGGAAGTAATTTAAATTCTACTAACACAGTCTCGCCATCTTGATAGCAAACCCTTACACATCACCCAAGACAGAAAATGCAGAACACGAAACCTTAGACAGGATTCAAGATTTATTTGCCGTTGTCATTGCACAAAGGTATATGCAAGAAAAATAAGATACTCATACATGCATACTGTTTCTCAACCATAGTTCAATGCAGTTGTTATTCCTGAAGGTAACAACACAGTAGAGAAGAGAACAAAAATAATAATGAGCATAAAAACCATCACCGTATTTTACGGACCATTAGGCGCAGCGTATTAATAGGCGCGTTATTTTTTGGAAGTATTGTACTGTCTGTTAAATAATTTATGATAATTGTACCATATGTTTATTTGATAGATTTAGCGCAATTATGGTAGGTACAGACTGGTCAAAACATTGGGTAGCGCTGCGTGTCTCGCTTGCAACTACACGGGGTTTACTTTGAGCAGAGGAGCGGATCCTCCGACAGACAAAAGAAATGTTTGAACATCGCTAGTCAATCTGGTGTCCGGTGGTGGTGTTATTACTTTGGCTAATGCTAAATGCTATCTTGGTTGACAGTTCAACGGCTGTAAACAAGTCAATCCACTTAGCATTATCCAACTTTTTTCGCTCGGTCCCGGCAGCTCTTTAAAGTTGTCTGTGTTGTTTACTTTGCGCCGGTCCGGTCCCACATTTTATCATTGGAAATATGCCACCAGAAAAGCTCACCCTATGTTGGATCTAACCAGCTAGTCGGACTACATTTCCCATGATTCTGAGACACGAAAGCATGAAGTAGTACTAGTTCTGGAATGATGAAAACCAATGCCTGCTAGTGATTAGATGAGAATGAGAATGGAAACATGAATGTTCCAGTAAATAGGAAGGAAACTTATTTCCTATGTTAACTTTACCTCTCGGTCCCACACACTGCAATGATATTGTTCCACATTGTAAAATTCAAAATGCACCACCAAAAATAGCTCGCATTAGGCTATTAGGACTATTTCCCGTGATTCTGAGACAAAGAAGTAGGAAGTAGCCTTAGTTTCGGTATGATGAAAACATACAGATGCCTACTTGTGATTAGAAGTGGATGAGAATGACAACGCGAATGTAAAAGGAAGGAATTTGAAGGCTACAAACTGATAAGATGACATGTATCCATACATAGGGCCCATCACATTACAATTGACACTGTCAATTTTTGAGAAAATTAAAGAATTTTTTAGTGCGTTTTATATTCCGAAATGGTAAAAGTTAGTTTTAATCTAGAAATTGAGTTCTCTGTACCTCAGATCAGCTGTAAGCGATCAGTTACGGGGCGCTGACACAGTTTGTTGAGGAGTTTGACAACCTCGGGGGAAGATTGAGCTTGCTGCTGGTTTTGGATCTGATGCTGTCTTCCCTGAGCGGGCCGCCTAGATTTTTGCTGGTTGCCCAAACTATTCTACTTGGCTGATTTGTACAGGTAACGCTACAGCATTCAAACCAGGAAGTGAAACATGGTTGCGGTGCTTGCTATACTACCGTACCAAGTGGTGTATGCTAGAAAGAACAGTTTTCAGATTATGGAGTGAATGGAGCCACAGTTGTGATTTTTTAGTTTGTTTTGTTTGTAATTGAGGCTAGGTGATCAACAATGTGTACTTCCAGATACTTCACACTGCTGACTCTCAACAGCAAGTCCCATCTACATGAGAGATGCAAATGTAAGTCTACCTCACCGACCACTCTATAGAAAGTGAAAAGGTGATGGAGTTGAAGAAAAAGCTTTCGCATCTGCATAAGTACCGGCAGCTCAGTGCTGGCAATCAGTGAGGCTTGGCTCAGTGACAGGGCACCTGACTGTAGAGTGGTGTCAGATAGCTCTGGGGCAGTCAAAAGTGGACTGAATAGTTGGTGCGATGGGAAAGCACGGCAGCAGTGGCGTCCAATGTCCCACTCGGGACTAGTGGTGCAAATCAGCAGACGCTGCACAGATTCTCTACAATCACCAAAATGGTTTCGTTTAGTGTGTGGCCCAGAAATCGGACTTTCTCCTCTCATTGACACTGTGCACGGTCTAGATGAAAAACAGGTGGATGTTTCTGCTTAATTCATATTCCACAAACACAATATTAATCAGAAGGCCGTGTTTCAACTCACAGGTTCGCATAGAACATAATAATGTAAAGAAAATGTTTAACTTTACTTTAGAATAAACACAAGCAATATGACCTAGCTTCTCCTGTGTTTGTATCCCGATAAAACACCTGCTACATTGTTCACTGGGAACATTTATTGCCTAAGATTTGTAGCCATTTTCTGTGGTCGAACATGTGTGGTTTGGCCACTTAATGGAAATATTCGACCCATGTAACAGTTGGATTAAGTGTGTCGATTGGTCATGCCTGAAAGAGTGGAGAGCAGGCATGCCTACTTGACCCAGGCTTAATCCAACTAATATACAAGTAATGTTTTTGTGGTTTGGCTTGGTTGAATACAGAATGTTTTCAATCTCTTTGTCTCTTAAATTGGGAGTGGCAATAAACAGCTTGAAGCAAGCACACTTGCCTTATTATTTCAAGTGTTTGCTACCTGTCAAACTGTTGCTTATGTTGTGAAATTCGCTGCCGCCATGGCTGCCGAAAGGTCAGGTCTCAAATGATTGCTCACAACACAAGACAAAAAAAAAAAAAAAAAAAAACTGGCAGGGCGAAAGGTTCATAGTACAACAAATCCTAAAATTGGCTCAATCTTAAAATGAGATAGAACTCTATTTTAATTTTCCTCACATTTACAGTACAATTAACTATAATGTAAAGTTGATTAGTGCAAAACTGTAGGTTGCTTTAAAAAAAAGTATTTATGTTTGGAAGTGATGCTGCAGAAAATAGGATAAGGGCTATTTATTTATGACATAGAAAAATGGAAGAGTTTACAATAATTTCAATGTGACTGTTTTTTAATGCAATGCAGTGGGGTGGACAGGTGCTAGAAAATAAAATGTGATTGCTTGTTAGCACTTGGCCTTAACATGCATAATAATACATTAAAATAATTGTTACAGCCAGTATCTTTTTGGCATTGTGAAAGACAGTATAAATGTGTTTGTACCCAAAAAAAAAAAAAAAGTCAAAGGATGCAGCTACAATTCCTGCCAGTGTGACCTGAAAAATGGTTTCTAAATGCTGTGGGAGTTCTGTGTAGGAGGCTGAGCATGATTGGTGTTTATTACTACTTTCAAATGTGTCTTAGCCCCCTTGTGAAAAGAACATGCTTCTACCTGCTTTATGATCACAATTTTACGTGAACAATGAAACAATTCAAGCTCAGGCTAATTGGAGGTGTCCATTTTTTCTCTCCTACACGAGTATTTGAACAGTGAGGCAAATTCCTTTGTATTTGAATTTACATGATACAATACATATAAGACAAAAGCTCAACAATACATTTTTATCTACTGACTTTATGGATCTGATCAACAACTACGTGAGAAGATAGCCATTCAGCCATCCTTTTATTTATACCTCGTATCCTGTTAAGAGTTGTGGTGAGCTCAAGCCTAATTTAAAAAATGCCAACACCACCCTTAGCCTTTGTGAAGGCAAAGAATGGTGAAATTTTAAATCCGATTTTTTTTTAACAAAAGTCACTGCAGATAATGTGTAGGGGTCAATGGTCACTACTGCTGATTCTGTAGGTCCAAGGCAGATTACATTGACACGGCAACACAGAGAAGCTAGAGTTGGTTTGGATAAGAAAATATTACATACACGCTATTGGAAGCTGGCTATCCAAGAGAATGGCTATAAAATGAGTATAACATGAACAATTATACAATTTCATTCATTCAGTCGTAAATGTAGGTCAGTGCTTCTGATTGTGTTTAGGCCAGCAGAGTAGACTTTACAGGCCTTGACTTCACATTACCGATTGGAACAAATAGAACTAGATTAAAGTGATTTAGTTTCAAATAATTTGCTTGCATTAACTGCATATGGCATGTGAGTCATTAGCATCAAGAAATTAGCCTCATTGTTCCAATACTTTTGGAGGAGAGTGTAGTTGTCATTATAAATGATCCTTCTTTCAGTCTTAAGTCCCATAGCTAGCCACAATGTCCAAACAATCCCCTACGACCGCCTCCAGTCTCCCAGAATCCAATCCTTCTGCTTGTCCCCTCTAGCCAAAGTGTTGTCTTTGTCTGCCTGACCAACTCTCTACTCCTGACCGGCCTCCCCTTCCAATCCTTCTGTCTTGCCACATCCCTGCAGCCCTGAGGCCTGGCAAAGGATTTGCGCTCAGTCTAAAAAGAGAATCTATTTCCCATCTCGGCAGCCTTTGCTACTTATCATACCCTGGAAACACGCTGACTCTTTGGAGTGAAGCCTTGAGGATAAGTTTAAGTAAGAACCCATATTTGAACAACTAAATGCTACATTCACATTTAAATAGTCACTGAGCCGTAGCATCATATTAAGAATGCACCACTGAAATATAGTGCATATTGCTGGGTCAGCTGCATGGGATGTTTGATTAAATATCACCAAAAAAAAACAAAACAAAAAAACAATGATATCACAGGGCATTTTGGGAGAACTGTGGTATGTTATCGGAATATTGATAGTGTGGTTCTTCTGTAAGAGATTCACTTTTGTAAGAGACACGTTTAAATAGGCTTCGCTCAAGCACCAACAAGGGATTTTGTTAGGAGTTGTTGCTATTCAACTGTACTCCCCATAAAGAGCCTATTTAATTGAAGGAATACAAATGGTTTATTCTTATCGGTCCATATGAACCCCTACTCCCTTTTCTTGATGTTGCACCATGCATACAAATCATAAGGACTATAAGGAGCCATTGTTTGGTCAAGAATCATTCACTTCTTTTGGGAAATCCACCTTGGTTTCCATTAAACTATAACGGATATGCCGAAGACAGTTTTATATTGCATGCTGTGTTTGATGTATGGCCGTAACAGCACTACTTGCAGAAAAAAATATGATGCACACTAAAACTCAAATAAGATGAAAGATGAGGAGATGCAGCAGTACAACACAGAAGAAAAAGAGCGGTTGAGATCGCCAGAGATGAACAGAAAACATTTTGAAGCCCCTTAACTATATTAAGGGCACATTGTTCGTAGCACTTACCAACACTCTAAAAGCATTTTTTTCCGTATCTGGCGTGTATGCACTAAAAGGATGTTGATTTGCGTGATTTCCAGCAGGGGTTTTGTTTGGCAGAAAAGTGGTTTACACGGTGGAAAGCAGAGAGCCAGTATCGATCCAGGCTGACGGGTCTAGCCAAGGCAGACCTGTTCTGCTGTCTCAGTGCTTTCCTGACTTTTATAGGAGATGCACATGTGGGGGTGGGGAGTTCAATTACATGTACAGCATACAGAGTCATCTTTCTGTTGTCGATCAGCGGTAAGTCGCCATTAGTAATCTGATCTTTAGAAGAAAGAATTTAATGGTCCCCTAACTGTATTTACAATCCATTCAATTTGATAAAGGGTGTGATCTTGAATGATTTATTATTTGCCGTGCCGTTCCTCCTCAAGGCATTGATTTCAAGATTCCATCGGCACTCTCATTCATGCATTTGGTCTTTTATTCTTTCATCAAATCTCATCAGCATGTAACGAGGAAATAGTGACTGTCACAAAGTATAATTGCGATGCTCTTTTTTATTCTTTTTTTTCCCCAGCGTGGAGAGCGTAAGGATTAATTTTCCGCTAAATCACAGTCATATTTCCTTCCTTTTCTGCTTTGTTAAACTTCACAATCTGTGGAAAAGTATGCTAATACGGGGATTTAGAATCTCATTGGGGCTTGTGGACTCATCATTGTCATGTGAATGTTTTTTGAAGTAGTAAGATATACAAACAAAATCACATGGATGTACAATTAATATTGCAAGAATGAGTGCTGTTTTGAATAGTGTAAAGAAGTGAAAGCTACACTGAAAAAATAATGTTGAATTTATTCAATTTTATTTCATCAAGTGGTTGCACAAAATAAAAACATTTGGACACAGATACATTTATTTTAAGTAGACTATAACATCCACTTAAAAGATCTAGATGGATCCGGAGGATTTCATTTAGTCCAGTTTCATTCTCATTTGACGAGATAAAATTGAGTAAATTTAACACACCAAATTTTTTTCAGAGTAATCAGTGTTGCCAACTTAACAACTTTGAAACCTAGCAACTTTTTTTTTTTTTTACTCCTTTAGCAACTATTTTTCCATAATATCAGATCATGTTTTGTGTGAAGCCACCCCTGTCTGATTATACCATAACTCCTCCCATTCGGTGAACCCCCATAAAATGTTGATCGAATATTCACTCGTGGATGCACCACTTCATTAGCTGCTGAATTACACTTTGTCAATTAGTGTGCGACTCCATGCACACAGCAAGCTAAAATATCCAGAGCTGGGCATTCTATCCCAGGGACGGAATAGTCCGGGCGGATGCCCATTTTGTGGACGGTCGGAAGGGGGACTCTTTTAAAAAGGATGGAGTAAGCAAGGACGGAGGAAGGTTTTCATCCGTCCCTCTAAGCGTCCCTAACCGGGTCAAGACCCGGCTGACGGGTTGTGTTGGGTTATTTTAAAATGCAAGACTGCCTTGCTAAGCCTGCGCAACACTGGAAAGCTATTTTTCACGTGCGTTCCCTGCCTGCAGTTTTGTTCTCATAGGCATAGTCTGCCCTCTAGTGGATGCCCATTTCACTGACAAAGGAAAAAAACAAGATAACCTAAAATAACATGGCCTTATTTTGCAATAATTATTTCTATTGTGAAATAACGCAATAAAAAGTGAAAATGAATTGTGTTATTACGCAATGTTAAATATTCTCATGATGTCCCCTAGCTTACTCCAGTCCGCAAGCTATCTTAGTTCAACAGTTGTAAACAATTCAATCCACTCACGATACTGCCAGTCGGTAAGTGGATGTGCATAGGAAATTAGCCTGCTAATGAGTTTAAAATGTCATGCATGTATGCTTTTTTTTTAGTCCGTCTATTTTAAAATTGTTACCGTCATTCATCAACCGCCAGCAAAACAGGCGCCCGTCATAGGCGAATAGACGTACTGGTCCGTCACACAGCCGGAATGCCCAGCTCTGCTAATAGTCTCCTTACATGTGGTAACACTGCTCGGCTTACACAGCACGCTTAAATACAAAGACATTTACATTTCATATGGTAGGTTCCATTTAGTAACGTATGCTTCTTCCAGTTATCTTAACTTCTACTGCTGTTCATACACTATAACAGACATTGTCATAAAGCATAATTCCCTAGAGAGAATAACATTCAGCAATATTCCAAATACCCCATGTGGTCAAAGGTATTGCGACAAACTCCTTCAATTTGCTAAATTAACTAATCAATCACAAGTTTAGACAGACCTCTTAGTTTCAACCTAAAAAAAATCTTGCAGAAAGTCATCCGAGAAGAACGTGAGTTGTTATAGCCACCAAGGGTACAACAACTTGATATTGTCTTCCGTTTTCAGTTCCTGTAGGTGCAATAGCAAAGTGTACCAATACTTTTTTCTGTGCACTGTATTTCATCTATAACTGCAAGCACACAACCTGTTGTTTCTCTCAGTGGAGCACGCAAACAAAAGAATAAGCGTAGCTGTGAAAAAAAAAAAAAAATCATGTGTCTACTGTATGTCTCTGTTTTGTAGCATCCCCATCGGCGAGTGACCTTCTCCACCGCCAACCCTGTGCAGGACCTGCAGGATGCCTCCCAGCACAGTTACTATGACAGCGGTTTGGAAGAATCAGAGACACCCAGCAGCAAGTCATCGTCTGGCCCTCGCATCGGACCCTTGACCCTGCCTGAAGACCACTATGAGCGAACCACTCCAGATGGCAGCATTGGAGAGAGTGAACACCCTGAAAATGGTACACTTGTCATTCTTGCTCCTATGAATATGTATTTAAATGCAAATGGCTCCATTACGGGGTTTTGCTAGCTCGTGTTTTGAAGACATTTGTGTGAGGTTTGTTTTTACTCCCTGGCAATTTGAAGAGTTGAAATGTTGTGGCACCTTCGATGTTAAGTTGGCATGTATAGTTGAAGCTCTCCACGATTCTTTCCTTTTTTTCAGCTGTTTTGTTGATCGTGTGTGCAAACCCATGTTCGAACATAGCATCGAATTTGGAGTTAGCCAGGTCTTTGTTCCCTTCATCAGTATGCCCTCTGTCAGGCATCTTTAATGACCCTCTTTCACAAGAGTGCTAATTAAAAAGCCAAATCATGGAGCATTTGCCCTCTAAATAAATTCACCATGACATCTGTGCAGATGATACTGTTCTCATAATCAGTAGCCCCTTGCTTCTTGGACGCAAAATCCACATTTGTTCCCCGCCCCAAAAAATGTTGAGCATCAAATCTGTCAATATTAAAAGACCCCTCAAAGCCAAAGCTTTAACTGACATTCTGTGAGCTAACTGTCATTAAAATAATAATGATAATATATCGCCTTTAGCTCTTCAATATTATTTGTAACACTGATTCACATAATGTGCTTCTGGTTTTACGCGATTGTGTCTCACCAGATCACATGCTATATTTCATTCCTTTTTTATTTGTGGTAATGTATAGTTTCATTATACTGTAAAACCATGTTCACTTCTAGTGATGGGAGATAGCTGTCAATTTGAATCCCATATGACACCAATTACTTTTTTTTTTTAAGCTTATTTTTCTATACTGTGGACCTAGATTACTTTGTAATGTGCTGTCCATGTTTTAAGAAAGGTGCCTTAAATTGCACTTCAAGTCTTTTTCATTATGAAAAAAAAACAAAAAAAAAACTTTGTCTACATTTATTTTTTCATAACACGTTTGCCTAATAAGTTAGCTTGAAATGTATACACTGTACCACTTACAAAATTGTGTTATATTGTGTTCTTAAATCCTAAACGGCCATATTAGACATTAGGAGTTGATTTTTTTTTATAGTGTTTTATAAAATAAATGAAGACATAATGCAATTTCGATTTTTTTTTTTTGCTCATACAAAAAAAACGATGACTCAAAATCCGTGACCAAAGACAATCTCCTGGTACTCATGCGAGTACCACATGAAAAAAAATATGTGCACTCCTGCGTGTTTTATATATATATATATATATGAATATATATATGTATGTATGTGTGTGTGTGTGTGTATGGTCCCCTTTTTAACTGACACAAGTTTCAGTGGCAATGTATGGCATGTATGTATCATTGTGAATTTATATTCAATGGATAGCTTTATACTTTTATTCTTCTTACATCTAGACTCTGTGTTTGCAGCATAATACCTATGCCTTTCCATATGATAGCTGCTTTTTTTCCTTATTTTAGTTTCTATTTTTGCTCCTGTTTTGCCCATCTGCAGAATGCAGGTTTTAGTCAGACAGGGCACTCTTTGTTGTCAGCAGCAGGAGAGCCTGACTGTGAATGGAGATGGAGCCGTTACAGAATGAAAACATGGCACAAGATGTGGGAGATGTTAGATTGTGACAGGAAGTGGGGACTAAGAGTCTCCGACATGCAAACCCATAGGACATGCACATAGGACAGGGGGGGTTGTGATGATGAACCGCTAACCAAGGATAGACCTAATTAAAAAGTGATTCCCACTTCAGGGAGATAACCTAGAGCTCAGATAAAAGGAAGGTTTAGACAGAAAAATCAAAAGAGACAGCTGAAATTCTCCCCAGCTCCACCTGAATAGTGACGTGAAGTTCTTTTTAAGCATTTGAGTGACAGAGTGACAGGCTGCACTGGTGCAGGGTTGTGTTCATCACAGTGGAGATGACTGGCAGGCATAAAATGATGCGGGGAGCATGATGTGTCACTCTATTAAAGTAAAATCAAACGCAGTATGAACCTCAGACTCTCCCCCTTTGAATCTCTGAGCCCTGCTAATATCGACCGATATGTGTATTCCGTTATACAAGATGAACTTTAACAGTAGCTAGTTTTTTATGCGGACTGCCTTTGGCCCCCATTAAAGCGTGATATGTGATGCAAATGAATGACATCGGTCAGAGCTAAAACATTTAGGTCTTGGAATTGTGTTACAATTTTCACTCGAAAACTGTGCAAGGGTCTGTTTCACCCTCCCAATGAGCCATCTGCATATCGTGTTGGAGGTATTTGTGTGTCCTAATGATCCAAGAAGCAAAGCTGCCACAGGTTCCTGCCTCTGACAGAGTCACCCAGGGCAAACCGGTCCAATGTGAGAGACCAGACAAAGCATGGCTCAAAACACCAAACATTTGCTGTTTACGTCTTCAACTTATAAACCAAAGTAGAGAAGGAAAAGCTGTACTCTGACTGGCTGCTGTCACGCATATTTCCGCCGTATCTGATCACCTGGTGATGCTCAGAGCTGATTGCAGTAACCATTTGTATGCTTTACAGAAGCCTGATAACGATAATGATCATTTGAATGTTGGAGGAAGGAGACTTTTAAACCAGACTGGATAGGGTCTCTCGAGGACCGGACTTGGGCACCCCTGATCTAAGAAGTCTACGTAAACATACGCTCAATGCGTATATGCATGTATGCATATACTTTGTACGGTTTAAGCTAAATATTAGCTGTGCAATTGCATTTGTGCTGTTTAAGTTCCATTTTAACTTGTTGGCTCAATGCTGGCATCATACGTACTTACCGATTCTGACTTAGGCGCGGTCGATGTGGTGCGAAGTTGTGCACACACATTTTGTATTGATCCTTCTTTGTTCATGCTTCGTCTGCGCGGCTAAGTAGGAATTGAAATTTAGCACGAACATTTTAAAAGCTGAACGAATCCTGGAATATTACTCCCGATTCCACTCGATATCGGTGCACAACCCTATACTTTGTTTGAATCGACTCGTATCATAATCATTGAGCTCAGTAGTTATGTTTATACAATTAGCATTGAATAGCATGTGACATTCAGTCTTGTATGTCTGATTGTTGTCAAGCAGAATGATTTGTCTTTGAATGATGAAAGCATGACTGATTTATTTATTCTTTCCAATCAGTCCATCCACATTCAAGACCCTGCATAGTGATTATTGGACATGAACATTGAAATTACTGTCCTTGCTAGAAATTATTGCCAGGATTATTGCCACTCTAATACACTGCATGGTATGTCAATGTATGTGAAGGGAAAATCTGATACAGCCACTCAAGATGTGGTTATACAGTTCGATTGTACACTTCACAATATCAGGTACATTTAGTTACTTTTAATCCCAATGTTATACCCTTGAACACCAATTGCATTCTTGGAACATGCCAGCTGGATCCGGCCAACCTTCAAAGTGATAAGATCGATGTTGAACAGACCATTCTGTGTCCATTGAGTAGGCCATGATTCATGAAACAGTTACAAATGTGGTTTGGATGCTGCACACAACATAGAACCAATTTTATCAGAGCACGTTTACATTTCACACTTGAAAGGACAGAAATTGTGTATTTTTCATGATTTTAATAAGAAACATTAGTTAATATTTTTTAAATAACTGATTTATTGACCATATATGCTCCATATTTTTACAGTAAGCAAATTGTCAACAATTGTTAATAGATTTGCTGCTCAGAAGCTGAACACTGTGTATGATTTATAATTGAGCTTGCTCTGTTATTGGGGCATTACACTGACCGCCAGTTCTGTCATAGCTACTCCAAACAAGGTCATAACAACTTTCCTGTTGATCATTGGTTACAACAAACTTGGAAAAAAAAAACAATTAACTAATAACATCCACAGATGGAGGAATTTTGATATGGACGCTTGCTTTGTGTGCGGTCTCACTGTCACTTCCTCTGTGCGGACTCATTGCCATGTGGGACACCAAGTAGGGTGAGATTAAATGGCATGAATGCCATTTGCATGATAATGAGGTTCTTTAGAAATGCTGTCTGATATTCCAGCCTCAGATCTCTCAGAAAAATGCACGTACTGTAGTGTCAAATGTTTGTTCTTTTTGAAATCCTGTCAGGGAATTTCTTCTGCTTTTAATGACTGCCATGCCAGTGTCAAGCAGGGATCAACCTTTTCAGTCTTTATTGCCTTTTCCTGGCAAAAATCTGTTTTGTATTGCTATGAAAATAACAAGCAAAGGATGGAAACATCTTAAAGAGTTCTGTGGGAAGACAGTGCAGTGAGAGAATGTCAACTTAATGAGGCTTTTTGGCCTGTGAGTCAAAGCTTGGGCCCCTGCCTGGTGCCATAATATTACATTAATGCACAGGTGCAGGTGTCCCTGTACAGGTGTCATGTGGTTTTTCTAGCTAATACTGGAGTGGACTACGCTTGTCTGTACGAACCACTGGATCTGCTACCAGAAAGAAGTCATCTGACTTTTTTTTTGTAAGAGTTGGCTGTGGGAATAAAGCCCCATGAAGTGATCCCCTGCGGCAAGTTGTCTTGAGTAATACGCCTATAATTCTGAGATCATCCTAGCACACGCATTGTGCTGCTGCTGTTTGTTACCCCCCGCTTGTTTGTAATTTTATTGCAGTGCAAATAGGTCACTGGAAGAGCCTAACTGGAGCAGAATTAAACTTTCTAACCTGGATTAGGCTTTGACACCACAGATAGACAATGGCTTATCAACACCCTATTTTACCGGGGGCCTATAAGGAACACTGCATCTGTATCCGAAATGGAACCAATGATGTATCAAGTCATTGCAATATTTAGATATTAAAAAAAAAAGTTGCTTATGTGATCGCAAACATTGCGACTACACTACACACTGACAATGTGGTCCTGACTGTAGACCGTAATTATCAAACGGCAGCAGGACGTGCAAATCTTTGAACGGGGTAATATAAGACACAGACTATCAACTGAAACAAATTATAAAATTGGCTGATTTTAAATATGAGCTGACATCTAACAGAGTAGCGGAGATTACAGCCACATGTGAAATCTAGAAGGAACCAGAATAGAAACCCCATTATCTCAATAAATCTACACCCACCAATTTCATTTCACCTTCTTTTGCACATTAAAGTGATTTCTCTCTAGTTTCATCATTGTGTCCTGCTGACATGAATAACAATAATGATGATCATATTTTTCAGTAAAAAAACTGACATGCTGGGTTTTACTCTACCTACTATTATATTTATGGGAAAACACTATGTATAGCACATGAATGGAATATTGTTTTAAAAATAAAAATAAAAGGTAAATTAAAAGAAAAACACAATTTATTAAGACATTTCTGAAATGACATTTTGGGGCAGAATTTACTTAAATTTAGATGTACACAGGCTTTTACCAACCCATGAGTAAAATGAAATGAAAACCCTGATTAGTGTCCTAAATAACTGTCAAAAAGAAAAGTACAACAGACACTCGGTTCCATTGTTGCTAAATATTTTTTTGCGCTGGTCTTATAAAATTAATAAGAGGTGCCTTGGTCAGTATCCCTAAGCTTAAAACGGGCTCATCAGTGACGGCTCATCAATAGATTGTGCTAGGGCATTGATGCTATGAGCCCTATTTTCATACTCAGCACACATTTATCCCAAAGCACAGTCTAAGTCTGCACATGGGTGGTGTTATTTGTTTTTCTTTTGACATTTTTGTAAATGGGTGCGGTAGAAAAGTGGAGTTTGCCCAATTGCGGGAATGGATAAAGCCGACTTGCTTACCGGTCAATGGAAGCAGCCCCTTTTATTCCCTTTAAATAGTGCAGTCTTTGACATGGCGGAAGCAGAAAGAGACTTGCTGGAGTCCATGCAGGTGATCGACGCATGTAAAGTACATTTACAAAGAACTGCAAGAAGATCTCCACTTGTATATAATGTAAAGTAGGCCAGGGTGATCACAGATCACCAGTGTGAAGTGAGCACTTGGAGACCGCCCTCCACCCTGATCATTCATGTACGGTGTCCATATGTCATCTCCCGCAAAGCTGTGCCAGTGCCCAGGGGGTGTTTTAAAAAACACATACAGATGATGATAATACTAATGCATTCAATTCCGTTCAATGTATGTTATAGTCAGATTTCTGAATAAAATATTAACACATATATCACCTCGATCAAATACACCAAAATCACGATACACCACCTGCACCACAACTTAGACCTGCTCCGAGCTGGTCTGAAGTCTAGTCTAAATTCAGTCACCAAATTGTCAGGCATAATGGGGGCCTGTAAAGGAAAACAACCTCAGTTTGCCGGTATATCCAGCATGGCACAGCGTGGTCTGCCAAATCGACTGCCTGGGGTGGGGTCTTTTTAAGTGTCACCGCATATGTGTTATGCGGACGAGGTTAGAGTACTATGCATCTTGGAGGCAATACTAGTGAGGGGACCAGACCCACTTCAACCTCAGTTCGTCAAGCAGTTCAGGCAGGCATCAGAGAAAATCCCCGAGGGGTCGTCCCGCCATGCTGCGATGTTGGCTACCAAGAGCTGCTGAAACTCCCTCTCACTAGTGCTCTGACCCTTAATGATGGATAGAACCCGAGGGACTGGATTCACACTGTATTGCTCTGACGTGAATTCCTTGATTTTCAGTGAGTTACAGAAGAATGGAGTGTCTTTTAGATGCTCTCTGTCAATTGAGGATATTGCCACATTCATTGCAAGCCAAGGACCAATCCATATGCAACGATGACTATACACAGTGAAAAGTAATGCAATATAGAAGTATGGTTATGTTCAGTTCCTCAAAGATGACAATAACCTCCCTGTGAAAGGATCAATTCCTAATTTACTCTAGTCTATATCGTTAATGTATCTATGTTCAACATTCTTTAATCAACAGAGGACATTTGTCTTTGTGCCTTGCATGCATGGGTGTTATCCATCAAAGGTGCCGTAACTTTTTTTTTTTCCCTATTGTGCAGTTAAAACAAAATGCCACAATTCTCTTTTGAACAGTGTCAAATCTCACTAATCCCTTTCCCGTTGTTTGAAACTTCTGTCTTTCAAAGCACACTTTTTTGCATGAGTTGTCCCTGAAGAGCTCTTGTTCTTCAAGGATCCTGATAGAAATGTTCTATAATGAAAGTTTCTTCCCATGCCGGTTTTCTACTGAATGTCTGCTTTAATTAGGCAGTCAACTCCATACCACTGGAATATTGTCACTGATTTGTGAGGGTTTCTATCAGACATTTGTGTAGCTCTTACAATTCACCGGTGAAAACCAGAGGTCTGTAACTCTTGAAGCGATATATTGCAAGGCATCTACACTTGTCACTCATCTTGATGAGATATCTACTTTGAAACTGTGTCTGGCAGGGAAATGAGGTAGCCATCATACACAGGCACTGAAAAACAGATGGCAAGTACAGCCATAAAAAAGAATGATGTTTACTCATGTTGTGCATTTGTTGCATGGGATTATTTTTGGGGGGGAGGAAAATTTACATCATGAAAATCTTATTGCATATATGTATTTGAATACCACAATTTACAGGTATAAATATTTTCTAATACCAGAGCTGGGCAGTCCGTCCCTGGGCCGGACCAGTCGGACCCTCCGGCCCAGCCGGATGCCCATTTTTGGGGCGGAGGGGTGGGGGATGACACATTTTTAAAAAATGGCTGGACTAAGCATGGCCGGAAGTGGATTTTAGTCAGGCCCACTAATCGGCCCTCATGCTTGTGACGTGCTCATAATGTAAATAATGAAATTCCGCGATTATGAGCAAAACAGACTCATACAGTGTTCATGATCATGAACGTATGCATACATTTATTAACGGTTCATTTTAGTACCTGCAAAAGTATGGTCTGTAACCTAGTAGTATTATAATCTGATAAACATTTATATTGCCATTCTAATGCTGCTTGACATGTGGACTAAAATGCAAGTGTCATAATTTGTTCATCCATCCATGGGGAACGTTCAATGGGGAATCATTGGTCTCGTGCCCCATAGACCCAAACTTCCAAACCAGGACTCAGTGAAGGCATTCTCCCCAAAAAACGGTTCCTTTTTCCTTTTCAATTGGACTTTAATCTGTGTTATATCTGGTACACACAAAGCATGGACCTGTATTAGATTCTGACTGTATGATAAACTTCTTCATCTTGTATTCCATTCAGACCACTATGTTGGTTGGTAGATCCATGGTGTCTCACACTGTTGCGATCAAAGATAGAATTAACCAAGGGATACATGGCGATCAATATGAGGGGAGGGGGGAGCAAATGGCTCATGGAGGATATCTGTTTTACACGTCAACACGATCAATGATTGAATGATAGGCAGAGCAGGGGACAGATTTTGTTCCCTAGAATCCGAGAAGCAACATTTTTGACAGCATATTTGCTGACGTTGATTTTTTTTATCGGCATTTTCGTATCAATGAAAAATGTGCATGCGTGCGTGTGTGTGTTATATGCAAGCACTATATGGGAGGAAATTAACATTAACCCAATGCGACTTGACTAGAAAAATCTATTTCTGTGTACTGTCGGTGGGATGTTTGGTTCAAAGAAAAAAAAAAACACATTAACAGTAGGCCTTAATATACGTATGTGCGGTTATTTTATTGTTGTTGCACACTAAGGCATCATTGATCTGCTGGGACCGTAGGGTGATGCCACTATGGCACACTGGTCAATAGAATGAAAACATAAAACGCCTGAAAGCTTCAAATGCTTCAGAGGCAGAGGCCATTAAAGAAACACTGCAAGAAAAAACAACAACATTGGTTAGAGATAGGAATAGACACTCTTGGCCTCTCTGAGTAAATGTCACATTCATCAGCAAAGGTCTGGGTGATTAAACACTCCGTTGAAGCATTGTGGCAGAATTTAACAGGAATAAACCTCTCGAATGTATATTTTTGGTTTATTCTGCTGCACTTTAAGGTACAATATTAGTGCTGTCAAAAAGTCAAATAAATGTGATGTTTTGAACTTAAAATCTATTGCGGTATTGACTTTGCAATTAATAGCAGGGGCGCAGATGGGATTTTGAAACTGGGGCGATGGATGGATGGATGGTTGGAGTGTTAAAAAAAAAGCCTACCTGATCAACACTAGGCATACATGATGATAATGTTATTTGTCTGGAATGCCACTCACCAAACAAGGCTTTATGCCAAATGTAAAATGTTTTATTTTAACATTTGTGAATGAACTCGTCTATAAACAACAATTCCTTTACATAAAAATAATTCATTTATTATTTAATTATTATTTCTGTCTATGTAGAATCTCAATTTTTTATTAGATATATTAAGTATATGAAAGCTACTCGACATAATTCTAATATCAAAATTATCAACTGCTACATCTCATCAACAGGCAACAGGCATAGGATATGATAGTCTACTTACTTTATTTGTTTAAAATAACGTGTGGTGAATGTTTTTTGTTCCTCATTTTTGTTTCTTGTATCCGAACACTTCAACTGGCACCTCAACATGGCTTCCTGCTCCTTAGGACCTGACCCTGGCCGCAATTCCCACACTGTTAAAAAAAACAGGGTTTTGGCTTAAAAAAAAGCAGTAGCTGTTAAAAAAAACAGGGTTTTGGCTTAAAAAAAGCAGTAGCTGTATCCACTATATTAAGTTATTTCAATTCAGCTAGTGTTCAGTGCATGCCAAAAGACATATTTATTTTATTTATTTATTCATTTACTTTAAACAGGAATGATAATAATGACTTCTCCGATGGGTAGCTTCAGTTTAGTGACGCTTCATTTAATATGGAATAACGTGTTTCTGTGCTCACAACATTTTCCAAGTAGCTTGCCCAACACTGTTGTTGCCTAACAAATCACATATCACCTCCTCAATTGGAGGAGCCCGTGCATAGCGTGATCTGTCAGAAGGTGATAAGACTGTCAAACGCAACCATTCACAAAGCAGTCTTCAAAATTAAAGTCTTCTTGGGCAAAATTGTGCATGTCGGAAGAACTGACAGGAGTCGTAACGTCACTCAGTGAACCATCCACAGCAGCTCTTCCTGACATTCCGCTGGCCGTCATGTCCGCTCATCAGGTGCTGTCAGCATGTGGCCTTACCTGCTAAGGGAGACGGACACTTCAAACTTACATCCATGAAGTGGAGATGAGCAATCCTTTTATTACTCCCTCAAGAGGAGCCACTCTAAATGGAGTCAGAATCCACAAACAAGCACAATCAAGTTATGGAATTTTAGAAGTGGTATTTAATACCAATTTGCACTGTAAGTCACCACTAACAATTTAGGAGCTCACATTATGCAGACCGACTGAGAGCCGTGACTTTATTACTCGGGCTGCACGTCCGGGCAGTAGAGCTCCAATTGTACAAATGAATCGAGAACATATTTCAGTGGACTCAGAATGCAAGCGTTAGCATTCTGAAAACGTTCTTAAAACAATGCTGAATTAACGCTAATTTGGGAAATCAAGTGATGTCTATACACAATTGATTTTCAGTTGCCTCTTTTGCCTCTGTGTGCTTAAAGATGCTAGGAAAACTTGAAATGGGCTTAGTTGTGGGTTTTGTGCCTTGCTCAAAGGCACATTGGCTTTGCTTAGGAAGTTGTTGGATGGTGACATTATTGTTGTAGTTGTTGATGGTTGAAATATAACCAATTCCAGTGCAAACTAAGAGGCTTGAGATGAAGTAACATACAGGATTTTGTGTCACTTTTAATTATACTTTCATCATTTCTCCTGATTTCCCAGGGAATTGAAATGGCAATATTAGGTTAAAAGCTCTATAAAATTGGTTGGTTGGCGGTAATCCACTTATTTGGATCTGCACCAAAGCCATACACAGTAATTTGGTCTATAGCACAACTGGCCACGTGTCCTTCCAGACGGAGTTACTTCTGTTCCAAACTTCTTCTCCAAACAACAAGCAAGCTCCTTCACTTCGTACAAGACTGACTGAAAATTAATTGTGAACTCGTTTCTGCCAAAACATTGAATCATTTACATTTAGTGTCACATTTATACCATTAAATTGTATTTTTTGTTTTTGATACAAAATGTAAAGATATAAGACGACCAGTAGGGAAAGCTGCTAGTGTGCAGGCATATGTTTGAAGCTTTAAAAATAGACTCTACCCCGAAAAAGCTGTCAAAGGCAGATGATGCTTTGTATTTGAGTAGCTGTATAAAAAACATGTTTTGGAATAAATGCATACAATTATCTGCATCGTAACACTACAAACGTGTAACAAATAGGTAAATGGCTGCTTGACTTTCAAATTGAGGTGACAACCTCTTTGACCGAAAACATCCCAATCATGTCTGCGAGTCGTAAAAGTACAAGTGTCAGGTTCCTAACTCCATCTTGTTTTCTTGTGTGTTCCATCATTCTGCAAGGAGAATATATATGTCAACACAGTGTGTGTGCTTGCATTGCTTGTGTCTTGCGTCTCTTAAAAAATGCACCCCTCTGGAGAACAAAAGGCTGTTTTTGGTTCAGCTTGCTGTGAGAAACTGCTCTGAGCACTTAAAAAAAAAAAAGCTTGACATGTCACAACTAAAGATATACAAAACCCTGGTCTCTTGTTGTTTTTCTTCCATGTATGACAAACACCGTATGCATTCACAGCCAGTTATTATACCGACAGCCAGAACCGGGCGCTAATGTCTGCTCAGATGTGGAGGATTTTTCTTCTTAGAACTTTTTTTTTAGTCATTTGCGACATAAACTGTTTGCAGGGACCACAAACACACCCATTAATTTCACCCACACACTCTCAAACGATAGTGGCTGTTATCCCTCTATGAGCTGTGGCTCTCATATTTTTCCCACCATCGATCATAGCCGTGTGCCACACGCACTAGAAAGCAGCCGGTGGGGAGACGCAGCATTTGCAATCAAACGGAGAGCAGCAGTGTGAAATCTCAGGAAGAGGCATCTTCCCCACCACCACCTCCCAATGCCTTTGGGCAGGGGATCAGACGATGAGGAAGCCAGCCTCAGACACTCGACACCTCCCACTGGCACCCTGATGCAAGCAGCATGCAAACCCACCCTTCACATGTATCAGTCAGCCGGGGGGTGGGTATGGGGCGGGGGGTTAAACTGCGTGAATATCCCTACCCCGGTGACTGCGCTGCGACGGGCATGTTACACCACTGCATTCAAGGTGCTTTTAAGAGCTTTGCAAAGGTCCAAACTGAGTTGCTAATACGGTGGTGGGGATCGAGGAATGTGAAGAAAATGACTTTTTTGTGATGCATGATCTGAGATTGCACATGAGACATAGCTAACATAAATGGCGAATACTACAGGTACATTTGCTTCTAATGCTGGAGACAGAGCATTATTTCTGGCGCATACATATTGGAAGAAATACAACTCCTCGTTAAAGCCAAATCATAAACCCCCCGGAATCGGGCAGCCAATTCCACTCGCAAAATAGAGCTGCAATTATTTCCCATCATCATTTCTCTTAAACGCTCCTTCCATTAAATAATTCAAGAAGAGACTCACTAGCCACAACATTAGGTACATGCACAATCTAATGAGATTCATTACAAAGGCTGTATCAAATTTATGGTCTGAGTCCCACTGTGTAAAAAATGAATTGCGACCAGCTTTTCAATGTGCCTTTTTTGTTGTGTCATTTTGCATTCGAAGGCAGAAGAAAGGGTTCACTCATGACTTAAACCATAAACACAGAGAACAATTCCTACAACAACATTAAACATATCATGGCAGGCCTTATTTGTTTGTTTGCCTGTGCATAATTGGTTCACGTAATGATAAATTGATGGACTCAGCCATCATGATTTTAAAAAAATGATACAAATTAATCTGTTTGTGCTTTTACAAGGAGTTGTATGAAAAGTGGTTTAAAATCTTCCTACATATGCCACTTCACAAACAGGAAAAAATGTCTGCATAATCCTGCTTACTAACCAGCAGTAGTAAGAATAGCTAAAAAAAGTTTCCCAAGTAAGAGTACTGTTACTTTGGAATGATAGAGCTCACAGAAGAAAAAAATAGTCCTTCAAATAATTACCTGAGCAAAGGTACAGGTATGTATTCAGTAAAATAAAAAATAAAAAATAGATACATAAATTATTAAAAGAAAAAATTACAAAGACATGAAAAATAAACAAAAATGTAAACTAATAATGTGCAAATTCAGATATTTACAAAAATTTTGCTTACCACCACCTAAAGTAATCATGTATTAAATTGTATTAAGTTAAATAACAAAAATTAGAGCACATTTAGCCACAAAACAGGTGTCTTAAATTAACACAGTAGGCAAAAAATATAGGTACAAACAGGGACAATCCCGCTCAATGCATGATGTAGCTGTTTTTTTTTCTCTTTGGGGTATTAAAGGTAAACAGAAATGATATGTGAGACTAGTGTTTTGCATCACATAAATTAGTCACTTCAAAAACTTTGCGTCTGTGCGGGGCCACAAAGACGTTGCGGGCAGCAATGTGATTTCCTGGCCCTGTTTGATTGGTGAAATGGAGTCAGATGTCATGAGTGGTTACGTTGGGTTGGTGGAACAGGGTCATGTGACATCCCCCCCGAGGCATAAACCACTCTGACAAACCAAAGCAAATCCTGTAGATTGCGCAAGCAATAACAGATTGATAAAAGTACAACTAAGTGTTGCATCGAAACTACTCTGACTAGCACAATTTATCCAAAGAGTAACTTTCGTAAAATATAACACGTTCAAACAACCTAACAGACAGCAAAATAATGTCTTGCTTTTGTGCACAAAGAAATTAACATTGCATTTTTCACTGTCTTGATAAGAGTAATTAATCCATAAATATCAATTTACAGTTAATGTCTATGAATACATATAAATAATTGATTGTTGGTTGGTTTTTAAATGAACGGTTGACATTTTTACTATTTTATTTGGCTACATTAGACAAAAATATCTCCCAATACAATGCAGTGTAGTTGCACATTACTGCAAACTAAAGCCACATATTTATTTTCTGTACAGTTAATTCTCGCTGCTTCCAGAATAAGCTTGAGCTTGGCCTTCTATACTCCCTTTTCACCCCATACCTGCTCATTTACTTCATGATCAGCAGCAGATGTTAACCTTTATGATCAACAACTCAGGAGTTTTCTTTGAAAAGACAAGCAGATCATGCTCTTTTGAGTATTTCAGATTCAGTCAACCTCTGTAATACAGTACATTATTCATTTCTTTCTGTGTATTAAAAAGGGGGGGGATCATACAAGCATGTGCATTAGTGTTATTACATGACGTTGACAACTGCTGTAAGATGACGTGCATGGGCTTGAAATGATATGCATACTCATGACAGCAACAACTCTGACACGGCAGGCTGCAGTACCCGAATTTAGACCTCTTGCTTGTTTAATTATCAACGCTATTTCACAAATAAAACCATGTGAAAATTGAGATGAAACACAAATCGAGATAGTACTTTTGAGTATGAAAATAGCTGCTCTTTGAACATTTATGCTGTCTCCTGGTACAGTGCAATATGCGCTTTGACATTGCGAGAAGAAAATGTCAGACTTTGGCAGGCTATGAGCTGTCATTGCTTATTTTATGGCTGTTGATGTTGTTGATGAGCACTCAGTGGTCCTTGGCATCAGGATGCATTGCATGCTTTCTTTCGGTTACATTAAACATTTCCAGCGCCTTCAAAACTTAAGCCAATTAGGAAAACTGACAATCAGTAAAAAAAAAAATCAGTGTTTGGGCCTTCTTTGCAGTTCATGAGGACATTAAATATAAATGTGTTTACACATGCAGAAGTAAGGAAAATATATTCTTAATTTCAGCATGGAAGAAAAAAACGGGTTTCAATAAAGACGTGGTAAATGATTTTTGGTCTTGCAGCTATGCAGAATTTGACACGAAGCGGCTTGGTGTGGAGTAAACCTCCTGGAAGCTGTGGAGAGGTTTTAATCAAGTGTGAAATCCTTTTGGAGTCTTTGCCTACACAAGTGTGCTCACGCTCAGGCGCACAACAATTCACTCAACTCTCCTCCCTTGAACATATTTTGTAGCAGGGGTCCATTTCACCAAAGTGATGCATACAGACAATATTCTTGGAAGAGATGAGAAATAAACTCCATCATGTATGAGATATGCACACAGTCTCTTGTTGTTTTCTTGACTGTTATCAAAGATTTACATTTATGCATTTTGTGTGTATGCACGGCATATGTTTGGGTTGAATTCATTTAAAAAGTAGCATTTTATTGAATTTAATTGTAAGTGAATTATATAATTAAGCGAGAATATATAATGCATTGCTTACTTGTGAATCAAAAGCCTTGAGACACCATAAAACAAGCAATTAGGATTAGGGGTACAATGAGATTAAGGGCAACAAAAGATAGAGCACCCGCCTTTGAAAAGTAATTATCATTGTGACAAACAATTGGCCACGCACCATGGACTATTTTGTACCTGTATACATGTGGGATCATTTGACCCTAAAATAACATCTTAATCATTTACATGGTACACTGGCTTATGATGTAACGAAATAACATCTCTGTCATTGCCATGGTAACCGTGTATCACCTACACCTGGGGTCTATAATACTGAGCAGCGGACCAGCTGGGACACCTCGTCTTAGCAATAGCATCAGTGTTAGCAATGCTGTTCAGAAATGTGCGCTGAGCTAGAGTAAACTTTATTTCAAAACAATGTTATGACAATGGCATTCTATTAGTGTTTAGCATGTGCATTCGCCAGCATGGCTTTTTCATATTATTTCCATTTCCTGCAGCTTGAAGTCAGTTACATAATGGGTATTCAACAGATGTTTCCAACCAAAAGATTTATTAAGGAATTAAAAAAAATGAATGTGACGCAACATGCCCTCTGCAGAGAGCTTATTACTCATGCCAGAGAACAATTTGACCAAATAGTCAGATCATTTTGGGGGTTGTTCAGAAGCAAATGTCTTTCAAACATTTGTCAAATTTCCCCAAGGTCCTATAGACAAAATCTCTGGCAATTGCACTGACAAGAAATGTTTTGAATGTATTTTCATAACTGCTATTTCTACTTTAAACGGATACTTCAGATGTAAAACTCGACATGGGTTTAAAAAATGATTACAAAAGTACTCAAAATCTTCTAAAAGGCCTGGACAACACAAGCCATTTGATTGATTTAAACCCTTGTAGACTAAATCCCAGCCACAGAGGTCTGACATTTTGTGAAGTCATTATCTTGCTGCTGGTCAAGAATACTATACTAATGGTGAATCTCTCTTAAGATGGCGTTTCCTCTCTGGGCTGCCTGAATTGCCTGTGGGACGCCATCTCTTTCGGTTGCATCAGTCACATGCAGCAACATCATTTTTACCCCTGAAACACCAAGCTCTATGCATTCCTCACAAATACATTCACTCAAATACTACGCTGCTTCTGCAAGAACAGACAAGGCATCACTGATGTGCATGCTCTTTTATTGTATGTGCAATGTTGACATGACATCACACTAATGTGTTTATCATAGCGATCAGAACGGTACACATGGCTCCTGTCAGACTGATATTGTCTGTTCTTTGCTTTACAGACACTGATTGCCTGTCCTTGTCAGAGTATGAAGGGATAACAAAGACAAATTCCAAACGGTTTCCATTTAACCACAGCCAAAAGTGTAGTCTGTCAACAGGTCGGCTGCCTGACAAGTCAGCTGACTGCCTGTTGCACTTAACTCATTCACTGCCAGATATTTTCAGACCCTCTTTTACCCTAACGTTTGAGAAAAAGAAAAATATATAAATAAGTTCCTGGGATTGAATGGCTGTACTGTCAAAAGACAAGTACATTCATCAATGGCAGTGAATGAGTTAAGCGACGGTACATTCTTTGTACAGAAAACTATGTAGCCTACTTACGGTCATTTTGCAAAATTCATAGTCATTTGAAATTAGTTCATTCATTTCAAATAGAAATACATGTTTGCAACATATTATATATTGCTTATTATTTGGATGCTTAAACATCCATTTGAATGCTACACCAATGTATTGATTGTTTTGAAACTTGTTTGGCACTCTGGTTGAGGTTAGTAAAAGTTAAAGGTTCATAAATCATTGTTGAGTTTATGTATGGTTGTGTTTATGTAAGTAATAGTTAGTCAGTTAGCTAGTCAGTTAGTTAGTTAGTTAATGAATTGGTTAGTTTGTTGGTTATGATTGGATTTTGGATCAGCAGGTTAATAAAGGTATTGATATGCACTAGTTATTTTGTCATCGGGAGTTATTTTGGGGCTTTTTGCACATGGTCACTGTTCATGGTCTTGTTTATTCATTTAGGTATAGTTGAGTTGATGTGGATGATAAGTGGAGAGAATTTCTGTGCTGTCAATCAATGCTTGTTCTGTATGTCTTCCTTTTGTTTATTTATTTCGGAATTATTTTTTTTAATGCTGATACATTTTTTTTCAGAATACAAATCGCAAGTGGTTGAAATCAATATGCGTCTGTTAACTATTAACGGCTCAGCGATCTAGTATTTCAAGCATGCCAGACTAACTGCTGCTGGATACTCCTAAATGACACAGACACAGCACGCCATCTCCTGAACGTATCACATCAGCTAGTGGACTACACACAGTCGTGCTCATTACACAGCCATAGCAACAGCTACATAGCAACTGCTGCTCACTGCATAGCAACAGCTGCAAAGACCTCAAAAGAGGGGAGGGAGGGGGGATTCTTTGTGTGCAGATGACACCATTTCTGATCGGATATGGATTTGAAAAAAAAGGTTTATAAATGCTTGCGTTTGATTAACCTGATATTTCAAAACAAACTAACAATGCCTTGTTCTCTCTTCTGCCTACAGACATTCGCTCACTGCCTGATGTGGCAATGACCGGAAACTGTACAACTGAGTGCAGTGAATTGGGCCACTCAGATGCGTGTTGGATGCCCGGGCATCCCTCTCCCGTACGCAGGACGAGGAACCCCCCGAAACTCTCCACCTTTGTGCCTTACCAGGAAAGAGGGAGTCTGGGACGCCTGGCAAATGGCAGCGCCATTCTGGGTGGCGAAGAGCACCGGTCACGCCTTCCACCCTCTCGCAGTGCCTATACTAGCAGCGCTCACGATGCCAGTCAGGACTGCCCCTTGGAGGAGATGCCGCTCAGTGTAACCTCGGAGTTCCCACCCACCACGCCATCTGCCCACACTCCTAAAAGAGAAATCTATCTGTGAAAATCAGCCCTCTAATCAGTGCAGAAATGAAGAAAAGGTCAACCCTGGCAGTAGAACAAATAAGGCTGCCAACCTACCAATGCCAATGCCCAGTTGAAATTAACAGTAGACAGTCATGCATTAAATTTCCGGCGTGATCATTTGAGTCATTTGCCATCTCCACTTCCTATTCATTTATTAAGAGATTTATTACAAATTCCACAAGGCTAATTGATATGGTCTATACTTTATTTATTCATAAAGACATGGATCAAATTGACTTTGCTCATTGATTACTACTTTAGTAGTAACTAATTGTTGTAGTTAGCCAAGTCCAACGCTGTCAAGTGATCTTTTGAATTTGAAACTTGTGATCAGTGCTCCTGTGCCATTGTTAGGTAATTTTGATAGACAGCCATTAAGGCCCTATCAAATGGCATTATGTTTTTAACTAACAATCAAATGAAATGTTCTCTTGTTGTACAGTGCTGTAAATATGTTTTGAATGGTGTGCTCTAAATATATTTTTGTCTGGCAGAAGCTGATATATTTTATTTTTTTTTAAGTAATTTGGCTCAGAATTTAGTCGTAGTTTAGGTTTTCTTTTGCTGCTGCTGTTTAAAACTTGATTGAAAACATCTCCGGTAGAGAAGCTCAATATTGTGGAAAGCATTTATCCGCGCCATATAATCACAAACACCTTCAACCCCTAATCATAGCAAAATGGCCTTTACCTCTGCTCCCTGTGGAGTTTCACCGTGGGTGGAGAAAGCTCTGCAACAACATTTGAACAGACATTATGTTCCATTGACTCTCAGCACTGTGACCTATAGTTTATCATCAAAACGGTTGACTTGGCCATAGTCCCCTGGAGTCACAATGACCAAATTGGGATTGTTTTTTTTTTTGCCTCAAATCCTTGTGACTCACTCAAAGTATACCAGTGTGTCTTTTTTTGGTTTGTTTCTCTTGTTTTTAAGCTCTTCCTTATCCAGACAATCGACTTGCTAGGGCTTTCCCTTCACAACATCTGGACATCTCTAGAATTTATGAATATGTAATGTTATTTACCACAAAAAAACAACACTTGGATCTTAAGTGGAAAATTGGAGTTCATGTTGCACTTGATGTAGTCCTCTTCATTCTGAGCACTTTCATTGTTTTTTCAAAGTATCTTATTATATCTCTCACAGTTTTCAGAGGTAAATTCAGTGCCCTGTGTATCCACTTAATGGAGAAAGGCGCTTGGTCCTTGAAAAACATATTTCAAGTAATTTGTCATTAACATAACATAAACAGACTTGCATTCAAGCCAGCATGCTCAATACATCAGTGATATTTTTTCCCTTTTGCGTCCAAAATGTAGGGATTTGCTTCCCCTAATGGAGTTTTTCCAAGTCAATCTGAAGGATATGCCTGAAGGACATGTTGTATTAGTCAGTAATTGGAAGCTAGTAACGACTACATTAGCCTGTCTTGCAACATGGTGCAGCGCCTGGCAGTGTCTTTGATTCAAACATTGATTTGATTAGACTTGTAGATACATTTCACCTCTGGAGCCAAATTTCCATGGTGAGATTGTCTCTAAGTAAGGAAGAAAGATCTGCAAATAGATGCATCCTAATTAGGGTGAGTAATGAGTCCTGAGCTTTGGCATGTGCGTGTGTGTGAAGGCACCTCCCCAGGACAAGGCACCCACCAAATAATGCACATCTACTCACAGCACCACAATCAGTTAAAAGGATCAGCACTTACCTCATCACGCCGCCATTGAAAACTGCATTTAGAGTAATTGAACTGAATACATATGGAAATTACTGGACATGGCCATGATTAAATAATGTGGGCGATTATCCTGCCTGGAGGGGGAGAGAGCGCATTGTGCCATTTTCAAAGCCATTTAGTGACTGAAATAAAATTCAAACAACAGCCATGATGCACTGTGATTAAACCCTCATGAGTACCCCTCGGATAGCCGCTTCATGGCCCGGAAGCAGCGGGTGTGATCACTGACCTGGAATTAACGACAAACTGAAAGACGGCAAGGAGTGATAAAGCCAATGCCACATCGCCTCAGTCACAACTTTTATCTGTTTGTGTCTTCTTGACTCATTCATTTAGGACCTGCACTGTTTTGCATCAGTCAGTATTTTTTTCCCTCCTGGGATTAATCCTAACCTGATTCCAGCCTAAGTACATGCTTATCGCTGGCACCTATCTGAAACGTATCCCCTCCTCGATCACCAAATTGGGGCAGGGATGGCCAGGCATTGGTCTGAATGGAATAACAGGAGGCTGATTTATTGTGCATCCTCCACAACATAACAGTTCTGTTTTTATTCTCTCAATGAGTCAGACCCTGAAACCGAAGCCAACACAATGGAATAAAATGTACCAACATGTCACCTTTTGATTTAACACCTTACCCAACGCCCCCTCTGAAGAGTGGGGTTGACCCTGATCAAAAGGATAGGACGTCACATCACAATGCACTGATATACACCTAAAATATGTTGAATAATGTTTAATTTGTACTTTGCATTGCTTTAATGTTGAATTCACTTGAGTATATTTTTGCCTCTCTGTAGTCTGTATTGTAAAGTGATCATTTCAGCTGGACAAATTACTGTGCTGAAATTGGCAAGCGGTTTTGTTTTTGTGTCAGTCAAAGACTCTTAGCAAAGTGGTTGTGTAAAGAAAACATTAAAAATAAAAGTATCTGTTGGTGGTGTTAGTGTACATAGATCACAACCCTTCGTCTGCTGTCAAAGCAGGCTGAGATTTTCGCATGAATTCCAAAGATAATTGGTTGAAACTGTTTAATGTTTCTTTTCTTTCAGTTTCTGAAATGTCAGTGCTGGTTTATATTCAAAAATGCCCTATCCACAGAAATTTAACTGCACATATATTTTCATCTTTTTCACAGTCCATAGAAAACAAAGACAATTGCCTTGAGAATGTCTTTGCAAGAGAGAATCTAGTTGTTATCCTAATTATTGGTATATTTATATAGGAGAAAAATGCTTGTGATGCCATGTTTTTGTACAGTTTTATGTACATAAAAGTGATGCTTTCTAAAAGTTCTGAGAAAAGCCGATGGCACATAAAAATTGTAACCTGTTTTCTTGAGCTGTGCACATCTTTGCCTTGGTTCGATTGACCTTTGCTGAGTCGGTGTGAATGTGGCCGTTCTATGCCTGCACTGTAGTCATTCACTGGCTCCCACCTCCTGAAGACTTAAATCAAGTTATGTTTATTGTGAACAGTGGATTGTCTTATCTTACCAGTTTGTTAAACTCCTGTGTTCAAATTTGTTCTGTTTTAGCATGTTGACAACTTCTCTTGTAATACTGTCCTCATGAACTTTGTAATAAAATTACTTCAGGGAAAAAAAAAAAAACGTCTGTAATTGTTCTTCTCGTATCCGCTGTCTTACCAAAGGTAAGACTGGAGAAATGGACCAAATACACAAGTGTAGTGGTATGCATACTTGACATTTGTGCCACAGGTAAGAATTGATTCCTACTCACTGTTCACAACCACGATGATATTGACCAGAGATATGGTGTAATTTGCACATTTGCCCTGAATCAGCTGGGTTAAGTCCCTGCATGCCATGAATCTGGACAGGATAACATAGAATAGATAACTGGTTGGATGCTAATCAGGTAATTGTTGTTATTCATGGTTAAAAAAATTATAATCCATAACTCTTGACTGTGAGGAGGGCGTGCTAACCACCATGCTGCCACAACGTTTCTCATGCTGGCCTAAAATAGTACAAGTGTGGGCATAATGCTTGAACATTTGTACAATTCCCTACTCATCCTCATGAGAATGTACAAAACAAGCACATAGAGAGACTGTTCTCTGAACAAGAAATGAAGTACGTCTCATTTCCTTGTGAAGACAGATCCATTATATTAGGAAAGTACAGATCCCAGGCCTCAAGTAAGACAGTCCCAGGACCTGCATTTAGAACTTCTATTACTTGAAAGACAAGTACTAGAAGTGGATAATCCTCATCCTACACTCAGCCTAATTGGAGAGCAATTCTACAAAGCATTGATGAGCTGGCCCCAACTCCACAATGAGCATCGCTGTGTTGTGATGTTAATTTTAAGATGCTTGTTTGTCTTGGGTCGAAGCATTTTTTTTTCCTTTTTAGCACTCAGTGAAAGTGTCTTTTCAGTTTCTGAATGGTAACACTTTGCATTGCATTCCGAATAGCTTCACTGCTAAAACAACTCAGCAGTGGAGGACAACCAGCCACATTATATTGGCAATAGAGTGCTTGCAGTTAAATTAATTAGGCCAACAGAACCTTTTCATTTTATACAGTTCATCCTATCACGTTGTCCTCAACTGCCGACACAAAGCCAACACATTGTTCTGTTTTTGTTTTTTGTTTTTTGTCAAGATGGCCCGTCTTCTAGATTCTTGCAGATTTTTGTTGACAAGGTTGCTACAGCTAGGGCTCTTGTTTGGAATGCCACATTTGACCCCTCTGTCCACATTCTTTGTTCAGCCGTGTTCTAGTCCTTTGAGCCGGTTTCCTTGACATGTTTGGAGGATGTGGTTTGCCATATTAAGCCATCTGGCTCCCCTTATGACTCCGTTCCTCCACACTTCTTTAAGTAGATTCTCCCTAGTATTGGTAAACTAGTCTTGGCCATTATCAACAGCAGCCTGTCTTCTGGTGTAGTCACCCAACATTTTAAACATGCTATAGTGCATCCCCTGGCCTTGATCAAGCTGTGCTATCCAATTTTAGACCCATTTCCAAGCTGCCTTTTATTTCTAAAATTCTGGAAAAAGTGGTGCACTCACAGTTAAGATCTTTCTTGGGTGAGCATAATGTTATGGAGGTTTTACAGTCAGGCTTCAAGATGCATAGTAAAAAGTCAGCTCTGTTACATGTTTTTAAAGACATCCTCCTGGCAAATGACACTGTAGACTATGTATGTCTCGTTTTGTTGGATTTGACCTACAGCATTCGATACGGTAGACCACAGTATTCTTTTGACTTGTTTGCAACACCAAGTGGGCATTAGTGGATGTGCTCTAGAGTGGTTTTGATCCTATTGGGCTGGCAGGACTTTTTTTTGTTAGCCTAGGTTCCTCTGAGTCCCGCTCTGCCCTCCTATCGTATGGTGTTCCACAGGGTTCTATTTTGGCGCCATTGTTGTTCTCTTTGTATTTGCTGCCCCTGGGTTCGATCCTTCGGAAACATGGGATTTCCTTCCACAAATGTCAAATCTATGTCCTGCTGAGCAAAAATGACACTTTCTTCATAAGACCACTTTTGTCCTGCCTAAAGAACAGCAAAGCCTGGATGTCACTGAATTTCTTAATTTTCAATGAAAAGAAAACAGAACTTATGGTGTATGGTCCCAGTGACTCATCTCCATACCACCCTGTTGGCCTGGGACCCCTGGCTTTGTATCTAAAGCCAACAGTCTTAAATTTGGGTTTTAAAATGGACAGTGATCTTAAATTGGACCAGCAAATAAGCGCGGTTGTAAAGTCCAGGTTCTTTCTCCTTAGACAGCTGGCTAAGGTAAAGCCCCTCCTTTCCCATCAGCACATAAAAACAGTCATCCATGCCTTTGTTACATCTCAGCTAGAATACTGTACAGTGATCCCTCGCTACTTCGCGCTTCAACTTCCGCGCCATCAGTGCATCACAGATTTTTCAGAAGCATTCATAACAAATTAAAAATGAAACAACACAGCCATATCGGCAGCTATATTGCAGAAAGACGCATCATTTCAAAGATATGAGTTGACTCGGAGGCTTTTTACATACCCACAGGCACTCATAAAAGGGGCGTGACTGGTTCCCAGCACGAGATCGACCAACGATACTACCCCGGCTCCACTCCTACGCACCTTCCCGCAGCCTCAGGTTTGCGGACCAGGCGCTGCTCGAGGTGTAGAGAACTAAGCGGAGCCTTAGAGGGGGTCGCGCCTTTTCACCTGCTGGTCCTTCCCTTTGTAATGACCTCCCATTGGATGTTAGGCAAGCCCCCTCTCTGTCCACTTTAAAAATCTGGTTGAAGACGCATTTCTATTCGGTGGCTTTTGATCCGATTTGAGACCTGAAATTTTTGGCTCTTTTCCGGTGTCTATTGTACATAGTGTTTTGTGTTAATGTATTGATTTCACTTGTATTATGGATATTTTGTTGTTTATATGTAAAGTGCTTTGTTACAGCTCTAGCTGTTGTGGAATGCGCTATAAAAATAAAATTGTATTGTATTGTAAGTAAAGACTGTCTTTTCACATTCAAATCTGCATCCAGTTATGTGTCTGGCACACCGAGCCGATATGAAAGTTGCACACAACAGGAAGAGACAAGTCATAAATCTCTTTCAGGAAGTGTTAAATAGAGTACACTGAACTACATCAAAGTCATGTCATCCAAACTGTTGACAAGTACTTTGGTATCTAATGAAAGCAGCTCACTAGGATTCTAACATGAACTACAGTACTTGCATTTTTCAACTGTGTGAAATGTTTCCATCATTTCCATAAGTATACATTTGGCTTCATTCACAAACCACTGCGAATAACTTTCTCTTTACCAATGTATGTTTTCTGGAAATCATTCTGCAGAATATTTATCTGCTCATAGGCAAGCCAAGGCAGTTTTATTTATACAGCACATTTCATACACAAGGCAACTCAATGTGCTTCACACAAGCAAAGGCACAACACCTACAAGCATTTACAAACATAACACTTAACAACATTCAAAAGCAAAATCGAGAAAAAAAAAATAGCTAACAAAACTACTAGAATGTAAGTTGACAACATTTAAGCACATTCACAGAAAACTTTAAAAACACTTAAGAGTAAAGAAATAAAAATGGGTTTCTAAAATATATAAAAGGAAAAAAAAGATTTAAAGTTGTTTAAAGAACCCTATTCAAAGGAGAAAAAAGCAACGTTTTTTAACCTGGATTTACACTTGGGGCTGACTTCACTTCTGTTGGCAGCTTATTCCAATTTACGTGCAGCATAACAGCTAAATACAGGTCCACCATGTTTACCTTGAACTCTGAGTTCCACTAATCAAACCAAGTCTGCAGATCTCAGCAGGGTGTATATTCAATCAGTATTTCATTAATGTACCGTATTTTCACGACCAAAAGGTGCACCGTATTAAAAGGCGCAGTCTCAGTTACAGGTGCTATTTCTGTATTTTACACATAAGGCCAATATTATTATTGGGCGCGGAGGCATGGTAAAACATACTATAGCTTAAAACACACGGTAGCATGCATGCACGCTAAAACATATGCTAGCAAGCATGCTAACGTATATTTTTACAAAAGCAGCGGGAGCAAAACTGAGTTCGGTTGTTTTTTATTGAAACATTTAACAATGTACTCACGTAATTGTCAGTGATTAACTGTCATCCAGGCGGCACGGTGGTCGACTGGTTAGCACGTCCGCCTCACAGTTCAGAGGTCGTGGGTTCGATCCCGGCTCCGGCCTCCCTGTGTGGAGTTTGCATGTTCTCCCCGTGCCTGCGTGGGTTTTCTCCGGGCACTCCGGTTTCCTCCCACATTCCAAAAACATGCATGGTAAGTTGATTAGACTGTCTAAATTGCCCCTAGGTGTGATTTTGAGTGCGAATGTTTGTCTCTGTGTGCCCTGCGATTGGCTGGCAACCAGTTCAGGGTGTCCCCCACCTACTGCCCAAAGACAGCTGGGATAGGCTCCAGCACGCCCCGCGACCCTTGTGAGGAGAAGTGGTGCAGATAATGGATGGATGGATAACTGTCATCCACAAATCCATAAAAGTCCTCATCTTCGGTATCCGCAACGAACAGCTGGGCAAACTCCATTAAACATGCCAGATTCGCTTTCGTCATTGTCTGAAACAGTCTCGTTGCCGTGCGGCTCCTCAGAAACAATGCCGGCTTTTGCGAAAGCTTGCACAACAGTGCAAGCAGACACTTTAGCCCAAGCACCCACAATCCATTCACAACTTGTAGCGTAACTTGCCCGGCGCTGCCTCCCAGTCTTTGTGAAGCTGTGTTTGCCGTCCGTCATCCATCGCTCCCATGCCAACTTTGAACGCCATATTGACGCCGATGTCCAGTTGTTGGTTAAGCCTCCGGGAATAATGGCAAACTCGGAGTTCATTTGCTTCACTTGGTTTTTCACAGCGGCTGTGAGATGTGCACGCATGGAGTCACAGATTAACAACAATGGTGACGTGTGCAAAAAAACATCCGATCTCTTTGGCTAGTTTCACACCGCGGGGTCTTAGTGCTCAATTCAGATTTTTTTTTAAATCCGTTTTTTTTTTTTAAATCCGATTATTTTGTGTAAATTTTCATATTACATGTTAAATGCGACCTCAGTCTTGCCTGCTGCATGAACACATTGTATCACGAAAGTGACCTGCATGCGCAACGACGTTACTCCCGATGTGTTTGCGGAAGTAAATGTGGTCCAGCGTGACGGGGCATTTATACAGTGAAGCGATTAGATATGAGGTAGAAATAAATACATTATTTGGGGAAAATCAGTCAGCCACTCTCTCATTTTCTCCTCGTTCATCCAGCCCTTTTGATTGGCCTTGATGATGACTCCGGCCGGAAAGTTTTCTTGAGGCAGCGCCTTCCGCTTGAAAATCACCATAGGTGGCAGTTTCTCTTCTTTACCACGGCAACCAAGCACAACAGTAAAAGCCAACTTCTCATGCCCCGTTGTGCGTATCGCTACCGTGCTGGTCCCCTTCTTCTCCACAGTGTGGCTCACTGGGATGTCGTAAGTGAGCGGCACCTCGTCCATGTTGATGATGTGGTTGGCCCGGATGCCTTTGTCTGCAATCTTTTTACTACAGTAGGAGCGGAAGATGGCCAGCTCTTCCTTGTAATCCGCCGGAAGGTGTTGCGTGGGCCACGGTGGTCCTGACCGGGATGTGTAACAATGTGATCTGTTGTTGTTGTTGTTATTAGTTACGCCAGTAGGGGGCAATCATGCACTGTTGAGAGAGTGGAAGTTGAATGTGTAACAGGTTGTTGACGCTGATAAACTGCATGTTCGAATAAATGCCGACCGAGTTGGGCCAAAGCAAAGAAGCTGGATGTGTTTTTTATTCAAAAGACCCACACTTTAACAGGATGTATAGATGGAGTGTCTCTTCGTGGGCGCCATTTTCAATGTTGTTATGCACAATGAATGCCAGCACTATCTACCTACTGCGCGTGCCTTTAGCGTCCTCTGTCACGCCCACCCTTCTCCCTTTAACGTCCGCTTGGTGTCCTCATTCACGTCCGCCCTTTCTCTATACAACCAGCGTGTTGGCAGCAAATGCTACCAGTTAGTCAAACGCAGCGCTCAAAAAAGTCACATAACATTCACAGATATTGGAACTTGGTGCACACATAAGCCGCACTGCATTATAAGGCGCACCGTCCATTTTGGAGAAAATTTTAGACGTTTAAGTGCGCCTTATAGTCGGAAAAATACGGTAATCAGGACCCAAACCACTCAGTGATTTATAGACCAGTAGCAACATTTTAAAATCTATTCTACAGTTAATTGGGAGCCAGTGTAAAGGGTTTAGGGTTTACTGAGAACTCGATGGGCCTGATTTACAAAGAAATTGCATGTGCAAAAACAGGCACAAACCTGACTATACTCACGCAATCACATCCAAGCACATCTAAGATTGTGTCATCTGCCAAACGCACAAAATTCCCATGCAGTTTATTGTCTGCATTTGTCAAGTTTCCACCAAAATACCAAAGTAGCAGATTTATTTTCCGTAACTCGGTAATCTGTTTGTTTTGCTTCTCCCGCAAACTATATATTCCATTGATTTAAACTTAATTTTGCACTTGTAGTGCTCTCCCAAATGTTCCATTGAGAAAACCCTCAAAGCTACCTTAAGGGCAAAACATTCTTAAATATGTTTTTATACACTCACTGTTTTCAGTCACACCATTACAGTTTGTTGTGTTTGAATCTGAGGTTACAGTAGTTGCACAGAAATAGCAAATCCAGCTATCTTGTTGCTGTTTGAAACAGTCATGTCACTGATTTTGTTGATATTCAGGCTCAGTGATTTTTTTACAAGGCCCTCAGTTTTCCCTGTTTTTCTATTTTTTTCTGTTTTGACTTCTATTCTATTAATTCAGAGTAGTGATTAAATTCTCTCTTACAAAGGGAGGAGTCTGAGTTGGTGTGTGACACTCCAAATAGATGGAGTTGGGCTCGTCTTGACACACAGATCTGAATTAGTCTTCTTGAAAGGGGTTGGATTCTTATCCCCTCTGGAGTTGCCATCAGAGAGAAGCGCCCAGCAAGTGTGGGAATACTTGTTGCCCAATTGATGCCTATACATTGGACTACCACCACTAGAAGAAACACCACTGCTATGAGTAGAGGTGACTGTGAGGTTCCCTACGGACGTACCACCTTTTTACGGTCAATCTTCTCAGTCCGGGGGATTAAAATCTGAAATAAATTATCTCATACAATAACAGAATCCGCCATTTATCACACTTTCAAAGCTCATCTTGAAAATTTGCTTAAATTGTCCCACCCGCCACCACCCTCCCCTGAAAAAAATTGGTGATTGATCTAAATTGTAAATGTTTTGAAAGTCAACAAAATATAAATTCGATGAGTGTCACAGAAGTGACTAGAGGTACATGATGTTGGATTTTACCAATGTAAGTAGGTGGTGCCATTTAAAAATGCATTGTGTGTTACAGAGTTCAGACAGTGATTCTTTACAAGTGTATGTTTGCAAAGTCTGTCAACACCAGTTGAACACACAAAGTCAGCATTATGTGTTGTGCAGTGTGTTGCTTGCAAGCTCTTCGGCAGCATTGGAAATGTTGCAGTTAAGCCATTTTCAAAACTAGAATGCAATATTTCATGTCGCCTTGCTCTGATGTTTCCGAGCCTCTGAGCTCATCCATCTTGTTTAGCTCAGCGTGTAGCTCCGGCTTGCTATCTCTGCCTTTGTGTTGGCTCTTTCGCTACTTGCAACAAAAATGATCCCAGTGCACTGATGAGCTCCACTGGCATCCGCTTGTAGTGAAGGTGCAATGCGATTCAATCTACTGTGGATTTTTTAGGAGATTATGGTAGTTGGAGGCTGAGTGTATGTATGTGGAGCTCTTGGGAAAGAAAGATCACCCTGGGTATTTGTATGAAATTTCCCTCAAGCTCAAGCACAGGCAAATCCTGTGTGTTTTCAGCTCTCAGATTTTTGTACACAGACTCTGATTGTTGTTTCTCTAGTTACTGATACAGCTCTTAAATTTGATTTCACCAAATAATGCAAGTGTACATAGTGTGGTTGAAAGGCTGTAACGTTAATATAAATGCACAGCTCTCTCTAAAATCTACACGTTTTCAATGTTGCGCACTGTTTCCGACAGACGATAACACTTATAGGTTCACTGACTGTACATGATTAATTGTGCATAACGGCATTCCTGCTTGCAAATGAAGTGCCTTTCTTCTGCAAGGCGACATTTTTAGCACTTTATTTTTCTCCCATTGAGAGCTTTGCTGGCAATTGACCAATGAGACGTTTGGTCAGACAAGAGAATAACCTCCAAATGAGCAATGTAGCGTATGATTGCGATGCATGGTTTCCCCCAATAGAGATGGATGATGAAAGCATCCAAGTGAACCATTCTCAACCCAAAGAAATCCCAATGGTTTTGGTATGAAGGATGGAGTATGTCTGTGCTTGTCTCATCTCTTGTTCACCCTGAAGAGAGTGTAATGAACCAAGAGAGCAAAAATCCTTTTTTAGTTCTATTTTTTTTTCATTCTGCAGAACCTGCTATCTTTGAATTATAATTCGTTTAAGAATAAAACACAAACAAGGGGAATGTGGGATTGTAGTTATTGTGTCAATTGGAAATCAACCCCACAAAGCAATAATAGAGTGATAGCATATGCCGAGAGTGACTGGTTGTTAGACAATACAACCTCTATTATCCTTTGCGCTGAACCTTCTCACGAAGATGAACACGCATCTTGTTGTGCACCTCAGCTCCTGGAATCATGCACCAAACAAAAGTGCACCACCTGTCTCTGTTTGAAGGCTTGTTAGCTAATAAGCCTCTCCGCTATAGATCATGAACACAGAATGTAGATCTAATTGCAAATGTCACTTTATCTTGCAAAATATTTAATTGTTTTTCCAAATGCCCGTGAGTAGCACAGAGTGGATCCAAATTATAAGTCACCTCTGCTACAAGGGGGTAACAAGACATAGTATCCTGCCAGCTGCAGAGATAGTGTGAAGCTAGCTACCGGTACTGTCAATCAGACCAGTGGATTGATGATGTCACATTCATTTTCACCTTTATTTCAGTAATAACAATTGTTGACATTACTTTCAGATTTAAAAGGAAACAAGACCACATTGCCCTTCGATTGGCTTGCAACCAATCCAGGGTGGATTCCGTCTCTGCCCCTAAGTCAGCGATTGGCAACTTCCAGTGCAAAACAGCAAAACAACATTAAATATTAAGAATTTTGTGCAATTTTTTCCCACCAAAAACTATTCACATAACATTTTATTTATGTATTATCCATCCATCCATTATCCAATCATCCATTATCCTCACAAGGGTCACGGGAGTGCTGGAGCCTATCCCAGCTGTCTACGGGCATTACGTGGGGGACACCCCGAATTGGTTGCCAGCAAATCGCAGGGCACACAGAGACGAACAAACATTCGCACTCATAATCACACCAATTTAGGATGTCCAATCAACCTATGCCATGCATGTTTTTGGAATGTGGGAGGAAACCGGAGTACCCAGAGAAAACCCACGCAGGCACGCAGAGAACATGCAAACTCCACACAGGAAGGCCGGGGCCGGATTCGAATTCATGACCAATGGACTATGAGGCGGGTGTGCTGACCGGTCGATCACCGTGCTGCCCTAATTATATATTAGTACAATACAATACAATACAATTTTATTTACATAGCACATTTCATAACAGCTAGAGCTGTAACAAAGCACTTTACAAACAATGCAATAAATAAAAAACAATAAAAGGCTGTGATACACGTATTAATAAATATAGATATAAATAATATTCATTCATTCATTCATTATCCATACCGCTTATCCTCACAAGGGTCGCGGGCGTGCTGTAGCCTATCCCAGCTGTCTTTGGGCAGTAGGCGGGGGACACCCTGAATTGGTTGCCAGCCAATCGCAGGGCACACAGAGACAAACATCCACACTCACAATCACACCTAGGGGCAATTTAGACAGTCCAATCAACTTACCATGCATGTTTTTGGAATGTGGGAGGAAACCGGAGTACCCGGAGGAAACCCACGCAGGCACGGGGAGAACATGCAAACTCCACACAGGGTGGCCGGAGCCGGGATCGAACCCACGACCTCTGAACTGTGAGGTGGACGTGCTAACCAGTCGACCACCGTGCCGCCCTTATAAATAATATAAAACGCAAATAAAAATATGAATAACTAAAGCCAATAAATTAACATAAAACACTATATACAATTGACACCAGAAAAGAGCTTAAAATTTCGGTTCTGATCAAAAGCCAGAGAAAAGAAATGTATCTTCAACCGGGTTTTAAAAATTGACAGAGAGGGGGCTTGCCTAACAACCAATGGGAGGTCATTCCAGAGGGAAGGACCAGCAACAGAAAAGGCTCGATCCCCTCTGAGGCTCCTCTTGGTCCTCGGCACCTTGAGCAGCGCCTGGTCTGCAGACTTGAGGCTGCGGGAAGGTGCGTAGGAGTGGAGGAGCAGAGAGAGGTACACCAGGGCCAGGCCATTTAATGATTTACAGCCAAATAGGAAAATCTTAAATTGAACACTGAAATGCACTGGGAGCCAGTGAAGGGAGGCCAGAATTGGTGTTATGTGCTCGATCTTCCGAGTTCCAGTTAGTAGGCGGGCAGCAGCATTTTGGACCAACTGGAGATGTTTGAGGGAGGACTGGCTGACTCCAAAATAAAGTGGATTGCAATAATCTAGCCGAGATGTAATGGAGGCATGGATGACTGTTTCTAAGTGTTGATGGGAAAGGAGGGGCTTTACCTTAGCCAGCTGTCTGAGGTCAAAGAAGCTTGACTATACAACAGTGCTGATTTGCTGGTCCAATTTAAGATCACTGTCCATTATAAGACCCAAGTTTGAGACTGATGGCTTTAGGTATGAAGACAGGGGGCCCAGGTCCACAGGGAGGGATGGAGATGAGCCACTGGGACCGAACACCATAACTTCTGTTTTCTTTTCCCTGAAATTCAGGAAATTCAGTGACATCCAGTCTTTGATGTCCTCTAGGCAGGACAAAAGTGGTCTTAAGGAGAAAGCCTCTTTTTTGCTTAGCGGAATATAGATTTGACAGTCTGCGTCAACACAACACACCCTGACATTTACAATGCTGGACTTATAGACTAACCGGTCGACCACCGTGCTGCCCTAATGATATATTAGTAAATTATTATATAAATATTCAATATATTATACAGGTATATAATCATTTAGGTACTATGTTTGTCCTGCATGTCATTCCAAAACCGCAAAAAATTATTAGGCCAACTCACATTGTAGTATAGGGCAGGATCAGACAACTAAGCACAACTAAAGGTATCTCAACACAACACACCCTGACATTTACAATGCTGGACTTATAGATGCAATTAAGAGGCGTATTACCATACCACTTGAGTTCAGGTCTAATTAGTCTCTCTTTCATCCAAGTAATAGGGCATAAGGAGCAAGCACTTCTTATCTCAGTCAACCTTGTTTTGTAGGATGTGGAAGAAACCCAATCAATATCGTGTAAATGTAACCACGTAAACTAAAATCTGCTGTTGTGTTTCTGATTTTGTGAGCACGTCTCTTTAAGAGCCCACTGCCTTGATTTTCCTGCTCCGCTGCTGCTGGCTCGGCTTAGTTTAAAACATTTGAACTAGCAAAAAGATGCTTGATTGATTAAAAACAGCTTCATAGTAACCCTGCTGTGAGTTTAGGAAAGCCTCTACTCACCGGTGAGTTGTTCAAAGGTTGTTGATCCGCATCATAGTATGCTTGTTTATTTCACTCATTCAATAAACCCCTGGACACTCTTGGTTTACCCTTTGACATCTCTCAACTCATCGGTGAGTCAAAAGCAACCTGTTATTTCAGGGGTTTGCATTTGTTTTGTGTGTACTTTGCTTGTTTTTGGTGTGGCAGACGTTACCCACGCTAAAACTAAAGCTAGCTTTAGCCTACTCAAACCAGCCTACTCAAACCACAGTCAGCAGGCCAATAACATACATAATTTAATGGCAAAGCCGAATGGTCCACAACACGGTATTATATTAAAGTATTACTTTGAATTTGATATTTTTGGGGAGGGAATAATCAACTTTGGATTTGGTTGCGCAATCCGGTTTGAACATATCATTTTCAGTTTTGATTTCCGGCATAACTAACACTGATATAGACAAAAAAATTATTTATTTATTGTGCGCATACTGTACGTTGATAACAGTGTTGACCGTTTCTGTCCAAAAAGCATGTTTTACAGAAAACATCGCTGAGTTTCAAGAGGCAAGCATATTTTTAGCCATAAAATCGCTTCGACATACAATTCCCGTTGAGCTGCTGACCATGTGTTCTGTGCACTGCTCTTGTTAGTGAGTATACCGCCACTGAGAGGACCAGCAACGCAAACCCCGATTACATGATCAATTTCAAAGAAATGCTCAACTGCTACAGTACAAGATTTCAGGGTGGACTGAAAACAGCGATGTACTAAATCCGCCAACATTTAAAGGTATGTGGAGCAACTGATGATGATGGTTATAATTTTGATGAGAATGGAAAATAAGAGGATGAAGAGAAAGTGGGTATAACTGCAGCACACCTGGAAGAGGAGCAGCCAACTCCAGCTCCACCGGCGAGGACGGGCAGCATGCCATGCAACCGCATTGAACACCTACGTTTCAGATTCATGTGAGGGTTAGGGTTAGGGTGCCAAACGTGCCAAAAGTCACATACCATGTGGGTGACTTGAATTTCTGGTTAGTCATTGGTCAAACACATTTGCTAACCATGTTTACTCCACAGTCTCCACTTGCTCCTGAAGTAGCTTTTTTTGTTGCTACACTCATTCTTCTTTAGGGTATTAAAATAATTCATAATTACAGAAGACAATTATTCTCCAGTATATTGTAGTATGTATAATAATGTCAGTATATTGTATATTGTTGTCCTTTGTGAGCATTCTCAACAATGCAGCGTTGTTTTCAGTCTCGCTCACTCTTCTTGAAGTGGAAAACCTACCGAGCAGAGCTGAGCTAAGTCAAGCCAGTAATGTACAGAGGTAAGACACTTTGACATTAAACTAAACGTATTAATTAATTATGTATGTATTTTACTTCTGTTAATAACAAAACATTTTGGTCGGAGGGTTGGTGGGTCATGTAACTGAAGCAAAATGGTTCCTTCTGCAAGACATTTGTATTTTAAAATGTATTGTAATCAATCAATGTCCAGATTGGATCGGGTCCTTCCTGCTGATGATGTCACGCTTTATATTTCTGGAATATATTTCTTTGCCTCTATGTTTGTCAGCCCCCTGGCTGCTGTGTGTTTACGTTCGGAGTTACTAAATAAAAAATAAAGTAAAGTACATTACTGCTACTTTTGCCAGGCAACTCGTACGTCACTTCCGCTTATGACCCGAGAAGAAGCCACTGCCCGTCTTGTGAAACAAGATCAGCGGGAACGTTTGTGTTTCTCCTGCCAAACTAGCAACAATTTTCTGGTTGACTCGGGCTGCAAGATTGTATGCACTGTACATAAAAAAAACCGGAGAGGATCATATGATTGGTATGATGTCTCCAGCTGACTCTATTTTAGAGTGGCAAGGTATGGATGTGGGTGATCCTGTCAGAGAACACAGGCCCATATTCCACTTGACACGTCTATTTATTGTGGTCTGAAACAACACAGACAATGAATAACCTAGCAACATCATCCAATGCACATCCATTAGTTAACAATATGCCTAAACATTACAATTCACTGTATTAAGCAATTAAACAGCCATACAATACACACAATACACATTCACACGTTTCATCACTAAAATAGTTAGCATACTAGCCGAAATAACTAACTAGTGTGCATCAACAAGACATCACTCACGAGAACATATCTATGCTATTATGTGCAGCAGTTGCCAACAACGAACTTAAATGATTAAACTCACCTTTTAACATTTACACACAACAACAAACGTGGTGAAACACGGGCAATCTGCAACTACTGAGTTTGCTGGCATGAACAAACTTCAAGCTGTGTCGAAGGAGGAAAAAGGAGAGAAACGTCACTCGCTATCAACACTTAGCGCCCGAGGAGCGTTCATTGCCTGCTCGCAGTGTGGGACATCTCAGCACTGCATCCAAACTCAATGAATTTATCAAACGCCAACAATTACTAATAGTCAAACAACATGGGCTTTCTACCATGAAGTATTTCTTAATAAAGCGTATTTTACTACGAATAACTTTTCACCACAATCCGATTCTGAAAGCCACGAAACAGTGGCGTGAAGTCTTCAGTCTGCACGTAGATAATTAAACTACGTCTGTGTTCTTGGAAGATGCTACAATATATTTTAAAGCGACACGTCATCGGCAGGCGTGAAGGACCCGATCACTTCTGCTACCCACACCGGCTTGATGTGGGCCGGATCTAATAATAAAGCAATATCATCTCCGTGCCGTAGAAAACCTTCTCGCGGGCCGGATGTGGTCCGCGGGCCTTGACTTTGACATATGTGTAGTAAAGGATGACATAACTGGTGCCTATTGGCTGCTGGGAATTTCTCCTGTGATAGGCACCAGGCTCCTCAGAATAGCTGTGTACTGCTGGCTTTCTATCTATCAATTATTAATGTGCCAATGTTCTTTTGGAGACCCTCTCACATGAGGGATGTGCTGTCTCAGTATTATGGTTATTATCTGCTTTTTGACTCATGGAAGTGTTTTTGTATTCTCGGTAGTCTCCTAGAATTGTGTGAGGGAGACCCAGGTCCATGTGATAATCGACAATCCGATAAAGATGGGCTGGGCTGATGATAAATTAAAGATGTTAAATCCAGTCAATACATCCAGCTCATAACTCTAGAGCTTCCTGGCTTCTAATGTTTTACAGCTCATATTATTTTTACTGTGTAGGCTGTATGCAAGCATTATCTGCCGTAAGAAGTGAAGTTGCTGCAAGGTTAAGCATTATGTGAACGTAAAGCTCATATTGCAGTATGGTAAAGAAAAAACAAGAAAAAAACGATGAAAGTTTGAAGAAGCGTTCAATTGTGATATTAATTTTCAGAAATCTTATTGTGCTGTTTATGGAGTCATTTCCTTACTGCATCTGATTGTGCAAGAACAATATGAAACTGCTGCATTATATCGATTGAACCCGGATTTTGTTTGACTGAGTTTGACTCTTTAAAAGTTGGATTAACACACCCAAACTATTTGATTGGAAAACTCCTCCTGCATGTACAGGGTACACTCTTCCATCGATCAAATATTATAGCCGGCGGACTTATGGCAGACCTTAACAACATGTAATTCACAAGAGACGAAGACTGAGCTGGAGGTAGGCAGGGGGCATTTGGGCCGACAAGATAATAAATTCATGCAACATAATCTTAAAGTAGCCGATGTTTTAAAGTAGAAAGGAGGGAGGGAAAAATTTCTTCCGGAACATCAATAAAACATCCGAACATGTGAGATGATGCCTGAGCAATTTTACTTTACACATTATAAAAACCAGACGTGCAAATTCTCTATTCACATTTGAATAAAACAAAAATAATACTGTATGTCTGCATGTTGTTACTCAATGACAAAAAAATAATTGTCTACTGTTAATGAAACTTTATAAATAATTTATAAAATAACCAATGAGTGCAGTGAAAAGTTTATTTTTCTAGCAAAGCAATCCATTAGGATTTATTTCAAATAATATAAACCTGGATGAGGCAGATCTCATCCATACAAAAAACAAAAAATTGACAGTACATTAAAAATGTAACTACATAAATTGTACCGGTAATGAACTACCAAGTAGCAACCCACATCTTGCTTGTTTAAAATTGGAATGGCCAAATGAGTTGAAAATAGGGGAATTGTTTCTAGCGTTGGAGAATCGCTGAGGATTGTAACCGGTGCTTCTAAACTGGGATGCCACAGAAGTGTGCACAATTGAAGAGCACAAACTTTGTCAATAATGCGATGAGTACACTGTAAACACACCTGCCAGCATTCCTCTGCCTTCTTTTCTTTTAAACACACCAACAGCACTTATGGCAAGGGGTAATTTTTCAACTCGCCACACTCTCAAATTTTGCAGAAAACAGTTTATTCTCTTGATTTTTGATACGCTACTCGTCAGGGTTTATATGTCAATTTTTCAGCCTTGAAACATTTGAACAAATATAACAATTACTGTAGGCATCTATTATTGAGCTTTGGGAAGCACAGCAGGGAAACACTGCTCTCCTGTAGCCTTTTCGTCTAGATGAAAACACTACTTGGCTACCGCTGCTGTTGCCTTGGAAACCTGGTCACTTGCACTCCTTTACCCACACTCTTCCCCACTCGCTTCATTAAGTGCATTGCTACTGGCAATTAGAATGAAACCAGCGGCAGGCCTGCCTGTCTTGAAATGCAGTCTCCAATTAAATACTTTCAAATAGCAATGCTCCTTCAAGCTACATCTGCTCTCTATATAATCAACCACGCAACTGGGAGCTATGTTTCTAAAAGCCTGCACAGTGGTTGCTATATTGATGAATTACCTCAAAAATCCATGTTTTCTTTTATTTGTGTTTTTACATGTTTTAACATTGTAAATACCGCTGGAACATGTCTTGTCTTACTTACCTCAATGCGTTTGTAAGCCTGCACTATGCACATACTGTAAATAGGTAAATCAATGCTCCCAAAAAAACGATTTCACTGAACGGAAGGTTGATCGAGTCCAAACTGCTTCCTTATGTGTGTATTGTATTAGTGTAAGAAATCAAACAAAATGTTTTGTCATCCGTCAATGGCCTTTTCTGTTCAACAAAATATGAATACAGGGTCATTCGATTAGATATTTTAACTTTAATTACCGGATGGAAATCTTGGTGAGGAAGTGAATGACATTGCTTTAAGTTGGAACATGCACTTGAGATATTCACTAGATATGTTTCATGTGCAGCTGCAACACAGGAGGTGGAGTGGGTTATCCTGTAATGAGACCATTCATGGTTTGATCCTGCAGTGGCTTTGTTGTGTCCTTGAACATGATGCTTACCACCCAACCACTGCTACTGCCTTCGCCAGCAGTGTATAAATGCAATGGAAAAATGGGATATTAATGTAATCCTTTTACCATTACCTTTTATAGCATTGTTTGCTCATGTAGGAAAAATACACTTTGTGAGATGAGCCAATTATTCACTGAATCCCCTATCTAGCTATACATCATTACACAGAAAATGTTTATTTTGTCCTTATTTGACTAGAAACACTGCAGCATTGTGAAAAATACAGTAATATAAAAATAATAGCTGTCACTCATGGCTTCGCTATAAACATCTCAGAAATTAATTCCCAAGTCAATATCCTCACTTCAATAAATCACTGTCCCAATGGAGCCAGTGGCTGTATGCTACTCAACATTAATTCAAACGAAGCACAACACCAATGAGATGAAGCGTCTGTGGCGACACGACGGCTCTTGGCGAGATTGTTGTAATGATTTGTTTTACATGTAAGAGACAGAATGACGTTGAGGTTAATAACAAAAGGATCACTTGAATCCTTGGAAATGCATTCAAGGAAGTGTTAGTTGTACAGTATATGACACTATAAATACATACCGGTATACAAAATATTAATATACATAAATGTTTTTTGTTTTCATTTTTAGCGCCACTTGTTTTACCATGATTGTAAAGTGTGTTGTGGGAACCTCCTTTTACCATGTAAAATAAAATATATGTATGTTTCTGTAAATGAGTTGATGTTTAAACTGACATCATATTTAACCATTACTCCAAAGTCTGACACAATATGTGCATGTCAGTGATTTCAGCAGTATAAAATGTTTCTCTAAAACACAGTGTGAAATCTTATCAAAAATGGAAATATTTTCTTTTTGTAACTTAATAGGTGGCGGCACGGTGGTGGACTGGTTAGCACGTCCGCCTCACAGTTCAGAGGTCGTAGGTTCCATCCCGGCTCCGGCCTCCCTGTGTGGAGTTTGTATGTTTTCCCCGTACCTGCGTGGGATTCCTCCGGGAACTCCGGTTTCCTCCCACATTCCAAAAACATGCATGGTAAGTTGATTGGACACTCTAAATTGCCCCTAGGTGTGATTGTGAGTGCGGATGTTTGTTTGTCTCTGTGTGCCCTGCGATTGGCTGGCAACCAATTCGGGGTGTCCCCCGCCCACTGCCTGAAGTCAGCTAGGATAGGCTCCAGCACGCCCGCGACCCTTGTGAGGACAAGCGGTATAGATAATGGATGTATGGATGGATGGAACTTAATAGGTTTTGCATTGAGATGACAAAAATAATAAAGCCATTTTGACTGGGTTACAGAAATGACTGAAAATGCTGCAATGTCCATGCCGGGCCAGTAGCTGGCAGTGTTACAGTACGGCAACTATTCTGATAACGTTGTCCGAGTAGAATTAGAGAAAGTTGTATGCTTTGCCAAACACTGTGCCGTTCCCACAACGCCAACTTGGGCTCTCGCTGTTCGTGTTCTATTGAGATACAATTAGCCCATCCATCATGTCTAATGGCAAGTAATAATACAGTAGTGCCAGTGGTAAAAAGCAGCAAGCAATGTCAATCTCAAAGAGACTTTCCAGACAATGACAATGTCTGGCGAATGACACAGGAATATTTCCAACGTGACCGGTTGGTACATGTATTTATATTTCATCGGTGTGTCGAGTATCACCGTTTAAAGGTTGTGTACTTTATGTAGTCTACAATGTAGACATAATTGTGAGTTAATGACAGAGTAAACTAAGATCTAATCTACAGCCTAAAAAAGACAGCAAAAACAACTGCTATTACTCCTCCACAAATAACAGGAGCTTTGATTTGTAGTATAGTGTACATGGAAACTACCTGCACAAATTGCTTTTACTGGATCATTGGTGGGAGTATTTTTTTCTTTTATAATGACAAAAAAAATAAAAAATTATAACCCATCAACATTGGAATAATTTCTAAGAAGAATGGGACGTGTGATGTCTTTGACTTATAACATAATCAGATGATGTCGCTCCCTTCTGTATTTATTGCTTAATTTTCCTTTTACACAAGGCTTCCAAACACCCCAAATCTGCATCTCATTAAATATATTAAACAACTTGTCTTTCCTTTGACACGAGCCATGTCTCATCTGCTGGTCCCAGCACCTTCCCCAAAGTGCACCTGCTGACTTTCCATTGGCGCTGAGGAGTTAATGCAGCTCAGGTGTTGTATTGAAGATTGCCCCCAGCTGGTACGCTTGGCAAAGCAAGGCCAGAAAGTAGTGAAGGCGGGAGTGGGCTGTCTGATCAGGTGAGAGGTGCTTGGAATGCTATTAGCCTTGCTTTTAAATGGAGAGGCACTTACATACTCTAGCTGTCACAGGGAATTTCAATCCAAATGTGAATAAATGGATGAAGAATTCAACTATTGGATGTTTGGTTGAAAATACCAAATACCGTCGTCATTTGAAAGCACTTCCTTGCTTAAACGACACTGCAAATATTCATTAAAGTTTGATGTTAATCTTGTACATATTATATTGTTAGTGATCCAAATTGAATTAAATCAGACATCAACGTCATGACCTCGTAATCAGCTGCTGGACAAATATTCAATGCAGCCTTGAATGATACTTTTGATGCTTTTCATTATTTCTGAACCTTACAAACATGGCGTTTAAGGAATAATCTAATGAGGCAGCACTTATAGTCTATTAAGGCATTCAGAATTTCCCTAATATCAATTCAGCATACAGATATGTTAAAATGTTTCTACTGTTTTTTTTTTCTTGCCAATTATAATCAGCATAGTGCTGCTGCAGATTAGCAATTTACTGCTCTCGACTAGTTTAATATGCAGTATGTGGCCGTGGAAGTCTTTGTTTTAGTCTTTTACTTATTTTATTTATTCATATACGTACATGAACGGATGCACTTTTAGTGTTCTAATCTTGTTCTGTTGGTAGAAAATGACTGCTCTGTGCAAGCTGATTATTTTTGCTTTATTTCAAAAAGTAAATAAGATGCAGATGTGGGGTAATCACATATATAGTTGAATTCCTTTTTTTAAATTTCTGTTGATTTATACGTTCATACAAGTACTTTTCAAAATTTATCCTGTGGGTTCAGATAATATAAGACAGAAGTTGTGCAACTTTTAAATAAATTAAATGATTTAACTTGTTTTGTAAATGACTACATGTGAATAGTAAAGTCAGATTTTACTAAAATACAACAAAATGGACAAAATTAATCACGTGATAGAAATCGAATAGACATGGTATTCCAAGACATGGTGTTAATTCTGTGCTTGTGTAAACAAACAATGGATTATTTGGACCACACTGAAATTGCCTAATGGCCTTAACACGCCTTCTTATACATAATATAGTATGCGAACAAAGACCGATAGAGCTCTACTCAGAGAAGTGCTGCAGGGAGTGAAGATGTGGGACACTTTATGTAATCACCAGCCTTCTCTGCTGCCCTCGAGAAATTTCAAATCGATCATTACACTCACACAAGGTGGCACTTGGGTGGGGATGGGTGCAGCACCACTCAGTCGAGAGACCAGTCAATAAGCAGCTATTGGGAGAGCTACTTATTTTTTTAACTGAGATATAAAAAAAAAAGAAGGCTGATGTTTAAACAGCATTTCAGATACAGCACTTTGCACAGAAAACATGTAGCATAAGTAGCATAAATGTTTGATAAAAAACAGTAATTATTATAAAATGTATTCTATTTAGCACACCAGGATAGCTGCATCCACTATGTAAATAAATACAAATAAATAAATAAATAATTAAATAAGAAACATAAGAGTTGCAGTGGTTAATAAACCAATGGTTAATAAGACATAAGTGCTGGCAACACCTCCCAAAAACAGTGCATAAAATTCAATCTAACTATATTCATACATTTCTGTAGAATTAAGAGGAAAAAAAAGAAAAGGAAAATGTTAACATAGCCTTTGGCAGATCTGAAGTTTGTTAAGTATGTACGCTTCAACTGAAGTAGAAAAAGTAAACCTGTCAACTTAAGAGTGGTTTCCTTCATTAAGAAACAAGATGCATGTGCAAGTGAAGCAGGATGTTGTAATGTAACAACCTAGAAATCTCACAGAAATAAAATGCTAACGCGGTGTAAAGCACTGTCATAGCCTCAGGCATTGCAGTCTATTGTTGGCTGATTGGCTTCGTTATGATAGATTTGTAATTAAATGTTAAAACTAGGGGTGTATGGTTCACGAAAGTCACGGTTCGGTAGGCTACGTACCTTGGTATAGGGGTCACGGTTCGGTACGGGTTCGGTACAGCAATAAGTCTCAAATCCATAAGACTCGGATTTCTTTTGTTTTGTTTTTTTTAGTTTTAACAGAGAGCAAATTACAATTAAATTTTCTATAAACCAAAAAACATTCCCTGTTATAAAAGGACGAAAATAGAATAAAAACTTGCGCATTAGGGTTGTTCATTAATAATAATAATAATAATAATAATAATAATTATTATTATTATTATTATTATTATTATTATTATTATTATTATTATTATTATTATTATTAAACACAGGAAACCCCTCTTTCTTGTATGGATAGAATGAGGTTGCAGATTAAGTCAGGTAGCACTTGTCAACTAGTAAGTTTAACTTCATTATAAAAGCAGCAGAGGACAGCTCATGTTCCACCACGGCTCTTGTGCGATTGTATATGACAGAGAGCGCAGTCTTGCTAATATGCGCCCGGGATGGAACATTGTAACGGAGCTCCAGCATTCTTAATAAACGTTTGAAGCACAGCTCCTCGACTAAAGCATATGGGCGCATAGATGTTGCTATGTCTATGCCCATTGCTTCAGTAATTACGAATATCGTCGCCTCTGTCTGCTTTCACTTCTCCAGCCCGCTTAAAAGTAGTAGGGATAAGTTGTTGTTGATGAGCGGGTTTCTTTTTTCTACCCCCGGTAACTGTATCGGGGTGATGTTAGCATGTTTGAAGTGGTACCTGCAACATACCTATCGGATGTCCAACAACACCAAGGCACAGTTATTGTTCGCTCTACCGCTCGCAGCCTTGCACTCCATTGCCGCCGTACGGAAGCCAAAATGTTCCCGGCTGATTATACCATACTGTATATACAATACACTATACAAACGGCTGATTTGTATAGCGCAGATGGCTCCTCCAGCTCCATGCTTTCTCCCGCACTCCCCATTTTTCATCATTTGTTTTAATCTATTTCTTCTTCAAACAACAAATGTGGCAGTCGCTTGGTCTCAGGTAGCTGAGGGGCTACATCTTGCTCCTACTGTAATTAAAATTAAAATACTACTTGTTCACTGTAAAGTTTTTTTTCAGGATATCGGACAAAGAAAGCAGTTTCAACACTTCCAAGTGTTTGAATGTCTTCAACTGAGGTTCAAGCTTGTTAGGGGACTTTTTCAGTGGCATACTAGTTTTCTCTCCTTTAAACTTGATAATAGTTCGCTAAGCACAGAGTTCATAGGCAAAACAGCTGAACTAATCACCTGCCTTACACAATCTGTCAACCTTTCATAGAAGCCTCCAGGTGACAGAATAATTGGTTGTGGTTTGCTTTCTTCTTGGAAGGAATTCCTTTTTTGTTTTATGTTTCTCCCTGTCTGAGGATATTTTGGTTTTGGTGACAGTGGAGGCTGTCTTGTACATAAAAGAAACTCCCATTGCCATTTTGAAGGCCGTAAAACTTTGCTGAGCGCTTCACTGAACGGAGCCAACTGCCAGCACATCACAATAATTGATTGGCTTGTTAGTTAGTCCGTGCACATTTCGCCCATGGGACCATTCATGTAGTTTTTAATAATCTCATAACTGTTTAAACAAGGTTGATTTTGCACATAATTCACTGATGCTTTTGACAGCCTTTTGAAACTCACTAAAATGTTTAACCTATATGCCGATTATATTGTTGGGAAATGGTCCAAAGGCTGTGGACTTTACATCCTTTGAACTTTTTAAGAACATTTATCTATGAACACCATTTTTTGCTGAGGTACACTTTCAGTATCAGGAATATCAGTATTACATACAGAAGTGATTCATATTAATTAGCGTTCCGATGCAATTACATAACATGCACATTCATGTGTGAACAAGACACACATTTCTCATTTGTTACTTTGAGTTGCCAGTGCCCCCCCCTGCTGTTTTTTCAACAAGACAAGAAGTTGAGTGTCTGCAGCATTTTAGTCCAAAGGAAGGAGAAAAAAAATCCAATTTATGAGATCCACAAAAGCATACCAGAAAACACACAAAAAGTGTGGTTTGATTGGAAATGATTTGTCCTGACAGCAAACATAATCTTTTTTGGCAGCCATTGTAGCAACAGTGAAGCGTGGGTTGAGTCAAACACTTGTGCCCTCTAATCTGATATACTTCCATACATTTCCCTATCAAATTGGTTGTCTGCGCGTTGTTTTTTTTAGGTGTGTGGGAAATGGGAGACAAAACATTGTTATATCAAGATGTGGGTCCCTTGAACATAGATAGGGGTTTCGAGCAATAAATCGCACCCGAATGTTAAAATTCACCCTCAGTGAGTCAACATTTTTGCATAACTTCAGAATACCGTATTTAGGGAAAGTCAAAATTCAGTTTGCCCCCCTGTGTAAGGTCTTTATAATTGCCTTTGAACTGTGCTTCTATTTGGAATATTGAATATCACACTATACATAGTCAACCTTTTAATAGCCCTTCAATATTCAGGCACAAATACCTTTTGTGGTTATCACCATAAAAATATGTCCTTCCTCCTATGGGTTAACGCAATCTAACCTTTTGAAGGAACTGACCCTTATCCTCAGGGACTATCAGTGTAGAAAGCAAATTTACAGAAAGCAAGTCTGAAGAATCGGCCAAGAGGGCACCAGAGCTTTAATTGTGCGTCGCTTAATAATTGGTCGTCCAGCTACTCTCCAGTGATGGCTAGTTTAGGTCCAGCTCCTTGGGTGAGTCAATTATTTAGGGTTTCGTCGTATATTGGGTTTTCCACTTGTGTGGTCAGCTGTTTACTTCTAGTCCTATGACCAAGAATGCATTCTGGTGTTGCAAGTCAGTAGTTCATATCCCGGTTTCAAGGAGATTGTAAAAGATTTAGGGCTGAAGATATTCCTCTGATGATTTGTATGCATTATGTTTACAAACAACAAGTTGGAAACCATCTTCTCTCCCTTTTGGATCGTCCCATTAGTGGTGGCCACAGCGCATCATCCTTTTCAATGTAAGCCTATCTTCCGCATCCTCCTTTCTAACACCAACTGTGCTCATGTCTTCCCTCACTACATCCATCAACCTTCTCTTAGGTCTTCCTCATGTTCTCTTTCCTGGCAGCTCCATCCTCATCACCATTCTACTATCATACTCGCTGTCTCTCCTCTGAAAGTGTCCAAACCATCTAAGTCTTCTCTCTCTAACTTTGTCTCCAAAACATCTAATATGACTTGTGTGAGGTGGATCTCATAAGAATGCGGGTGGCAGGATTTTGGACCAGTTGCATTTTACTGATGGATTTATTCAACAGGCCTGTGAGAAGTGAGTTGCAGTAATCAAGATGAGATGTGACTAGTGTATGAATAAGAGTGGAAGGCCTGTTATGGAAGGAGGATGGACAGAGATGTGGAGGTGAAAATAGACAGATCGAGTGACTAAATTAGAGTGATGTCCAGGGTGGCACCCACACTCTTAACCTGTAAGGAGGGGGGGCATGAGGAGTTATTGATGTAAATGCAAAAAGTGGTGGTGTTTGAGAGGGTAGCTTTGGTGTCATTGAGGATGATTTCTTCTCTCTTTTTTTTTTTTTTACTGTGAGAAATTTAATGGCATGCGGGACAGTTTTTTTTTAAATAATGTCAGTTGGAGAAATGGGTGGTAGGATAGAGATGATTGCAGTATGGATCATGTAAATCATGGGTCATCAACATTTTATGAAAGATGGAAAGCGGTGGCGGTTAGGTGATGCCCAGCTCTATTGGTTAGCCCTGATGTAGATTAAAAATAGAAAAGGACCATGGACAGAGCCTTTGGGGATACCGGAGGAAAGAGGGAATGTGAATGATTTTAAATGATTACATTTTGTGCAGTCAGACTGATATGCAATGAACCAATTAAGTGCAGGGCTTTCAAATTGAAATTCTTCATATGGGTTATCGTTGGAAACGTGAGCATGGGTGGATGGATTTGTGATGCAATGGCTTTTTGGAAATTAGCAGTATAATGTGTCATATAGCCTACATGTTTAGTACTTTGGGAATTAACCTTGGGATTTGTTTTTTTGTTGTTGTTGTTTTGTTATTTTAAAACAACTTTTTGAACATATTGGTGAATCAGCCTCAAGGAGTCCAACTTTCAAATTTAGCTCCAAGTATATCTGAGCCGCAGAGCAGCCACGCAGAGCTGCCCATCTTGCTAAATCGGTTGCTGAAATACATTGATCTGAGAGTGTACAGCACAATTCTTTGGTGCCAAATTGTCCAATTTCTATTGACATTTCCCTTTAGCGTGCTTCTACTCACATTTGGTTACAAGTGATGTTGTAGAGTGCCCTAATTTTACCAAATGTGCCCAGGAAGGAAAATATCTTGTGCCCAATAAAGTTGTCACTTTGCAGTGTTGTGAGCTTCAACTGGTCTGGGACCAAATGACAGCACTCTGTGTAATGAAAATTAAATTGACAGGAAACTAATTTGTTGGCGAAACATAAGAGCTAATCTCTTATTCTATAAAATGTCACCCATCATGATTGAAAAGATACACTATCTATTCTTTCTCCCTGTGTTTCATTCAGTTATAATGAAAATTCTCATACAGTTGAGTGATCTCACTCACAAAACGTTTTGTTCTCCCCCCACTCCCACCCAATTAGAATCTACTACCGCTTTTGCTTCACTTTTTAAAGGTCTTTCTTCTCCTCTTATCATCATTTAAAGGTCGCAATCTCACCCGTTTCCTAACGTTTCCTAACTGGTTAAATATCATATGATTATGATAATTCCATACTTTTTCTTTTTGGTGAACACATTCCAAATGTACTTAAAATACAAAATCTAAGTTCTATCACATCACCACATTGTCACTTAATACCCGACTGGATTTATTTTTGTATGATCACTTTTCAATTGGCTGCGTTTTCATAATATGCATTATATGCAGGCTGAACTTGTCCTTCATCAATTCCTAAAGCTTCCCTTTCAGAAATACACAGTCTAGTTATACAGTCTGCTCAATGGTATACCATGTGTGTATATAGTTTGTAGGACTGTTACTTATCAATGCAAGTGTCATTTACAACACAACTAATATTCAAGATGTTGGGCTTATTCTTTCAGTATGGCCTTGCTTTTAACAGTGAAACAAGTTTGGGGAATTATGATAACAGCATTATCTATTCTTTCAAGATAGAAGTAATGCTCAAAGTAATATGACATGCCATGGTTGTGCTGCAGTTGTGTTGCTGAAAATTTCATGACAAACTACAATAATAAACCTGCAGCATAATGCCTCTCCGGTGTCAGTAGAAACTCATCATATTTTACTTTTTGAAGGCTGAATGTCTCTTTGAATTGGATATTGTTCAATGTCTACTAAAGTGTACTTTTTGTTGCATGTAATTTCTTGTATTTGTTTGTATCCATTTTGAATGACTAGATGTGGTTCCTACTGTGGCCATCCAGCCTGCGAGCCAGCTAAAAGCCTGATAAGACCACAAAAGGCATCTGCTCAAAACTTAATTTACCAGAAGGCTTTGCAGATTTCACACCAATGTGGGAACTTCTATCATTTGTTGAAGCTCACCAAAACCAGTGATGTCACTAATAAGCATGATTAACCTTTTCACTGAAACTTCCACTCCAGCAAGGAGTCTCTCCTCGCAAACTAAGTTAAAGGAGGCACGTTTGTTTTGAAGCAACTTAAAGACCCACAGGCTAGTTTTTGTGTTCACTTGATGAGCAACAGACTGTCACAATCTGGATCCAGAGATTGCTGCGCCAAACATCAACAACAGTGACTCAAGTCACTTTAGTGAGTGACTCAGGGTAACTTTAGTCAATAAAATGAATCACGTTTACCACCACTCCAGGTAACTGATGCACAATATGTCTGGATGAAAAAAAAGTTCACACTAAAAATGTGCCATTTGTTCTTCAGTCATGCAAGTCATTTGCCATTATTTCAGCTACATATACATACAATTTAGCATTGTGTAAGAAGTATATTGCTTGTATTGTATCGAGCATCCAGATACTTCCCTACATCTCAATAAATTATGGTCAATCACTATAAACTGTTGCTGAGGGTGTTCGGTTTGTGTGTATTCTGAAGCTGCTTGGGCCTGCTGATTTCCACCAAGGAGCAGGAGTCTAAGCGATAACGTGATCTCTTGCTGTGATTAAATGTGACGTGAATTTAAATTTGGTTTTATTAAATGAAGCTCGCTGACAACACTTGTTTATTTGTGGGAGGTGTACATCTTTCTCCCCGGCAGTTTGTGCTTCATGCTGTGTGCGGCGATATGGGGGCTATGGTAAAGTATATCTGCATGTTAGACGGAGATAACAGCTCACAAAGCCTACTCCAGTTTGGCTTTTTGTATCCTCCAGTACAGGAAGTGTCTTAGAGAACTAAATGCAGCCAAATTATAAGCTCACATCTCACTCCAAATGGTTTATTGATTTATTGCATTTGGCGTAATCATGGTAAGCGTAACATGGACGACAGCTGTGTGTTTTCTGCAACACAAACTCGGCTCGAACAAGCCTGGACAAGCTAATTACAGTATCTGGTTAATGAAAAACCTTGACAATTCAAGGGCTTTCTCCTGGTGGACAGAGAAGGTCGGGTCTGGCGGGGGGTATTCTGATACATCCAATCTCTGAGACGAGGAGATGGAGAAAACAATCCCTCAGCAGCTTTCAGCCATGGTGCCAGGGATCAACTCAAGCCAGCTACCTGGAAAGTAAAGACATGGCATTATCCCCTCACTCAAAGGAACTCATTCGTGTAGTCGTTAATAACACGGTGTGAAGTCACTCACCAGGTGGTTTTCTGTTGGATAGACTCCAAAACCAACTCTATCATGTGAAAATGGTGAGGCCTTTATTTTAATTAGAAAACCTGTGAATGTGTAATTCACACTATTGATACAGAGCACTCTCAGGTGCAGCAAAACAATGATGGAAATTCCTCCAACTCGGCAATAAATTCTACATGGCCAAGTCATGCAAAAGAAAAGACGTGGTTGTCTCTCAAGTGTCTAGTAGTCCAACTATGTGTGTCGAGTCTGCTTGGCAATAGTACATAAGAGTAGGAACTAACTACAGGTAACTTAGAGACAGATAATTACTCAAAATATTGATTTGAACAGTTTGGAACATTCTTTTTTCATACATATAATTTGCAAAGTGCCTGTCATAACAATGATTTAGCAGTAGTTCTTACAAAAGTAATGCATTTAAATACCACAAAATGTAGGTCTTAGGATACTGGCAAAGTGTTTGATTGGAATGATACCCCAAAATCCCCCAAAAGACTTAAAAAAATGAGACTTCCTTTGCCAAAATGGGATATAATGTTTTCAGTGCTGAGTGCGAATTTGTCAAATGTATCCCCATTGTTTCGGTGTCCATGTCTGTAAACATTACCATGTTGCTGTAGTTCTGGCTAAGCATCATATTTTTGTATAGTTCTCTACTAAAGCGGTCACGTTGCATAACAAAACAACATATTGTGTCCTTCTCTTTCTAGAAGCGGAATATGCCCCGTCAAGAAATAACCTTTTAAAATAATGTGCGCCTGTTTGCAATGATAGCACAGCCTGTGTGTGTGTTGACTCTTTTTGTTGTGTTTTCGCCACTGGGCTTTAGAAAACTTTGACAGTAAGCGAGATAGGGAGAGGTGTTTGCACTGGACGTGCTTTCTGTGGACACATTCACATTTGAGATTATTTGATTCCACAGTATAAATCAAATCTTTTTTTGATGCGCATGACTCATTGCCCTGAGCCAGCATCTCTTATCAATTCTAAATGTTGTCACCTTCACTATAATTTGTAACACTATCTCTTGTGAGACAAGAGATTAATAACATGGGCTAAGGACTGCCAATATTACACGTGTAAACTCGACCATCAGATCATATCTGTCTGGAAGTCATTGTTGCTAAATCAGAATTAAGTTTGAGTTAAGTGTTCCATAATTAGTGATTTGGAAAGTGGCAATTTTTAAATTGCATACACTAAATTTAAAAATATCATTTTGGGAGCTGCAAATATGACATAAGATAACAACACCTATTCTTCACACTTCACTGTACTTTCACTTACACTTTGAAGACAGCGGCCACCATTACCCGGCACAGGAACGTTCAAGTACTGTAGATTTGACAAGCCTGGCAGGTTACTTCTAGTCAACCTCGAATTGAAGAGGAGAAAGCTGCTACTTCTGAAGCCAATTACTTAAGTTTGCCCTATTTTCTTTCACCCTCCTTTCACAAGAAAGGATTCAAAGGAATGGGCGTCTTATCATATGATAATAACGTATCATGGCCTGCATGTTTTTATGTGCCAAGTCATCTTCACATCATCCATTCCCTTTATTTTTGTGGTGCATTGTAATCCCACCCTCTTCGTCTGGAAAAAAAAAAAAAGGTACTTAGAAGATCCTTCAGCTGAATAGTCAGTTTCTGTGCTGCTGAAGTTTGCCAAGAGAACATTTACTCTGAGATTCTTTGCACTATTCTGTTAAGACTCTGGATGCTGGTGACAAATCAAATGCAAGTCAGTGGGAGTGTGAGAGGACAGGGAGAGAGCCAATCATGCAAAGCTGCATGGCCAAGCTGCCAAAAAAAGATTCATATCATGAGTTGAATAGCTGTTTACCAGGGGGGGGGGCTATGAATACAAAACAGCCACCAGCTATAGCACCCACCACTTAGACAAAGTATTAAAAAGATCTACACAATATTGATGCCAAATAATTAATCAAATCCACTTAAATAAAATGTGTTTATGTACTAAACAGATGCCCACTTATAAATTATAATGTGGATTTTTAAATTTGTTTTTTGGGGGGGCAATTTGGTACAGATGTGTTACCTCTGCTTTGATAACAATTTGCAGTTCTATTCTTGCATTTTTGCATGCTATAAATAGTGACCACAGTGAAAGAACAGGCAAGACAGCAATTCAGATTTAAGCATACTATTATGATTATATGATTATGATATATAGATTTATGCTTCTATAATTTTAGTTGAGTCTAACACATCGATGATTAACATGTGAACTGTAAAATAAAATGTGTTTAATCCTGAACAATTTGCCCCTCCGCCCAACTTCTGGAATGATGGCAGTGCCCCTGCTGGTATGTATCACTTTTGGAGTCGACCAAAAATATCAGAGAGCCCATGTGAAATTGCTGGGCCGTTTAATGCATCCACAAATTGGAGTGAAAATGTGTACTTTAAACAGTAAGTTGATGTATATGTGACTAAAATAATAATCAGGATAATAACTAAAATAATAATAAATTATGAAAGAATAATAGAAAATCATTTCAGTTTTTAGCATTTAATTGGTCCAGTATTTTCTTATTAACGGTTGCTACATGGTTTCAATGCAAATTGTAATGAATTAAGAAAACGTTATTTCTAATCACATCCTCTTACAAATTAATTCATAAAAATGACATTTGGAAACAATTGTTTCCTCCAAGCTATATTGTGTGTTCAACTTTTTTAATAGTGCAGACAAAGTATACATGAGCGTCCTGGTGTAATGTGTCATGAGAGGCATTTGATATGTTTTAATTGGACTTGTCAACCAGCTGGCACTGTCATATGCTGAGGTCCACAGGGGGAATGTCAATTGCTTTGAGATTTAATATATCATTTAATGATACCGAACACTGGACAGGACTTCATTGTCCTGCAGTGACTTTGTAGACACAAGATGTGAAAAAACATTGATGAAGATATTTAAAAGGCCGCCAGCATACTGCAGCGTTTGATTGCATGATATGTTTAGCTTTTTGAGAACAGTTGTTTCCATTTCCTTTCCTATTGTACAGAGCCCAGGAGATGACATGAAAAAAATATAACCATAACGTGTGCACAAAATGTTAATTTGTGGCCATGAATTAACTTGTGCATGTAATACTAAGACTATATATTATTTATATATATATATATATATATATATATATATATATATATATATATATATATATATATATATATATATATATATATATATATATATATATATATATATGTATATGTATATGTATATATGTATGTATATATATGTATATGTATATATGTATGTATATATATGTATATGTATATATATATATATATATATATATATATATATATATATATATGTATATATATGATATTATTTGTAATATGAAGATTTTTCTTTTATATTAATTAATATAGGTGAAAGCGATTCATGATTAGCTGTCCACTGTAGTGACCACTGTGCTGCGGGGTACACCCTGAACCGGTCGCCAGCCAATCGCAGGGCACACAGAAACAAACAAACATGTGCACCCACAATCACACCTCGGGGCAATTTAGAGTGTCCAATGCATGTTTTTGGAATGTGGGAGGAAACCTGAGTTCCCGGAGAAAACCCACGCAGGCTCGGGGAGAACAAGCAAACTCTACACAGGGAGGCAAGAGCCGGGCTTTTTGGTATCTGTTGCTTCATTTAAAACATAAAATATTAATATAAACGGGAGCATAATGCAGTTCTTGATTTATAGTTCATCCATCCATCCATTATCTGTACCGCTTCTCCTCACAAGGGTCGCGGGGCGTGCTGGAGCCTATCCCAGCTGTCTTTGGGCAGTAGGCGGGGGACACCCTGAACTGGTTGCCAGCCAATCGCAGGGCACACAGAGACAAACATCCGCACTCACAATCACACCTAGGGGCAATTTAGAGTATCCAATCAACTTACCATGCATGTTTTTGGAATGTGGGAGGAAACCGGAGTGCCCGGAGAAAACCCACGCAGGCACGGGGAGAACATGCAAACTCCACACAGGGAGGCCGGAGCCGGGATCGAACCCACGACCTCTGAACTGTGAGGCGGACGTGCTAACCAGTCGACCACCGTGCCGCCTTTGATTTACAGTTGTAGTTGCAAATTCCTAGAAAAAGGTTCTTCAAAGACACAAATTAAGGGTTTTTACTACTATTACTACTTAATCAGGTTTCAAAATATTATTTTGGGATTAATAAATCTCAGAAAATTGAATTATGCAGTATTTTTTTATTGGAAGTCAGGTTTGAATTTCATGGTTTTGGGATGTATCGTACAAATATTCTGTGCAACATTGTCATATTATTTGAGCAACTTTCAACCGTCACCATTCAAATGTTCAACATTCAAATGTCACATTCAACATGTTCCACGACGTAAAAGTAACACATACGTTGATAAATAAATAATCTAAAATACATCAAAAATGGCTGTGCAGGACATTTGGGATCAACAGTGGTGCATTTTCCATCTCAGAGGATAGTAACTCCTGTTTGTGACATTTCAAAATGGACCACGTGTTTGTTTCAGAATAACAGCCAGAAACCATTATAGAGATACAAACCTTTTCCAAGCACGTAAACCATAATGATGTTTTGACTTTTCCCACATTTCTGACAATCAATCAATTATGTGTAAATGTGATATTTATTTTTGCTGAAAATGAATCACATGAAAGCTTTCGTCCCACATTGTTTCATTCGGATATACTAATTTAATAACACTTTTGTTCCACCTTGTTTTTGTGTTCAGTACCTCTTTTTGGGCATGACTTTCCCTTGTGATTTGTTTGCATATTCTTCTTCTCATTTGGAAATAACAACAATGAAAATGCGATGACTACAGTACTCCTGTAATAATACATTGCAGAGTTGACAGCATACACCTTTGAAAACGGAGATGTCTTGTCTCTCAGATAGATCCGTGAAATGGTAGTTGAACCTCATTATGGTGAATGTTTGTTTACATGAATGAAGGGTTCCGAACATACACAGCACACAAGCAGCCTGCATGCACAATGTAAGATTGGGTCTGCGATGAAAGGAGAAAACTTTTAACTTTAAGATAATACAACTTGGCCCAGAGTGTAATGCTACACTAAAATGTTGTTCCATGTGTCAGTGTTGTTTTTAATTCATGCATCGACAGTAAATAGTTTTTAAACTTACTCAAAGCTCTGACCAGCAAGATCCTTCAAGGCTTTTCCATAATGGATTGTTTTTCTGTTGCGTTTTAATTCTCCCAGGGAAAGCTCAAAGTTTTGTTTGAATGTCCTTTTATTGCAACACGCATATTTACATGCAGTGGTTAGTCTTCTTCACATTTCACAAGCGAGCATTAATACTCTTGCATAACTCAGAAGAAAATAACTCATGAGAAGTTATTTGAGGAAGCTTCTAATAACCTTCCATTGCAATGATTTGTGCGAATATCGTTTTGTAAATCGCAAATGTTGGAAAATTTTGCTCCGTGACATATTTGCCCTGATCTGATTGACGACGATGGATACAGACAAGATGTCAAATCACCTAGCTTCCTCTTTTTTTTTTTTTTTTTCTTAATTTGCATGTCTTTTCTATTAGGACTATCCCAGATGGATTTATGAAACACTCTTGTAAAACAAGCCATCTGGCATGTCAGGTTGGTTAATTTTCTCATACATAACTCTGCTTATCACAGCAAACCGGATTTCTCCATGATGTGGAGAAAAGGCCCAAACACTTGTCCTAATTACAGAAGCTCACGAGGTACCTCTGGCTGTTTGTGCTCCTGCTGCTGCAGTGACGAACATCAACAAATCACTTTGCCGTATTTAATTGGGACTCCTCCTTCTTGGTGGAGTTATATAGGGATATTGGAGTCATTTGAGAGAAAACTAATTGTGATGTGCACCAAGTGTTAGACATGGGATATGCGAGAATGGATACCCATAGGTATATTGCAACCGGGTAGAGTTGCAGTGGATTAAAGTAAAGCTCTTGCCATATGTCAGGCTCTGAACATTTCACAGCTGTGTGAGAGGAAGATTTTACAAAATGTCACAAATAGGACTCCAATCACAAGTTAGTATAATAGAATGCATATAAGAAGAGGTGGGCATTCCTTCAGCCAGATGGCCCAGTCTGTCAGTCCGTCTCTGATGGACACCTGTTTTGCTGATTATTTGGGTGGACCAATTGACGGACCAACAGACTTCTGACACTGATTGACCAACTGAACAACTGATGGTTACATTTTGGTTCGTCACAAAAAATGACGGAATGACGAACAACGGACGGACGGGTACATAATGGATGACGAATGACGGACCTGCAAAATTTTGTTAAATGCCCACATCTGCATATATGATCTCCCTATATATAAATGCTATAGTGAGATGAGTGACCCACATATAGATATACAGCGTATATCTTCTTGATAGGAGAACAGCTTTCCTTTAATGGTTCCGTAGTGTTGTTTTTTGGCCCAGCAGCAGTGCAAACATGTTACTGGGGGAAGTATGTACCTCCACTGTAATGTATTTACTGTCTAATTTCTGTCTCAGTGTGAGGCCATATATCCTGTTTAGGGAGTGACACTTCTCCTCCTCCACTTTATGGTGCTGTGCAGGCATTTGATGAGGACGTGAACACGCTGTGCTGATGGATGAGCTTGTCAAGGTGCAACCACAATGCTCTGCTCCCCACAGAATGCGCATGGCAAAAGAAACACTATCATAGAGAACAGCATCACTTGAAACAGTATGTTAGTCACAACAGCTAAACATATTTTATAGGTGTGTAGGCTTTCAGTTTAAAGTGTATGAGCTATACAGTATTGCCATAATTTGTACTCCACTTGAAGATGTTTGACAAAGAAAGAGAAATGGAAATTTATTGTCGTGACAGCTCCCTGCCAATGTCAACAGGCTTTTATTCATTATTTATCAAATCATGCCTTTTTGTTGTTCCTGCTCTTTGCTTTTCCTTCTCTGTGTCAGTTGCCACTGCGCAATGTTGTACTTGGTGCCTCTATAGTCAAGAATTCGGCTCAGGAACAGGAGTGTGATTCCCTGAGGCAGAAGTTCTGAATCACTGACAGGTATTTCAAAGTGTTCAATTTGTGCAGGTTCTAAAACAAATCCTTGAAAAAAAATGAAAAAAAATGTTAACATGTCTTGAGTTTTTATCAGCACTATTTTTGTGCTTCTATTTTTGCTCTTGAATTTTGTATTGTAGAAAAGCAACAGCAGACCGCATTTGTCTTAACTTTTATCTGTAAAGACATCAACAAATTGTTATTGATATAACGTGAGACTTCTATCTTGTATCTATTTTACAATCTAGCACAGAATGCATTTCTATGTAAATCTAAATGCTTTAGCGTGTTATCCGCTTGATCTGGCAGGTTGAACTCGCCTGCAATGACTTTAGGATAACCAAAAAAGTGATTGGTGACAGAGCGGCTCCATCAATTTAGTGCTGGCGACTTGGAGTTTGTCCGAAAGCGCTGCTCTCAACTGCAGTCGTTGTAAAAGTGGGAATAGCGAGCTACATTTTGAATCATCTGTTTTTATTTAATATATCCAATCGTGAAATCCTTAGAAGTGACACTTCAACAACGACCGGCTCAATCACTTTTCTACCAATGGAACAGCTCCTTATACTGATTCACTCATGATCAGAGTACTCTGACTTAATTACTTTAACATTATTTATTAAAAACAGAATACAAATGCTCCTTCAAAGTAGCCTGTTAGCTTAGCTGTATACACGTCACTGGTGACAATCAATATAACTTCTGGATCTTCTATGCAAATTAATTTCACTTTTAAAGTGTGATATATTTTCCAAATGGATTTCTATGGAATTCACATGTCTCAGGAAAACTACACAAGGAAGTCCAAACCAACGAGCCAGGATGGATTATGGCCACAGGTCTTGTGCTCTCGTAAAAGCATCAGATGGCGGCTGCTGGTCTTGTGCCCTCGAAGCAGAGAAATCACGCATGGAAGGGTGGCGGGGCTCCGACGGGCTGCACAGCTGGGAGAGGACCAGAGGGTGACTGGCGTAGCTCAGCTGTGAAGCGGGAACTGGGGTCAGGGAAGTGACCCACTAGGTCTGCATCAGCATTTTTAATCATGATAAACCGAACAAAATCACATTACTAAGATCTCATACTCATTCCGATTATGGCATGTTTGCAAAACATAGTATTTCACAAGTATTCTGGTATGAGAACAGACACAAATTGCAAAATTAGATGCAGCATATGGATTGAGGCTCTATGGTGGTGGTGTTTCTTAAGATTCAACCATGAAGTAGTGGAGCGAGCAAAATGTAGCACGGGTCCCATTTGTAATGAGGTTTCATGTTATTGAGTGGTTGAGGTATGCAAAAAGTCAGGCTGGCAGATCATTTGTTTGAAATTAACCTTTGCCAAGTAGACACAGACTTCCAGAGATTGTATGCAATTGTAATGAGGGCCACTATGTGGTAGGGAACTACTTTATTCTTTAACAGTATACTTCAAATTTTAGTTCTTTTAAGAAACATTTATCAAATGGTTCGATAGCATTATCAAGAAAGCTGGTGATGGTCACAAAAAAAATGAAAGAGAAAATGGAAGAAAAAAACGACTGAATCGTCAAATTTTCTGCAAGAATCTTAAAATCTACAACAATGCTGTAAGTAATTCAAGAAATTAATATTCCTCCAAAATTATCACCGGCTACGGAAATAACCCCAGTATTTTCCACCATTAACCACCATCTTAATCCTGATTCGAACAGCTTCCCCTTAAACCCCAACAAACTCTCTTTGTGAGGATTTCGCTCACTATCAGTAAGATTTGATCTAGTTGCAACTTTGAGTGTTTTCGGTACCTAAGGAAGCAATGGACAGTTTTACTGGATAGTATATCATGTTATTTCCAAATTTCAGTATCATGCACTTCTACACTTAAACATTTACCCATCATCAAGATTTGTCATTACAGATGAATTTGACCTTATCTCAAGCATTACACAAGGTTGAGTATTCGTAGATTTTCTCCTTCCTGTGCATGCAGATGTCTGGTCCTTTACTTAAACACCAACCCACACCAACTGTCTGCCGCTATTTAAATTACCGCACTTTAAGTTTAATAACGGTATAAAAATATGAAAGTACATTAATTCAGGTGAATTATCCCTAACTAAAAGATTGACTAGTTAGACTGTTTTTTACTTGTTTACTTGCCTTCAGGACATGACAGGTGGTTATTGCAGGAAAACCTGAAAGATGAGAATTGAAAGTCTTCACAGTTTGTTTTTTTTGTGGTCTTTTTTTCAGTGTCGCACAGGTGCACACAGCAGTCATAACATTTTGGTCAATGATTGTATCTCTTTCCTGTCCAGGGACCTCAAAAAACGTTTGTAACTTCTTTCGTTTGGAAAACAAGTTTAGCACATATTGACATATTTATAGGGATTTAGCAATACACAAAACATGTCTATGGTGATATAATCCTCAGAGCGCAGGAGGAGATGAACGCATTATGCAATGGTGGACAATAATCTGTAGATGAAAGTACTGGAAAAAATGTGTTCTATGATATTACCTGTCAACAAATAACAGGTAGCCTATATACAGCACATATACACACACACACACACACACACACACATATATATACATATATATATATATATATATATATATATATATATATATATATATATATATATATATATTAGAGCTACAATTTTCACATCACATATTTAAAAACTAATTGATCGTAATTAATCGAATTATCTCCAAAATTTGCCATATTTTTATTTATTTTATATTGTTATTGGTATGGAAAGATAAAAGACACAAGACAGATACAGTGTATACACTCAACACACTGTTCATACGTAATGTATTTTTTTATTACAACACCAAATCCTCATGTGATGAAAATGAACATTTTTGTATTAAAATAACATTATTTCTGTATTAGACTATTTTTATTCACTAAAAATACAAAAACCTTAGAATAGTGACAGAAATATTTCAAATGTGTGAAAACGCATTGAAAATAGAGGTTAATACCTTGACCCAAACACACATAATTCACGCTTGACTTCTGTATATAGACAATGTTTTTTACCTATTCTAACATACAAGAAAACACTACGATATAGCAAGGCTAAATAAATGAAGAAAAAATTAAGAAAACAAACATTGAAATTAACTGGGAGGAACGGAAAAAGGGGACGTCTGATAGGTGAGCGTAAGGGCGACTATAGAGCCAGCTGGAGGACCTTATGAAATGCACAAAATTTTCTTTGACATCTGCCTGAATCAGTCTCATAATCTGAAAATGTGGTCCACATGAAGGCATATTCACTACAATAACGACATTCTTCAATGGGTGCTTGTTCTTTGAACAACCATTTGACGGGCTCTTAATTTTCGGCTGTGCTTCAGATAATATTGGTAGAGTGTGATCCGCATGCAAAAGTGCACAAACATACGTGGAACTTCTAAAGGACCTTATCACAAAATTGATATACTCCAGGATTTTATTTAATGCCGTTGGCAGTAGGATATGCCCAGCATCATCATTCACCATCCTGCAATTATACCGAAGGTCTGCGATGAAGGCATACTTGTATTCGCTTCATTTAATTTGTTGGAAGAAATAATAATTTCAGGTCTGTTCCTAACATCACTGAGCGATCAGAAAACAACCGGGCCGACTTGTCAGTAATCCATTGTCTTCATTAAAGCATCATGATCTATTCTATGATTCATGATGTCCATGTAGGACAGTCATGTAATTGGAGTGTGAGTGAAAAAAAAAAAAAAAAAACAAGTGCCGGTACACTTAACAGGATTTCGACTGTGTGCTATGTCGTTACCGTTCCTGCATCATTTCTTCTTTCCCTTTCTACTTGCACATCACATACACATCAAAGTCACATTTCAAGCAGTGCCCAGCAGTAATGATTGCCCCACATTTCTGAAGCTTAAATGCAATGCTGCATTGAAGTTTTTTCTTTTACTTTTCACCACAACTGTTTCATTCTAATGTCAGTTTTCCGATATTAGAACATTGTGTTGAACGTGCATAATGACTACCTCCTGCACTATTAGTAAGCTAGGTATGTTCTCAAAATACAGAGTCATTGGTATACCTTCTGAGTGTATAATCTCAGTGACAAATGATCAGATCAGTATAGTAAAGATACATTTCTCTTTTTTTCTGCAGTTGTTTTTTTTTTTCCTGTTATGATGGAGTAAACCAGCCCCCAGCACCTATCATTTCAATTTCCCTAATCAAACAGAAAGTTTGCTCCTTTCATTATGCCTATTTAGGTTCAGAATTGACCTTGAAATCCCCACACACTAATTGGCATAATATCTACATCAAAACAGGTAGAGGACAACGTGTATCATAATCGCAACAATAGCCTGCTTGTGGCTTAATTTGACTTTTTCTGCCCCCCCAATTACCATTCAGTTGAAGTCTGTCATATGGGAGGAAAATTTATGATAATTCTAAGAGCCATTTGGAGGCATCAAACTGCTGATCAGCCAGTGATCAGCAGTTTGCTTTAATACTTATGCCTCACCAAGGCAGTCTGCTCGCACCCTATGTGCCGGATATGAGTGCATTTAATTACCTGTTATTGTTCTGGTATCGCTTTGATTACATAATCGCAGGTTGCGAGAGTGGAATTTCTGGGGCTCAAAGGTTGTTACATACATTATACATAACTGTATCATAATTTTATTGTAAGTATCATATATTCTGTATTTTAATCTCATTTAAAGACAATATCCACTCATATTCATGAAGTATGATTACTCAAGTGTGCTTGTTTCATTATTCATATATGAGCATGTATGTTATCAATTTTGTTTGTGTTTGAGTGCATTCTTAAATTCTCTATGTACTGTAATTCATGATTTTTTTCCCATCTGTTCATAATCTTAGAGCACGTGTTGCTTATAATATAAGGCTCAAAAACGTATGCTGCTGGTTCCTACTAATAATGGAGATTTAATAAACTGATGATATCCAAATCCTGGACTGATTGCCTCTTAAATATGATTCTCGTCAACTGGTTTGGATCTCCATTTCAACTGATTTGAAACAACTTCAATTATACGTGCAGCATGTGCCACTGCTATAGATTAAGTCATTGTATATTCATGACTTTAAGTCGTTGAGGATGAATGTAAATGTTGGGGTCCATGATCCAAACCCCAATCCAAAGGTTTGGAACATTCAGGCCATTTTTTTTTTAATACCACTGTAAACTAAAAACATTTAGTTTTGATGTCAAAAGATGAATGAGATGACACATACAGTGCTCATCATAAATGAATACACCCCCTTTGAAAAATAACATTCCAAACAAAATGTCCATAACAACAAAAACAATTTCAAAAATGATGACAAGATTACATTTGTATAACGTGTTCAATTTATAAAATGAAAGTAAGGTCAATAATATAACTTGGAGAACAACTTTTTAAGCTTTATTCAAATTAGGGTGATGCAAAAATGAGTAGCTACACCCTACTGAAAGACTCTGGAGCAATGCTAGATTTTGTGTGCACAAATGCGTCTAATTATTCATTACACAGGTGTCAATCAGACAGTTGACTATAAATGGGTGTTACTTAAAGAAAATCCTTTCCCATTTCATGTCGTTGGCAATGGCATCACATGGAAGAAAAATGTCACAAGACCTGTGAAAGAAAATTCATTTTCACCTAAAAGTTGGAGGCTAAAAGAAGATCAACAAAGCTTTACCGATATAGTCAGAATACTGTATTAAAAGTTGTAAAAACATTTTAAAAAGATAAAACTGCTACCATCTCACAAAGACATCAAGGTCATCAGCAGAAGTTAACACCTCGACAATAGTGTCTTCTGATGAGAAGGTTGAAGAAAGTTGGCGTGCAAGTTCACTGCAGTTATCTAAGTCAGTAGAAAGCCAAACTGGGGTGACTGTTTCCCGTGACACAATATGGCATACACTGCAGAGGAATGGCATGCATGGGTGCCGTGAACCAAGGAAGCCTCTTCTAAAGCCCAGCCAGAAAAAAGTGCGCCGAGAGTTTGCCAGGGCACATGTTGACAAAGATAAAGACCACTGAGACTCTATACTCTGCACTGATGAGACCAAGATAAATGTTTCTGGAACTGATGGCTTAAAAAACTGTATGGCATCGCAAAGGTGAGGAATACAAGGAAAAATGCATGGTGCCTACAGTGAAACATGGTGGTGGCAGTGTCCTCATTTGGGGTTGCAAGAGTAGTGTTGGGGAGCTGCATTTCATTAATGGCATCAGAAACTCACAGATGCATTGCTTCATACTCAAAGACGAGATGCTGCCATCATTCCATGCAATTGGTCGCCGTGCAGTTTTCCACCATGACAATGATCCTATGCACAAATCTAAGGCCACTGTGGGATTTCTGAAGAAGAACCGGTTAAAAGAGATTCAGTGGCCAAGTATGTCTCCTGATGTGAACCCAATTGAACACCTACGGGGACATCTGAGGAAACAAGTTGAGCATCACTCTTCATCCAGCATCCAGACACTAAAAGAGGTCATTCTTGAATAATGGGAAATGATTGATGGAACACAATGTTGCCAGTATGTTTATTCCATGCAGAGAAGACTTGGTGCTGTCATAAAAAATCATGGAGGCCATACAAAGTACTAGATGTAGAGGTTTTTGTTGAGGGGTGTACTCATTTCAGCATCACCCTTATTTGAGTCAAACTGAAAAATGTGCCATCTAATTTAAATTAACAACCTTACTTTCATGTTCTAATTTTATAAACAGATTAAACATGGTCTTGGCAGAATTTCTGCAATTGTTTTTGTGTTCATTGAGATATTGTTTAAAATATTGCTTATCAAAGGGGGTTTGCTCATTTGCGCTGAGCACTGTAGATAAATACTAGCCAGGCTTGAAATAGACAAAGGTGAATAAGACTAGTTAAAAAAGATGTTTTGTGATAACTGCTTTCAGCATTTGACCCGCTGACATCAGAAAACGTATGCAATATTATGCATACTCGATAAGGTGTAAGTCCTTCTACTTATTTCCCTTGATAATTTCTTTTGGGGGTTGGTTGTATGCTTATGACCTTACCTTGCACCAAGATGAAGGACTTTCCAATTAGTTTGATTGCATCCTTCTTCAAATTAGCAGACAAAATGTTTCTGCAGTTTCCTCAGGTGACTGCTGCAACCGTCATGTTGGTTGTCAATACAAATTGTGATTCGGGAGCTTTTCCCAGAATGTTTGGTATCATGATCATAGCATTTATATTTTTGCTAAGACCAAAACATTTTCTTCTAGAATTTTTAAGGCTTGTCTCTGCACTGACAAATTCTAGCCTGGCTTTCCTATTCTTCTGGCTAATTATTTTGCATCTTCTGTTTTATGCTCTGTACTTTCTTCTGCAAACAATAGATTGTGCTACCATCACTTCTAGCCTCTGGAGGTTGCTGTTGATGTCAGTAAACAGTTGTTTTGGGGTCTTTTGACATCTCAGAAAATGTTTTTTCTCACAAACGGCTCTACTTTTCCTCGGTCTACAGATTCATCATCCGTTCCAAGTGGTTTCTTTTCCGGGATATTCCAAAAGGTTGTATTGGCTTAGAGCAGGGGTGTCAAAGTCAAATGGACGGAGGGCCAAATACAAAATTTTGCGACAAGCCGAGGGCCAGACTGATAGTATGTTCATTGAAGTTTTAAATGTCCATATTGGATCGGGTCCTTCGCGCCTGCTGATGATGTCACGCTTTATATATCTGTAATATATTTCTTTGCGTCTATGTTTGTCACCCCGCTGGCTGTTGTGTTTTTATCTTCGGAGTTACTAAATAACAAATAAAATAAAGTACATTACTGATACTTTTGCGAGGCAGCTTGTACGTCACTTCCGTTTGCATTCCTCCTGCCAAACTGGAAACAATTTTCTGGTTGACTCGGGCTGCAAGATTGTATGAACTGTACATAATGTGAAGTAAAACGGATAGGCCACAACCAGCCCGCGGGCCTTGACTTTGACATATGTGGCTTAGAGCCTTTGGCCAAACTCAATGCAATGATTATCTCTCATCGTCACAATTTGCATTTAGTGCTATTTAATATTTGAATAATCAATGTAAATAAAATAACATGTTAGCCGCACTTTACATAAACAAAAATTACTATCTCATACTGCAACGTGTATCGGATTCTGATGTTGATAACGGTACCTTGACTTATGAATTTTAATTTATTATAATATTAATATAAGTTCATGATTGTGAGAAATCAATGATCAGTGTCTTCAAATAAATAGATCTGTAAGAAGTATCTCTTAGTTTCAAAAAGGTTGCTAGGCCTCCGCCCGTCAGTCATCGGGCCAACTTCGAACGGCGATTTGGGACAATTAAGGATTGTATCACAAAATAACCAAAATAATTGGGGATGGTCTGTTCGTAAGTCGGGGAGCAACTGTTTCGTAAAAACAAGGGTCTATGGATGCTTTCACATTGGGCCAGTTGTCTTATACTGTGCTGCACTCACACTGAGTTAGACTCAACAAGGCCTAAGCATGTCGTGATATGACAAAGCAACACTGCAACCTTTGTGCTATATATAGGCATTATTTGAGTCAGTCTGGTTATTTCGATTATACAAAGTGACTGTTCTCAACAACCCGCGGGAGGGACCTTGGATGCTCCTGCATGTGCAGAAGCACCATTAAAGTTAGTATTTATTTTTGATTGCGCACATTAGTGATGTATTGCTCTGTTCATGCAGTACTAAAATTGATTTGGTCGTAGGGATTTGGTTTTATCTTTGTGTGGGGTCTGTAACAAACGAACAATATGATTTGAAAAATCCTCATGTGTATCAGGCCTAAAGTGCTAAACCCAGATAAAACTTTAGCCCTGAACCACAAGTTCCAAGTAATTTAATAGTGCCACCCTTACATCCATTCTGTAGAAATTTGTATGTGATTGACTCACCCAGTAGCCTCAGCACTGACATTGGGGGCCTTCGTATTCTTTCCTGAACTGAACTTTTGTCCCAACCATATTAAAATGTAAAGATATTTGAAAAATTTTCACTATGTGTTTTAGTCACTTAGACCTCATGAAATATTTCAGAGAGTGCAATGAAGCGACCAAATGAGGCGAGGCGACGACTTCTTCCAGGCCTGGCCGCGATTCTCACATTAGACAGCCCATCAATGGCCACATTTGCTCAGGGGGTGGCGGCACTGATGGTGTGACGAGGCTGGAGGTGAATCCCAAGGCGTGAGACAGCAGTTTATATCTGGAATTCAAAGGCCATAAATATATTGTATCGTCAACCCTGCTGCTTGGCTGCATTGCTGTTTTCTTTTTTTAATTCCCACCAGTTGCAAATAAGTATCTGTTAACATGTCTGAAATAATGTAAAATGCATTTTTTTCCAGCTGAACATTAGAAAGCAGAGAAGATTTGCAACATTAGCTATGAGGCTTGAATTGTGGTGGAAAGACACAGGGAAAATCTCTTAATCCTGTACAATCTGGACAGCCATTGGAGAAAAAAAAGATGAGTGAATCTTTGTATATCCATCTGGGTCCACAGATCAAGCGCAGCTGTTGCCTGTACATTCACAAATTCGGCTTTACTATATTTCCCCCTCAAAAATTGGGGAATTGTGACGCATTTCTATTTTATTTCTAGAGGAAATGTAGTAAGTACACAAGTATTTTTTTGGGGTGGAGTGGACATTTATTTTTTTCTTCATATTTTAAAACCCTGGTCATAATAAAATTGTGTGTGTGTTTGTGTGTGTGGGGGGTGTGTGTGTGTGGGGGGGGGGTGTGGGCGTGTGTGTTGGGGTGTGTGTGTGTGTGTGTGGGTGTGTGTGTGTGTGGGTGTGTGTGTGTGTGTGTGTGTGTGTGTGTTGGGGGTCCTGTCTCAAGCTAATGAGCCACGGCTCAATCCGCCTGTGTGGGCAATGCAGAATACAACTGTTGTTACCATGACAACCGTAGGCATAGGCCTTGCAAGTAGGCAAGTGGCTGCTTGTTGTCAAACAGCCCAGTGTCTGAATAGAAAAGCAAGAGACCACTTAACCCATGGCGGAAGCACTTTTGCATCTAGATTCAGACTCACACTTGTCAATTACTGTCATGTGCAGTGGACACACCGCCAAAAACAAATACACAACCCCCACCTCGACAAATTCACAGAAGTTATACATTATGACAGTTATGTGAAACTAGGGAGCTAAAAATAAATTCACTTACTTGTAATTCATACGTGATGGGTAAGCATAGACTATCAATTAAAGTAATTTTCCCATTTTGTATCGCCTTTAAAACATAGCCATATAACTACATGTTTTAAGACTCAAACTTTGTGAAATAAATAACAGTTTATGGCAACTAAAAAAATATAACCATGGTCGTTTACCAATTCTTACATGTTGTGCTGATTTGTGTTCTTGTGTTTTATTTCAGTACTTTTGGTCAAACACAAAAGGCACAAGACGATGGAATTTTATAAAATGAAGTGTTATCTCGCTCTCGCAGGAAAATAAGTCTTATGTGAGCAAATCAGTGTTTTAACAGAGCAAATATCAGAAAGTTACAGGCCTCCCGGACCAAAAAATAATCTAGCTAGTCCAGTGTGAGCATCAGAGTGACATTCATATCATGGTGATAACATTTCAGCAGTATGCAATTTTTTGTAAATCCTGAATAATAATGATGTCAATGTTTGAAAGCAGTTTTTATGATGTGGTTGATGTGGCTCTTGAAGGAGTAGTTGGTGTCAAAGATGAGGAAGCAGGGTGGTTTTATTGATGGAAAGGCAAAAGTTATTGGTGTGTTTGGTAATGGATTTTGGACCAGTAAATCCCATACCAGATGTATTACATTTGAGGTGATAAAAAGTTGCTTTGCATCCAGGCTAGAATAAAAGTGTTATTTGAATGCCATTTGGATTTAGTGCACCACCTTTGAATTGTTTTGCATTAAGAGTTTTTAACTGCAGAGTCATCATCATTTGGTATAAATACTTCATTTGCAGCATTAGTTAGTGCGTATACCAATGATGTGCTTTGACTGATAGCAAAATGAGTCTATTACAAATCAAAGTTCTCCAATTAACGTAATTAGCTGTATTTTATTATCCAATCAAATAGTCATTTTTAATCCTTGCTGATATGGATTTTCTCTTTCATTTTTGCAGGCCTCATCAAATCTATGCGCACGAAGGCAGGTGAGCTTTCTATTGTTTTAGAAAATGCACATCGTCGTGCAAAAGCTGTCGACAGCACTTTCATACAATAACAGCCGCAAGGAGCAAAGAAAGGGATGTGAGTTGCTATACAGTACTTGCTTGGTCCATTGTACTCACTTTTCCCTCCCCCACAGTCAAATCAACAATCGACTGTATGCCATGTGGCTACAAAAACCTGGATGGGGGCACAACCTGGAGGAATCCAAACAGTCAATGCTGGAGAGGAATTATCTATGGACTTTGTGTATATACAGTATATATGTATGTTTGTACGTACATATGTATGTACTGTACGTATGTGTTTATACTGTATGTTTTAGTATGTGTATGTATATGTATATATTGATGCATATGTATTTATATATGTATATGTAGGCTCTATGTGTGTATGTATGGATCTATGTACCGTATTTATCTATGAAATACGATTGTCTTTCTTTTCTGTAATGTTAAGTTGACATGCATACAGATAATTTGTTCTCCACTCTGGGATTTAAAATAATTCACCCACTGAAATATTAACTACTTTTGTTGTGGATTCTAAGAGTATGTACACTATGTATCTTCTTATATATGCTTACAAACATATTTCTGTCATCTCACATAATAAAATTGGCTCAAATTTGAGTTGCTATGTTTTACTTTTAAATGAAGTTATTTTTCAATAAGAATGCATAATACAAACAAACAAACTATAAAAAACCCACTGCTGCCAGACTTGTATGTATGTATTTTTCAATTTTCTGTGACCTAAAACAGAGTTATTGTGTGGACGAAAGGCTACAAGGCATCCAAACATATGAGTTACATCTTAAAAAAAACACCTGGGTTTGTGTTTGGCCAAAGTCTACAACAAAGAAAGGATGCTGCTTAGGCTGCAGCAAATCTGGTCAGAGAACTGATGCTTGCGTGACCTTCTGCCACCCACCCAAGCTAAAAAGCCAGAGGCAAGACTTTAAACAAGCCATGGACAAACTGCAGTGCAAAGTGTGTTCTGAGACCAATAAGATCTCAAATCTGCAAGTTTAGGCATGCCTTTTCCATAGCCACCTCCCTATAACTATTGACGTATAGAGGAATATTTTTTGAGTGATATATTCTTTTATGGGCGGCACGGTGGTCGACTGGTTAGCACGTCCGCCTCACAGTTCAGAGGTCGTGGGTTCGATCCCGGCTCCGGCCTCCCTGTGTGGAGTTTGCATGTTCTCCCCGTGCCTGCGTGGGTTTCCTCCGGGTACTCCGGTTTCCTCCCACATTCCAAAAACATGCATGGTAAGTTGATTGGACTGTCTAAATTGCCCCTAGGTGTGATTGTGAGTGCGAATGTCTGTCTCTGTGTGCCCTGCGATTGGCTGGCAACCAATTCAGGGTGTCCCCCGCTTACTGCCCAAAGACAGCTGGGATAGGCTCCAGCACGCCCCGCGACCCTTGTGAGGATAAGCGGTATGGATAATGAATGAATGAATGAATATTCTTTTATACCAAGAAAAAAAACTTTTAGTTTTGTGTGCTTTCTCTGCATTGACAATGAGATTTTAAAAATGGAGTTTTTTTTTTTTTTTTCTCGAGATGGGCACAAGTTGAGTCAGCAATCTCAAAGTTTTGTGATGATGAAAGATTTGAGTGTCACCGTTCCAACAACGTGTGATCAGCAGGATATAACTTGGCACGCCAGGACTGGTCTTGTATAGCTCCCTTTGTTATTGTGTGCTATCTTGAATGGAATACAGTACAATATGTACTAGGGCTGTTCGATTTTGCCTAACAAGAAAATCCAGAATATTTTCTCTCAAACCTGATTTTACAATTACGATTTCTTTATAAAATAAAAAAAAATATTAAAAATTAAGTATTTTGAATGTCTTTTATTTAAACTTAATTTTTCTTTCTTTGAACTCAAAATGCCAGTCAATTTAACTTAATACACACAGAACAATCCATTGGGATTAACAGCATTTTACTTACACAATAGATTTCAGATCTGTTCTTAATTAAACCAACAATGAAAGAAAAAAGTGCATATACCAACTGAAACTAAATCATCAACATGAGAGAAGGTAGACAGTCAATTCTGTAGACCAAACAGTCTGTCAGCAAGTCATTTTGCCAACCAGCTAGTGACTAGCCTTTCACCTTTCTCCCTGGTGTTACTTAAGCATAAATCAATGATTAGTGCAAAACTGTCACTCAATAATACAACGCACTCTCAAGCATAAAAGTACGGTTGCACCGGCTGGCCAGAGGTCCGTTGTAGAGGAGAAAAAAAAGGGACGCCTTTCAGATGTTGAGTTACTTGCTCGCGGGTTGTATTGTACATGCGGGGCACACACTGCACTACAGACCTATATTTGCCCGATTTATTAACCAAACGCTCACTTGGCTGAGCAAATAGCAGAATCGCCGGTAGCCATGGATGGTGTTGTAGTTTTTCCGGTATGCGCGCTCGTGGGAGGAAGCGGAAATGTAGAGGAAACTACGGTGGCTTAGATACAACAACAAAAAAAGAAAATTTGAACGTGCCAATTTGAATGTTTTTAACATAGTTTTATCCAGAAAATTCGGTTTCGGTTCAAAATCGCTTAATCGAGCAGCCCTAGTATGTACGTATTACATTCCTGCTAATGTCAAACATATAGGTGCTAGGAAACATTTCGATGGGAACAATGTGGGAGGTAGGGCCAAGGAGAAGGCCTTTTGTTGAGAGCAAATTATACTGTATCATCACACAGTAATAACTGCAGTTAATTATTGGGATGGGGTCTACCTTGTTCATATTGGCTAATGAAAAAAGAGATACTTCACAACAGGGCAAACAAATTGCTCTGTTTCGGAGATTACTTTGTGCTTAAAATCATATCAGATCTGGGCCAAGCCTCCTGAAGCAGTCAGTGATAACGTCCTTAGTGATCCATATTTGTCGGCAGTAATTAACTCAAGGTGAAGATCATTAGAGATTTACTCTTTACACACCATGTAGAATTCACATTTTGACCAACAAGGCAAACATAATGAGCTTAATTTCAATGTTCAGATAACGTTTTTGTAATCAAACTCACTCGGTTATTTTACAATACTATGTAGTACCTGTATAATGCTAATTTAGTTTGGGTATATGGTTATGCTTTACAATGCAAATAAGTGAATATATTGGAATTCCCTTTAACTTGAGACAACTTTCTAAGTTTTGAAATCCTGCAGTGACTCAAAAGCAGAAGTTTCTGTTTAGCCTTGTAGTTTTAAATCAGCCAGAAATGAGAGTGTGTCACTTGCGAGAATTTTACTCAAACACTAGCCATAGCAGCTCTAATTTACGTTGATCTAAAATCCCTCTGAATAGCACATTCTGTTTCATACAAATATCAATTTGGGCACATTTGCTATGACTGTTGTTGTGATACCAAGGCACTCAAATAGATTGGGCTCATCTGTAGCAACACATTTATAATTGCAAATTCCAGATAACTAGTGGAAATATATCAATTTAAATGACAATCCACCTGAATACAGTGCTAACTGATTTTTTTACAACAAAAAGTGCACACAAAAAAAGGAAATCTGGAAATCTGTGCTGTTTGTGATTTAATGTGGCGAAACACCTCCACGAGTCAGTTGAATAACATCATGAAATTTGAACTACTGTAGAAAAAAATATAACCAAGTTTGAACTTGTCTTAACAAGCACTTAATTTAAACATATTATGATTTGCAGGTGGGAGTCTATTGGCATGGCACATCTTGACTTGGCTTTATCTGCCCAATCCTTCTTGTAAAAGCAATCTGAATCTCTCAGGTTGTAAGGGCACCTCCTGTGTCAGCCCTCTTTAGGTCACTGCTACGATTTTCAATTAGATACATGTGGTGGATTTGTATGGGCCATTCTAAAAGAACCTTCTTTTTGTAGCGAAGCCATTCTTTTACAGATTTGATTCCTTGATTGAGTTAAAGGTTCCTCAGAGAAGCTATGTATTTCGTGTTTGGTGGTTTATGCTTTGGGTTAAGCTTAAAATGAAGTCAGGAAGTTTAATGCTGCCATTATCATGTCTCACTGTAGGTATGGTTTACTTTTGGTAATTGGATTTGTTAGCTCTGAAAAAGACATGTATCTGAAAATGTAGTCCTTACTCTGCTTCTGGTGTGCAAGATTCTCAAGGCCATCCACAATTTTAACACAAATGTACTCTGATGGTCGTACACTCATTGGAGAACTATTTTCACGATATGCTGACTTAATCAACAAAACTTGAAATCGGCAATGATTTAAAAGCGAGTTGGTCGACTCGGAATTGGGCCGAAAAGTTACGTTGCAAAGTTCATTCCCAGCTTTACAGACCAGTTCTACATGAATCAAGAAGTAGTCTGTTAGTTAAAAAACAGATGGCCAAACACAAGCTGTCCCACTTCAGCTTTGGCGGAGGCTTGCGCTGTACTGCATGCCATATTTTTAGTTACTAGTAAGGCTGCTGTTCCGCCACCATGGTCAGAGCCTCGCCAGTTTTCCTCAGTCCTCTGCTCTATGCTGCGGCTGCCATCTGTTGGGATCTATTGCCTGGCCCAGGCATCTTGGTTGGCCCTGGTGTCCCTGCTGTCGCCCATAATGTCCTCAGTGAGCCCCTTGCAAAACCTTCCACCCACCCTGTTTTGTTTTGTCTCAACAGTTTAGATGTTGTATCAAGGATTATCTTGTTATACCCACTTTATGTTGGCATGATGTAGCAAAAGCAAATATTTCCATGCGGCTCTAAAGTTCAGCTGTGCATGAATCCCCAGTCTTTAGATGTGTCAAATAGTTGTAAATGAATCCCGGAAGGCAACGGGTCTCCATCTGCCTACTATAACAGAGGTCGGATAACGGCTGACAGACTGTCACTTGGTCCTCGTCATGCTTTAAAACTTAAGATATTTTGAAAACAGCAATGTTACTTTATTGACATTACTTGAAGGTCACTGATAGTGTAGTGGTACACACGCCTGAGTTGTGTGCGAGCAGCATGGGATCGATTCCCGCTCAGTGACGGTGTCTGTGTGTGCCCTGCGACTGGCTGGCGACCCGTTCGGGGTGTAGTCTGCCTTCGCCCGTTGACGGCTGGGATAGACTCCAGCACCTCCCCGTGACCCTGTACAGGATAAGCAGTTTGGAAGATGACATGATGACATGACATGACATTACTTGATGCTTTTGTGTTTAATGTACTCTATGTCATTATATTTTATACAGATATTTTAATAATGAGTTGCTGTAATGCATTTACCACTTTAGACACTGACAAGATATAAAAAAGACATCCTGCATGTCTTTGTGTATTCGAAACTGCATTATTAGTTTTCATTGTCAGTTACATTATGCAGGTCACTCATGCCTGTATGAGCCATTCTACCGAATTGGTTGAAATTGCTGTCCCACAATGAAAATCAAATTTTAAAAAACAACGTAGTGTTCAGACGTTGCATATTTAGTCATATCTTGTTATGATCTACTTTATCACGAAACGTTAATTGAGATACTATTAAACTGAATGTATAAAAAGTCATCTTTTATATGTCACTTCCTATTGGGAGGTGGCTGTCCCAATCTCTAACTCCTAAATTTCAATTCATGAAAATAAAATGGAGAAGATTTTTGCCAATTTAATTAATTAATATTTTACTTTAATAGAACATTTTGGTTGCTTTTAAATGTATGGTGAAAGATTTACATTGGTTTTGTCGATTTTTTTAAAATTCGAAGTTTTTATGTAAAAAAACCTGTCCCAACTTTTCATGTCACTAGTGGAACGCAGAGTATTTGTAGGATGGGCTTGGTTTTAGCCACATCCCCCAAAATCTCACCACTAAGAGACATTGCCTTTGTGTTCTTCAATGGCCACATGGCGAGTAATTACAACATAATTAAGTATGTGCCCTCCAAAGTCTGAAAATCAGCATGTGGTTTTAAGGACCGTCACTACCAAACACCTCATTTCTGCAATAAAATTAGCACTTTTGATTTGATGCTAAATGTTATGTTTTCTATCTCTGGACACATGCTCAAAACTGTGTGTGCTAGCCACATTGTGCCTAGCATTGATGAGCATTGTTAACAACTATCATAAAACGTCACTACCAAAACAGTCACTACCGAAACATACAGAAAGGTTTCAGTTGTGACATAATGGTTTCAGTAGTGACAATATGATGTTTATTTTTGAATAAAGTAAGCTTTAAATAATACATAAAAACATATGTCGTATATAGATCTTTCTGATTTTAACAATATTCTATTTCATATTTTGTCTTTATTTGAAGGGAAAAAACACCAAAATCCCAAAAAGCCTAGCAGAGACAGAGTAGAGGCGAAGGGTTAGAATGACCCAGTGAAATCCGAAGAATATTTAATAAAGGCAAGAGAAAGAAATAAGAGATGGAAGGAAGAAGGAAAGCTGAAGTCTACCAATGAATTATCCAGCATAGAGCAAAGGAAAGTCAGAAGAGCATGGAAGAAAGGACAAGACCACCGGATGTCTCTATCTCTATTGTCTCTAAAAAACAGAGAGAGATGGAGTTGTTTTGCCGGGCTTCCTCGCCACATAACACCTCTAGTGAAGACAGACACCAACAACGCTTAGGTCTAATCGACCCCCCGAAAAAGTGACTGTGGCATGTCCAAATCTGCCCTGCTGTGCTTGCATCATTGTGCGAGAAACAATCTTTGATTCGGTTTTGTTAATTTTTTCAGCAATCTTTGAACCTATCACTTTAAAATAAAAAAAAAAAAGGATAATTTTGTGTTTCTATTGCTTTTTTATTTTTTAAAGCAGAGTCTACCTTGAGAGATATACGTTTCCTGTATAGGTCACAACATTTCATGTTTTTGTACTTAAATGTTAATTGCAAAAAATATAATTGCCATGTCACGTGAGGAGCCGGATTTGGACCCAATAGCAGGGGTGACACAGACATTGAAAAGTAAAAGTGTTGTATCAACGAAAATACAAAGTAACTACAGAGAGCGGGGCTGGAGAAATCCTGACTAGAAGAAAATTTGACGTACTAACAACATTGAATTATCAACCAACAAATTTTAGGACAGGCAAGATATAAGGCAAACACTAGAAAATACTATTTGAAAATTGACTGTACTTTTACTGTATATGTGCCCCTTAGTTGTGGTGAAACATGAATACAGTAAAAGGTTTTCTGAAATAATATACAAATTTCACACATTTTCCAAGTCTAAATTTTAACCAATTCAGGGAGAATGGCCCATAAACAGTAGCATAACTTCTTAAATTACATTTTCTTTCATGAGCAATATATAGAGTGTATTAAAATTAGGCTTACGTCAAAACAATTGCAGTGGCTACCAAACGACTGATTGAGTGGCTTTTAGCAAAAAGTCACTGACTATAAAAATGTGCAATAAAAATTGTCATCGCTGGGCTGTGATGCCTTGCATGAATAGACCAATCATGAATGAAATATAAAGAGGCAATACTTTTTATGATTACACATTAGCTGGTTCAAGAAAAATTGAAAGCTTTGTGTGTCACTTCCCAATCCATTATATATCAATCACCAACCTTACAAAAGCCACCTCTTGTGCTCTGTGATTACTACCTACCTCAGCAAAGGGTTTGAATATTGAAGTCGCTGCTATTAACGGAATTAACTCCAGCCAGAAACACATCTCAGGGAGAACATACCAATTCCATTATCTCAGCTGGACGGTGGCCATTCTGAGCTTCTCTTCCACTCGGCTTCCAAAGTGCTCCAAGCATGGAGCCCGACATAAGCATCGTACTGTGATGCAGCATGCACCTACTCTCAAATGCACTCGATCAAAGCCATTCTGCTTAAAATATTCATCCAACTGGAAAACCACATTTGAGTCTTTTGGAAAAAAAAAGTACAAATATTTAATTTGTTTTGCCTTTCCTTGAGTGTGTTTGAATGAAATATTGTGGAATAAGTGGTCCGCCTGCCTCCAGTGCCATCCTTGGGCTATTTGAAAGGAATATTTTTTCCTTTCCTTTCTGTTGAATGCATTCAGTAATTGTTACAAACAAGCACACTTTTAAGGTTGGAAACATAACCAACATAACTCACCTTTAATAGAAATTAATTTTTGTAATTATTGTAAGATCTATTGTTGCCATATAATTCTTGTTCAGAAGAATTATATGTTTACTTTTAATAAAGAAAACATATCAAAACAATGTCTAGTTACTTATAATTTGAAAAAATTAAGTAAATAAATACTAGTAACACCAGAGTGTGTTTTTTTCCCAACGTGAAAAGAAAACAGCTTGGCACCTCTCTGAAGCCCCTTTGAGAAGGCACGGCTTGTTTGTGCTTCACAGTCAATTCATCACTTATACAGTCGGAATACATGAGGGAAATAAAGACACTGAAGAGTGCAATTATTTTCATTTGACAGGTTGTGCACTTTATGCCTCATGTAATACCTGAAGAGGATGTCTATTATTGACTACGGTAGGTACATGTAGTTTGCGTGTGCCTGTGCGCGTGTGTGTGTGTGTATTGCACTTCCGTCACAAAAGTGCCAAAAGAGAAAACAATTATAGAAAATGTGTTTCTGTTGTTTTCTATCGTGTTTGCTTTTAGATGAAAAGGTGAATTTTGAATATATATATATATATATATATATATATATATATATATATATATATATATATATATATATATATATATATATATATATATATATATATTAGGGGTGTAACGGTTTACAAAACGGTTCGGTACAAACCTCAAATAATAATAATAATAATAATAAGTAATAATAATAATAATAATAATAAAAAGATTAAACACAGGAAAACACCCTTTTTTGTATAGATAGAATGAGGTTGCAGATAAAGTCAGGTAGCACTTGCCAACTAGTAACTTTTGACTTCATATTAAGAGTTACGGCTCAGCAGAGAACAGATCATGCTCCAACACGGCTCTTGTATATGCTAATATGCGCCCGGGATGGAACATTGTAACGGGGCTCCAGCATGTTTAATAAATGTTTGAAGCCCGGCTCCTCGACTAAAGCATATAGGCGCATTGATGTGTGTGTCGATTGCTACTAATATTTTTGGCTCTGACTGCTTTCACATCTCCAGGGTGCTTAAAAGTAGCGGGGATAAGTTGTTGATGTTGAGCGGCTTTCTTTTTTCGACCCCTGGTAACTGTATCGGGGTGATGCCGTCTTACATGTGTTAACGTGTTTGAAGTGTTACCTGCAACATGCCCCACGGAGGTCGAACAACGCCGACACAGTTAAGTTCAATCAATTTAATATGGAAAAAATATATATAATACAGCCAACAACGAAAATGAGCCTGACGTCTCAATTGCTGGCATCATTATTGTATGTGGTCCTTTGCTACACAGCGACCGGCCATATTACAACCGCTTGCATCAGTCAACTGATATCCATTATAGTAACTCTATCAAAAATGGTCAATTTTCATGATTAATATTTTTGTTTATTTGGTTTTGATTGCCAACACCACAAAAGTTTCTCAGTTCCTGACAGCAGTTGTGTAGATTTGTACTGCTTCATGAGATCATTGCAATGCTCTTTGTTAAATGTGTTTTAATCCCTCACTTTACACATTTCACAAAAGTGTAAGAAGACATTTGGAGACTGATGAAAACAGTGTAATATTAAACAATGAAGTACAACCCTGTTTTTGAGAATTGGTATTGTTGGAGAAACACAATGGGAAGTCAGAAAACATTGCAGCACCCTTTCACAATATCCAGAAATGCGACAAAGATTTATTACCATTTGTTTGACATTGAGCAACGTTTGTTCCCTCTCACACAGAGGGGAAAGTGCACTCTGTGTGAAAGGAAAACTAAAAAAAAAAAAAAAAAACTTAAATCTGTCTAAGACAAAAAAAGAACAAGTGTATGTCTCAGTGTTCTTCAGAGCAAGCATCAAAGGGAGTCGCACACACGACCTGACAAACACTGAGAGGAAGGAGCATTATTTCATATAGAGCACACTCTTGTAAGATCGCCTGCTTCATGTGGGAAAAATCATAGGGAGTGTGAGATCAAAACAACAAAATGCAGTGCTGGAGTCTTGTGCGGCGGATGTAGGCACAGACTTTCCAGAGAGGCAGAGAACATAAGTGACCAAGTTGCTCACATTGTCAGAGACAGCATAGAGTTTGAGTACAGCAAACAATAGCACCTTAATGACACAAAGCATGTTATTATTCATTATTCCGTCTGCCTAGGAGATTGCTCCTTTTTTTTTATTTGCAAGTCCGAACAATAGTATTCGACACTGTATAAAAAACTGTATATTTTTTTCATGATGAATATACTCGGGTATTCTTGGAATTTTACTGACAATCCAAACACTGTAAACGTATTGGTCTTGTTTTTGATGATGATGATAATATGTTATTTTTTTATATTTAGTCTTTGAATGTGATGTTTTCAAATCGCAATATTTTTTCTCTTATTAAGTCAGACTGTACATTTTGGCAGGTGGACTAACTATGGAAATCAGCCTTATGACTGTAATAGAAGTGCATTAGAAGTACATTTTTTTGGAACGATTGAACTGTTCATCAATTTACATTGCCCATATTGAACAAATAAATAATCATCCATCCATTATCCAAACCGCTTGTCCTCACAAGGGTCGCAGGGAGTGCTGGAGCCTATCCCAGCAGTCTTTGAGCAGTAGGCGAGGTACACCCTGAATTGGTTGCCAGCCAATCGCAGGGCACACAGAGACAAACATCCACACTCACAATCACACCTAGGGGCAATTTAGAGTGTCCAATCAACTTACCATGCATGTTTTTGGAATGTGGGAGGAAACCGGAGTACCCGGAGAAAACCCACGCAAGCACGGGAAGAACATGCAAACTCCACACAGGGAGGCCGTAATAAGTGTGACTGAAGCACACATTGGTAAATGTTTCAAGTAATGGTGTGATGGACAGCCAACTTCTCGCTGTATCTGGAGCACCAGATGGAAAAGACAGTAACAACATATCACACACACATGGCCCACACGATGCATGGTACATGCATACTGACAAACAGGGCGAATTTGAGCATTTTCCCTCCATTACAGTCAACGTCGGCAAATCGGATGTCTCCTATGGATTAAGGTGAGTGATTCATAAAACAATGTAACTGTAATCTTATGGAGGATGTGTGGTTTATTCGTTTGCCACAGACTCGGGAAAAGTTAAATCAAAACAAAATGTGGCATCTACTTTGTTGACTTTCCCCAAAAATATCACAGATTAATTTCATTTCTGTAACTCTGTAATATGTCTGTTTGTCTTTAGAGGTATGCTTGGTTACAGGGTGTACGAAGCAGAAAATCCATTATCCATGCAGACCCTCATTTTCAATTACATTAAATGGTCTGCGAGCTGTAGAACCGCACATCTGGTCACAGGGTTCTCCCTCCCTTTTGCATTTATTGACAATGAAAATGATGATGATGATGATGATGATGATGATATAAAATACACTTTTCTTTGGAAACACCATTAAACGAAAATTGGTGTGGGAAGATGATTCTTTTACTTATTCTGCAAGCTGTCCTAGTGCAGTGAGTGCACTCAGGGTTGGTTCATTTAATTCATGATTAATTCCAGCGAATGTGGTTGATCAACCACATGTTTTTCAGCAGTCGTGCCAGAATTGAAGTTATTCTCAAAGGTGGGCCGAAAATAATTGTGTTTGTACTTAAAACATGTTTTGTGTTAGCAAACGTCCCAGCATATTTGGATCTGTAAAGAGTAGGCATTTGTGAAGCCACAGTCATTGATCTATTTGTGGTTTCAACTCCATTAAGATCTGGTCATCCATTGCAACAAATTAATTAGTGATCCAGAAATGTCAATGTTTATTTGAATAAAAATGACAGTATATATAAAGCTGATGCATCACAATCTCATAAGTGTATAGGAATTATTTTCTTATTTGACAATATAGCGCTATCGCCACCGTCTCCGTGCCCACAAATCTTTTTCCCCACTTTGTTTTTAAAAATGCGCACATGGGTGTGCTTTCGTTTGGTGTAGCTGAGCGCAGATTAAAAAAAGGGGTGTTTGTCCTGTGGTGGGAGTGAACCCAGCTGACTTGTTTCCTGGCCAATGGAAGCAGCTCCCCTCATTCATTCAAATTCAGAGCAGAAGCGGTGTACTAAGTCTTAACTTCATCTGTACATAATTTAATGTACTATTATCGTAAATGTTTTGTGCAGCATAAATCGGCTGTTCATATCTGGAGAGTGAGGTACAAGGATGGCGTGGAAATAGCTAACAGTGACCGAAAAATAAATAAAAGGAGTCAGTTCATCCGCTTTAAAAGTGTGTGAGTTCCTGAGTTTGTCTACCAAAAGGGTGACTAGAGAAGCCCCTGCACCTTGGACAGTTTGTTTATTTACCTGAAAGTTGACTCCGAAGTACATTCATGCAAATAAAAATTAATGTGAGATCTTGCAAAGTTTGTTTTTATTTTTTTCCTCCCAAACTTCTCCAAACTTTATTTTTTTTTTTCTTCTATGCCCCCTTAGGGGCTCCTGAGGGGCTCTGTAAAATGCAAATGTAATTCCATGACCACGCTCACGTCTCAAAGCAACCATTAATGGAAATGCGAGCCCCACAGTGTGCTTCTAGTGTGTGCGCTTTGGCCACTAGGAATTAGAATACATACATAAAGGCACAAACGAAGAAGAGTTTTTCAACTAAGTGCCACAATAAACTGCAGTAATATTCATCGTTCTTCACAAAGGATAAAGATTATATAGGCCTGTGAGTATTGTTTCATTTTCTGTCTCCTTGTATTGCTACCATTTGTGTTCAAATTGCTAAAATGGCTATAAGACAACATCGATACCACTGGTTATTTTAAATACACAATGTGTGGTTCTTCAAATGAGAGTCGTAATAAAAAAATTGAAGCTTGTTTTTGGAAAAACGCTTCACTATATGCAAGATTGCTGTTTGTTATGAAGTGAGTTAAATTTGTTGCCACCATCGAGACCTTGTTTCTCAAATTATTGAAAATATCAGCCGAGTGATTGCCTGTATCTCGTTAAACTTGTAAGTGGGTCACTCATAAGTTAAGGTACCACTTTTCCTGGAAATAAAATCTGAAAATGTTGCCGTATCATTATCGTCTTTTGATGTGAAACTTCTACAGGAAAAATAAAGGCATTGCCGTCATTCTCGCAATACTTTCAGAGGGAAATGTATATCCTCAAACAACCCCTTGCTTATTTATCTTGCAAGTAACAACTTCAGATCCTATCACTGGCGGGATGTTTACAACACAGTTTAAGAGTCCATGATGCAGCTAAAATTAAATAGTTCCTTACAAATCTAAGAAACTAACTAGACTAATCGGTGGATCCATCATCATCTTCCACATACTGGCAATCAGTCAGTTAAAATAAATTAGATTGACTCCAGTGCAAAACTGTTAATAAATATTGAGCGCCATAACCTGCTCCCCACTGCTGCTGCTTCACAAAGTGCCAATGCATGACCTGCAGTCTTATAGAGCTAGAATGCAAATGTATAGCCTTTAGCATTTAAAACACTGCAACATGTTTATTGTAGTGTTTGCAGTACTGTTGCACACCCATTTTAATCATCTCATCTTAAAGCGATCATCCTAACAGAGTCATTAAAAGCTAAGTCATGAAATGTCTTGTATGCCTGTGAACCTTATAATTTCTGAAAAAAATCAGAACACTTTCCTGTCAGTATGATTTTAAACAGAACAAATTGTTCCCAACATTTCTTCAATCGTCTCTTCTTTGTATTCAGAATTTGAAATGTATTCCCTCTCCACGGATACTTATGGGCCCACTTCTGTTCTTTCAGATCTTGAGATTGGAAACTGCTGTGCACAGTTTTTGGGTCTTCAGTGTATACAAGCTTTAGAAATGAGCCTGCAGAGATCCCGTGTATGATCTGTGATGTCACATTGATGTACACCCCGAAGCTGTTCTTTCACATCAATGGGTGGGAAACTGGCTGGTTGATTTTTTCAGCCACTGTTTATCCATTACAAGTAATACCGCTCAAACTATTTTGAGGAGTGATTGCTTTCCCTTCACTTCTCAGGTACAACCATTGTCTCCTCACATTGAATATCCACCATCTACTTAGGATTAAAGTGTTTATAAAGCAGATTTTGTCACTCAAATGTAGATAAAAAATGTTTGTTCCATTTGTTACATGCCATTGAATCACAACATCATACGATGATGTTTTTTTTTTCCCAATACAATCCAAAGGCTAACAGAACCCCTCAAAATTAAAACCATCTATCTCATACAAGAGTTGTATCAACAAGACTACTATTAGAAAAGCTTGACATTGTTCCACAGTTTCTTTTAATGTCATTCCTATAATGCTTAAAGTTCCCAAGGGCATAATTTGCTCACTAAGAATTGCTGTGATGTATATACTATGGTCCCCAAGGAAATTCTTGCTTTGGCATGTTGGGTTAGCCATAGACACTCAGAATTCTTACGCACTTGATGTGTAATGTTCTTTCTAGCTCAACAATATGTGTATTATTGTAGATACAGTTTGTGCCAAATGTTACAGTATTTTCCTTTGATTTTGTTATGCTTTCTACGAACACAGGTGATCAAGCATTACAAGTTTAGTGGAGCTAAATTGGGGAGGTGGGGTTCATGGACGGTACGGCTGATTGCCAGGACCGGCCTGGAAATACACCAGCCTTACAGAAATATTTGCATATTTTCCTGAAATTCCCAATGGCTACCCTGCCCCTGTATACAGTATATATAAAAGCTGAAAAAAGTAGCTGAGGAGAGGGAAAGTCTTGTCTTCCCTCTTTAAGCCGCTACCCCTGCGACCTGGCCCTGGATAAGCGGAAGAACGTTGATGGATGGAATTAAACACCAGTTTCATGTCACAGTTTTGGGTCTACAACAAATTTTTGGGCATATGACACAACAGTTGCTGAACAGAAACAAAGTGGCTCAATATTCACAGGTGGACCATTGGTGAAAACCCCCAAGCCCCACCCCGCCACCACCACCGTCCCCACCCCGCCCAAACACACACACACACACACCCCCACACACACCCACACACACACACACACATTCACACGTTTTGGACGTGAAATAAGTTGCTAGGATTCAATGACGTTGTGATTTACAATTTGAAAAGCCAGAAATGATCTCTGTAGAAATAATAGCAGCATCTGCATGTTAAATGCCACTGAACAATTTCTGCTTTTATGATGACTAAAATGTTAAAGGCTTTTCATCCAGGAGGAAAAATGCTCTTGCCATGCATTTATTTATACTGTGGCTGTAACGGCTTTTTCAAGTGTCCCTACAGGGAGGTCTGCACTTCCAGTACCTCTCCACTCCAACACACTTCCCCTAGTGGGCCTTGACTGTGCTTGTGCACATGTAAAACTCGTCTCGGAGCACTCTCCCTTCTGCCTGGGGAATGACACCCTCAGAAAACACCTACATGAAAATGCAATTAAAAGCTTCATCTCAGAATGGCACGGACTGTTTTTAGGGGCCAGTGGCAGGAAATGTAGGGTGAGAGCAATATCGTGCTGGATGGACAGTGGAGGAGGGAATGAGGTGGGGAGGAGTACATGCCATCTGCATTCTCCATCCAAGCTATTCATTTTACTTCCATCATTTCAGCACTCTGACTTAATTTAACCATTTTTTTCTGACGAGAGACACACAAGCACACACTCTTCCTATTTATAGCAGTACTAAACTCAGTTAATGTTCTGCTACATCCAAATATGCAATATTTAACAGGCTTTTTTTCTGGCATTTTAATGGAGATGGCCACAGTTTTCAATCGATTTGATCTCCTTACTGATGCGCAGCAACTTAAACCAAATTGAATATTCTGTATATTTTAGGTCTCTATAAGAGAATGAGATAATTTTCTGCACGTTTTCAAAATTATAACAAGCCTAGAATGTGCAAGGTAGAGTAGTCGATGTGAACCAAATATCCAATTAAGTATATGTTTCTTTGAGGGATTAGTCCATCTCTACAGAATTCCTGGAACTGCACTTTGAACTACAGTACATGCATCCCAAATTAAAAAGGGGATTATTCCCATGACATACTGCCAAAATAATAGTAAAGTAAAGCCACTGTCATCGTATTCAATGCTTTTCCCAAGTTGTGGGAATAAACTTTACTGTAGATGTTGATGTGAATCTGTATATGAAACTTGAGGAGCAGTTGGATTCATGGAAATTGAAGTGCTGTATGTAATCTCCAAAATATGATTTACTTTTTTTTAATGCTGTCTGTTTGATTGTTATTGATGAAAGTAAGGATTTTTATTTAAAATAAGCAGTCAGTAGGCAGCCTGCTGGAAAAGTAAATGTGTGATGCTGGCATTTTATGAAGAAAGGTATCCATTCAAATAGACACAGCTACACTGTCATGATCTGTGTCTTGTTGTCTCGATTATATGTTCTTTTCTTTCACTTTATCTCTTGTTTTCTTGTGGTTTGTGTTCTGTCTTGCTTGTTGGATTTTTTGGGGTTGTTTTGTTTCCACCTATTCTCATCAACCTTGTCCCTGATACCTACCAATAAACTGTTTAGCCACTCTCTCATTTCTTTTTAGATGGTCTCTGCGCATACTATACATCAATGGGAGGAGCCATGTGGCAGATCCATACCATCCCCATTTTTGAAAAGTGGGCTTGAGAATGCAACACAACTACTTGTTAACGCTGTAAACGTCTCTTAAAAAAGGCTAATTCACCATCTATTTACTTAACCGTGATTTCCAAAATTCAGAACGACTCATACAGTAGTGCTTCTTGTTGTTGCATTAACTGAATGATTTATGAAACTTGTGCAGCAAACTATTTGGCCTGTCAAGCTTAGGACTTCCTCAGCTATTGTGCATCCACCCATCCCATTTCTATACCACTTGTCCTCGTTAGTGTTGTGGGTGAGCTGAAACATATCCCAGCTGACTTTGGGCGAGAGGTGGGGTAAACCCTGGACTGACAGCTACAGCCGCGGGGAACATATAACAGATGGACAATGAGTCTTCAACTCAACCTCAGACATATTTGGGGGGTTTTGGAGTCAAGATTTGAACCCCAAACCTCAGAACTGTGAAGCACACAATCTGACTGCTCATCCCGACGTGACATCTGGTGAAAAGCTATCATATAATTCGTCGTATTATTTTAAAATGTGGTTATTCGATTGATTAGCAAAAAAATATTTTGTAGCTGTCTTACAATGTTTACATGTTGCCCTTTAAGTGAGGCACAGTTTATTATTAGGTTAAGCTTTTTGCATGAGGAAGGGTGTTGATTATAGGTGGCAAATGAAGATGCAAGACGCGTCAACAATGCTAGTACCATTTCAACAACAATCCTGGTTGGAAATGGTTTAAAACATGTTTTGATAAGAGCTTGCTCATTTATTTTATGCTCTCTATAATGAAATCAGCAAAACGACACCCTTTATATTTTAGCATACCGTCGCTATCATGTGAAAAACACTTATCTTCATTTTTTTTCATTTTCTTATTTTTACCTGAATCATGTTTGCGCCTTACAGAAATCGCATTAAAGTGAAAATGAAAAAAGTTTCCAAAATTGGAGATAAGTGTTTTACACAGGACAGCGACGATATGTCTATGCCGTTCATGAGTTTATCGAATCAAAACTACCCATAACTTCACATCAGGTTGTTTTTAGCTGTGGGATATCTAGGCACCACTGGAATGCTATCAAAAAGTAATTATCCTGAAACAACATGAAATGTTGCTCTTTTTAAGAGGAGGATAAAAAAACAAGGACATTTGTAATTGTGGTTAGGATATCATTTCTTCAAACTTTCTCATCCTTTCCCATCCTTGAAGGCAACACGCTGTGCTGGTGCTTGACTGCATATAAGAAGTTGAGAATGTCGACATTCATATGCAGAGCAATTTGCATTTCTTAAATTCATATGCATCATTAACAAGCACAGCTTTTTGTTGTTCTTTTTTCTTTTCTCAAGCATTGCACATGCCAGGAGCTGAGATGTTTTGGGGTCTTGTCTTTTTTGTTTTAATTAGTTCACTTGTTGTTGCTCAAAGTCTGGTAGCATTGTTTGTCTTTTTTTTCTTTAGCATAGTAGAACGTATATTTTTAACACTTAAAATGGTTTTGTCATCATCATACACGCACGTGGACATGCCATGAAACATTGGAGGACTTGGCCAGAAAAACGCAGTGTGATAGAGAAATTGAATGCCAATATGCCCTCAAACTGATTTAAAGGAGATATACTGTATTTCATCCCCCAAATAACGTTTGGCAGGTGTCTTTTTAAATGTCTCTGTTTAAATGTTCAAGTTTGGTCCAACAAAAGTAGTACAAGAGGTGTCCACTCACTAAAGAAAGCAATCTTGGGTTGCCATGGCAATGACGCTGGCACTATTCTCTTTAGAAGAAATTAGCTAACAAATAGAACACAATACAGTGCTGCATGGCTCCAAGCAGCCCAAAACATATTAGATTTTAGTTTCAATTGACCTAGAAATTGTAATCAGTTTTTCCCCATTTCGTTTCTTGGGCTGCTAATTAGAGTGTAGAAGTGGCCTTTCGTCATTGGATGCACCCACAATCTACATTAAAAAATAAGAAGCATGAGGCTTTTTTTCCCCATTTGCCACCAGGAATCCGGATGGCCTTGCCCTGAAAACATATGTATAATTAATATGCAAAGTCTGGTGGTAAGTGGCTTCTTCGATTGAAAGGTCTCTGCACGACTCCAGCTAAATATGAAAAGAAGATGTAAACTTGACATGCACAGCTATTGCATTTGAATTGGAGCATGCATTTCTCATTACCTTGCATAGCGATCACGCTGTTTGGCTTCCTGGGCTTGTTATGAGATGTAAACAACAGGTTAGCCAGCACTAAGCATCACAACTAATTTTAATCTTTTAATTTGAAACTGAAATGAAATTAGACAACATTCACAATGGTCATACCGAGTTATATCTTAACTCCTTCAAATCATAAATTAAGCAGCATAAAGTTGCTTTGTGGTTGAAGGTGCTGCCATCTTTAGAATTCCAATGGAAGTAGAAAGAAAGGGCTTGGTGGACTTGATGAATATGAATGGGCCATGTGGTGCAGCGACAGACATTAAAAATCAAGAAGTGTCGTGCTTATGTGTTGCAACATTTGGAAACGTACGGCAATCCAAAAGCACTGACTGCCACCAATGGCTATGTTACAGCAAGGCAAGGCAGCTAATGGAGACAAGCTATTTCCATTAGAGCACCATCTGTTCCACTGCAACCGTACTGCTGGCAGCTGCACACATGTTGGAGGAAGACAACCTCCACATTGAGTGGAAAAGTCCATGTCCTTGCAGTGGCGGAAGACCTGATGGATCAGTAATTTTAGGTAAAAGATAAATGTTGCTTAAATGATCATCAGGGTTCTCCTTAAATTGTCTTTTTTGCAACTATAGAATTTTAGTCACGAGTTCAGCTTTAAATGTTACCATTGAGGCCAGGGTAAAGGCCATAATTGGAACTTGCATACTAAATAAATCCCACAAGTCATTAAAAACTAAACTAAAGCTTCAAACGCTGAGGCATGATTAACTTTGATTATTGATTCTGAAAAAGAAAAAAAATCTGGACTGAGCGACTACAGTATTGTTTGTAGATCAACACTGCAACATTTTAAAACAAATTATAAAGTCCACTAAATTGATTTTTTTTTCTTTCGGTCAAAATGATCAACTGTGAAACCATCCTTGTACATTCAAATATTGCCCAAATATTAATTCTCCTTGCAGAACTTTTGAGCGGTAATAATGTGTTTTTTTCCGCTTGGCTGTGCCAGTTGAACGGCAGGAAGACTGTAGGCCATAATTATCCTGTTTGTTCAGCGGCCGAGCGCTTTTTATTATTTAAATCTCCCAGGGCTGTGTAAGTGCTGAGAGGCGATGCTTTCTCCCCATTTCTCGCCATGCTGCGTTAGTCAATGTTAATACTGCTCTGTAATTTTGCTGTTCTGTTTGCCTGGTGTTCATCATCAAGAATGGGATGGATGCCTCAACCCCCCAAAAAAGTGTCATGACTGTGTAAACAAATAAGATGAACAAATTGCCTTTCAGACAGAATGCGGCAGTAAAGGAACATTAAAAAGAATGGCTACTATTGTTGATAGCTGGCAGTTACCTTGACATTTAAGATGATCCAACAAGTCCAATACATGTGAGGTGATCATAATAGAAGGAGCATGAGCCGGGAGGAGCAGAGCTACCTGAGGAGAGAGCTGTGACAGGTGAGTGAGAACCCCTGGCAAACCCCTGGAATGAGAGCCCAGCAGGGCAGTACTGTATCCTCTGTTAACTCAAGTGTGCAGCAGTAAGTGAAAAGGCCATAAGCTCTGCCTTGGTTAAACTCTCTTGTCATTAGTAGTCATGCATGCCTTCCCATCCTTCGCTGTGTGGTTTTTACTTCTCTCTAGGTGACAGTTTGCACAAGTTTTTAACAAACTTCAGGAATTCTTTGAACATGCAGAGTTCATGTGTTGATGGGCCCTACACTAAGAGATAGGTCATTTGCTTTATGTCATACTTGATTTACATAACATATTTGTTACATTAGTTTTCTACGCCACGGGTACTCATGGATTTCAAATGTGAACAAATCAATTTTTTGTTTATAGCCCACTGCATATTGTTTTTGTTTATTTTTTTCTCTAGTACTTTTGTTTTTTTTCCTTTTTCTGTGAAAAATATTTTGTATACACCCTGCACTTGGGTCCTGAGCTTTCACCACCACCTCTACCACAAAAACCCGCATTCTCTCAGTATTACTAGCCTTGTGCTGGAAAGTAACATTTTAAATGAGAATAAAGAAAATATGTATACGCCAAAGAAAAAAAAAGATCTCAACTGGAACCTTGGATCCTATAATAACCTCAATACACAATATGAAACCATCCAACAAAAATCAAAAATAACAAAGTAATAAAGTGAGGTGTTCTGTCCAATTTGCTTCGTAATAAATAGGAAGAGCTCCAGAAACTAGCAGTGGGAACTGCTGCTTGATCGACCTCAGGTACCAATCGAGGACTGCTTTCAGGTCCTCATTTGAGCTGTCATGCACCATTATGGTCTCCTTCAGAAGGCATTTGGGGGTGCGGTCAATGATGCTGCAAAGGGCTGTTTTGAAGATAGAGAGGAGCTCCTCATTCAGTGATAGTCATAGTAAATTCTAGTATTCTCTGCTTTTCTTAGTGTATTTATGGTCCCTATACTCCTTTTCTACAGTATTGTACAGTACAGTCCTCTCTGTCAATTAGATGTGCATACAGCATATTTGTAGTAGTATTAGAACCACCTATCATTAAAGGTGTGACCTATCTGGCTGATCTATGCGAAGAGGTGAGGTACAGTAGTTTTAGTCAAATTGCACCGATTTACAACTAACGTACTTACTGTACAAAGGACAGCCAAGTCCTGCTGATTATAATATCCATCCATCCGTCCATTAGTACTTTGAAAATACACAACATTTTGGCAAAACGATACTGTTACCATGAACAGACCTTGAACTGTCTATCTCTATATATTTTTGTAATGCCTCTGTACATTTAAAATCTGAAAACAATTGTGTCTGCTCTTGCGGCTGGATGTTTTCTTCGTTTATCTCCTAGTTCCCACAATAAATAGATGTACTTTCTTGCCTCCCCAATCCTTTTCTTTACCTGCTCGATAAATCTGTCTCTAAATTTATACCTGCCTGATATTTACTACCCTTAAAAGCCATTTGACGGGCCCACTATCAATTTCTGTGGCATTTTTATCAGTACCAAACCACACCCAACATTTAAAAGAAACTATCCTTAAGAGATACAGAAGTTGTTGTTAGAGAATTGCCTGGACTCCAACTGTAAGAAAACCACAACAAGAGGAACCATTATGTTTTTTTCTTTTTTCTTGACTCTGAAGACACTAACATACAGCATGACATTAAAGCCCAAGACCTAAGGGGAGCATTGTCCTTTTTATAAATGCTGAGAAGGCACAATGGCATCCCCCCCCTTCTCTTATGCGGGTTGTTTACAGTAGGCTGAGTAACAGAGTTTAGGATTTATTGGCAGTTGTGCTATGGCTGAGCACAAACACATGAAAATGTCACAGTTTGTTAAATGTCTTCTGACCTGAAAAAGAAAAAAAAAAAGGTGTTGAGCTGTGTGAGCGTTACAGTGTTCATTATAGCACAATCACCACAAACAAATACACTTTTATTTGAATACAGTTTTGCATGAAAGGCTCACTGATATGCAAAACAGATGTATTTTCTCCATGTGAACATGCTTCACGGTCCTCCAGCAGCTGTATGAACAAAAAAACAACATGAATAACCATGATATTCCTGCATTGTTAAATAAATGTGATTGTGCATGTGGACGGTCACTCATCCCACTGTCAACAGAAATCGCAACCAACAAGCATATTCAAACAAAGCACAGCAAACCACTTTCCTCCCGGGTTAACAGCATTTCATTGTTACAGAAAGACTGGCACCTGCATGCATTTTAGCCCTTTACTTGTGATAACTACTCTGTTATGCCCCTCCTAGGAAGAAGAAAACATTCCACAGCCCGTCAACTCTCCACCGTGATTATAAATAATATTATTTGTCTATAAAATTCTTAAAAAATAACGTTCTTAAAGAAAAACGAAATATAGATCAATTTAACATTGTTTTTTTGTGTGTGTCTGTAACACAAAAGATTTGAAGAGAATCAATTTTCTTGAAATTGTATATATATATATATATATATATATATATATATATATATATATATATATATATATATATATATATATATATATATATATATATATATATATATATATATATAGTCGACAAAAAAAAAAAAACATGTTTCCTGTGGTCACACGGGCTAATCTGGCACTGGTTTAGTCTCTGGAGCCCAGAGGATGAAAATGACATCCTTAATGTAAAAGCATAGTGTCTGCTGGGGCTCGTTCATTTCAACACAAAATGTTTTGGTCATGTGGAGATATTTTTTTTTTACTGTAGGGAACACATACTGTTCTGTAGTTCCCTTCCCATGTGTGCGGTTTGTTTTTTGTCCTCATTTGAACTGCACTTCTCTTGCAATGTTTATGCTAACCTGCTTACAGTATTCATCATTAAGTCAGTATGTATTTTCACTACTTATGGGTATGATGATTAAGTGTCTCATTACTTTTGTCCAAAGTCCCCTACAGTTCCATTATTTAAATGGAAGAAGGATGACTCTCACTTTTTTTATTTCCTTGAGGTGACCATTTATCCAGATACTTTTGTCAATACCCTGAAAATGTATATAGCAAAACGTATACAGTAACATGAAGGATGGTTAAAAGTGATTCCTTATGAATTGTAGAGAATGACAGTGACATCTTTGTATGCAGGTGCACAGAACTACTGAGCGAGGGATGCTGCATTGTGATGCTGCACTGCGATTTCTGCATTAACACACAGTTCATGAACTTTTTTTTTTTACTTTTATATTGCCCACAACAGAGAATAAATATTAAAAAATGAGGTGTCATAATTACAAACTATCTTCATTTCAAGGGAACGTAATATAGCCAGCCATTATCAAAGCAACTTTCATTAAATTGATAACTTCATATTGCTGTTATCAGTGTTCTGGACCATTTCTTAATTTGCTTGTTGAGATCAATTATGGCTAATGAATCCTGCTGAGCGGGCTGTGGGATTGAAGGAGAGACAGCTGTGCAAATCTTACATTTGAGAAACTGATTGTTCAGTGGGAGGATCAGCTTGTTACGCATCACAGTAATTTTTACAATCAAATGTTGAAAACATTGAGCAGAAAACAAGTATTGTTTTTCATAAATATTGGTTGGATGATGAAACATTATATTATACAGATAGCACAAACAATTTGGGATTAATTATAACACGTCCATCCATCAATTTTCTATACTGGTGGTCATCTTCATTACGTTCACAGTTGAGCTAACCCTGCTGACTTGAGAGGCGGAGTACACCATGACAGTGGTGGTCCCAGTTTGAATGTTGAGACAAGCCTTTCCACCGCCACCCTCCAACCCCTCCACTAGCCTGCACGCACACACATACAAACAGGTGAAAAACACTCTGAAGTGGACCTGATGCTTTTTTATTTGAAAAACTGAATTCGAAACAAATAAGAATCCAGCAAAGGATAATTAGAATCAAGATGAATGAATGAACAAATGAATGAATGAACGAAAGAATTAATGAACACTAACACACTAATCATGTACTGCCCAAATGGAAAAAAAAAAAAAACAAAACTGAAGGGAGCTTTGCTGCAATAATTTGGGATTTGTTTACCAGTGCAAGCTTGCCTTCTTGTATGTTAAGGATTTTATTTTACAACTAGAGAATGCAATTTCTGGAGAAATTGCGTGTGAAGGCGAAGACGCTGAATAAAAACTGCGGAATGTGTTGGAATGACACTGAATAAAGTAGAATGAGGTTAAATGACCTTGAATGATATAAATGATATGCAATAAAAGAAGGAAGTCAGGGAAAAAAAGTGAAACAAGGAAGGAATGGCCGGGGATTGAACCCACAACCTCCGGTTGAGAAACGACTACACTACCACTCTAGCCATTACACCTCCAATATAGGAATGTGAGTTGAATGAGTAAAATGTTGTGAACGTGCCTTTGGGAATGGTGAATTTTCGAACAAAATTGCCGCTTAATTAGGACCACCTGGGGATGAGTATTCCAGTTGTGGTTTTTTTAAGCGTGAATAAGTTGGAATGATATTGAATGAAGTTGATTGACCTCGAATGATATAAAAAAATGCTTAAAGGAAGCAAGAAAAAAGGAATCTAAGGAATAATGAAAGAAGGAAGTCGAAGGAAGGTTGAATAATTTGAATTTATGGGAAGTAGGAATTGTGGGTCATGTGGAATGTGAGTTGAATGAGCTGAATGTTGTGAATTTGGAATTGGAATGGTTTAAATGTCAAGTGTTGTGCCATTGGGAATGAATGGTGAATGATGTTTTTTTTAAGGTTGAATAATTTGAAATTTTTGGAAGTAGGAATTGTGGGTGATACAATACAATACAATACAATTTCATTTATATAGCGCTTTTCATAACAGCTAGGGCTATAACAAAGCACTTTGCAATACAATAAATATGTCGAATGTGAGTTAACAATGAAAGAAGGAAGTCAGGAAAAAAAATTGAAACCAGGAGGGAATCGATCCCACAATCTCCTGGTGGGGAAATGACCACTCTACCAAGTAGCCATGCAGTATCCAATGTGAAAATGTGAGTAGAATGAGCTGAATGTTGTGAATGTCCCATTGGGAATTTTTTTTTTTTTTAATGCGTTTCAGGATGAATAATTTGAATTTATGGGAAGTAGGAATTGTGGGTCATGTGGAATGTGAGTTGAATGAGCTGAATGTTGTGAAATTGAAATTGGAATGGTTTGAATGTCAAGTGTTGAATGAGCCATTGGGAATGAACGGTGAATTTTTGTATTGTTTTTTTAAGGATGAATAATCTTAATTTTGGGGAATTAGGAATTGTGTGTGATGTGTAATGTGAGTTGAATGAGCTGAATGAAGTTGAATGACCTCTTTGAAAATTTGTGGAATGAGCGGGAATCGACCCAGCGCAGCAGATGTGGAAGTGTTGAATGTCCCATTGGAAATGAATGGTTTTTTTGGGGGTGAAAAACTGGGAATTTTGGGGTAACCATAAATGTTAGGGGCAATTAGTTTTTTTGAATCCATTAAAGTTGGAACGGCGAGAATCGGGTGAAAACTGTGGAAATAGAGGCCGAAAAGTGCGAGGAATAAAAGAGAATAAAAGTAAAGGTGAATGGTGAGGAATGAAATACGTGTGAAGGCCTTTGCCTTCACATAATTATTTCAAAATTGTTGATTTCTGGCTTTCCTTCATGCAAAATCGCCTTTACAAGGTTTTTGATGATTTCAAGTAGGTATAGGGCTGTTTTTCTAACTTGACTGAATCCCTAGAAGTATTTGATGTTCAGTTACATTTTTTAGCATGTTTACAGAGTGCATTACCCCTCATCTGCATGTCTTCGGCAGAGAGTGACTCCATATGGGGGTGGAAATTCCCCATAACTTCAGTGTTTGACTTTTCATAGTTGGTAACCATTTCACATAGCATTTTTTGTTTTCTTTTGTTTTGTTTTGAGGTAAATTATGCCCCAACACCCCACAATGCTGTCCTGCATGGCTACACATATCGCGCTTACCAAACTTAACTGACAACACACTGTGTCAATGTTGAGTCACACAAGGAATGAGCAGAGGCATTTCAGCTTTGCTTAGGGGAGGGGCTCTTTTATTGATCAAGTAACTGCCAACAGCATCTTGCAATGACCTTAAACAAGTGGAAATGAATGAACAAAGGGCATCACTACACGAAAACACTAACTTAACACTGGCACAACAAGTAAGCAAAAAAACTTATTACTAACCACAACTGTTATAGTAGCCAGAAAACAAAAGTGGGTGGGTTGCATCAGGAAAGGCATCCGGTGTAAAAAGTGTGCCAAACAAATCATGACTGTCACCATGACTCGTGCCATACACCTGGAAAGAGCCTTGGCTGGCAGAACCAGTCTCAGACAGACTGTGTAATCACTATAAAAACTGTAAGAACAAGTTCAAGCTGTTAATATCGCTACTATGTATTGAGATATATATTGGAAAGAAAAAAAAACCAGTGCCATCTGGTGGAAATTGAAGAATTAAAATGAGGCAATGCAAAGACAATATTTTGCAACATATGACCTGTAGATAAGAGCATAACAACCAGCATGTGTAAGCAGACACAAGAAACTGAAAAAAAAAAATCAGGTTGAGGAAAGCCAGCTGAACCTCGACTGATGAGGCTGATGTGTGCTCAGTGTGTGCTGTTCTGCAACTAGTTTTCATGAGCTGCCAGCCACCTGCAACTAGTTTGGCTGCATTTCAAAAACCTGCACCAGCCCGCAGCACGCAATCTGTACCGTTGGTATTTGTGTGTGTGTGTGTGTGTGGGGGGGGGGGGCGGGGGGGGGGGGGGGTATTTTAATCACTTAAGTGTGCAGAATTTATATTTTCACATGTAGCCTCCTTTTGACTGAAAAGTAAAGTGTGAGGAGTCTCCCACCCAAATGGGTCCTCTCTTTGTATTCTCCACCAATTGAGAAATAAACACTGTAGCCACAGTACAGTCCCCTTCGTTTTTGTAAATTTCTCCATGTTGATTATAACTCGTAGAAAATCATTTGTGGCTCTTGAATATGCTCTTTCCCTGATTAAGCTTACAGTATGTAGCTGCAAATGCAAAGCCTAATGAGTTCAGTTCACCTGCAGCATTGATCTTATTTTAAGAACACTAGATGATTCTTTTTTGGATTTGTGAATTTGTGTCCAAGGGTCAGTCGCCAGGTATGCCATTTGCGAATGTCCAGATTGTCCGCCGCATCGCTAAGTGTGCAGCCGACTCTCCAGCACCCCTGTTTCACTTTTATATTGAATTTCTTCTGTTTCTCAAGCATGTTCTAGTATATATTATACTAGCAAGCATGTATGCCATCATCTTGACATTTTAGTCCGGTCGCTTCACATGCCAATACAAATAACTTTCTCTCCCCGTCTCCTCATTCCCACCTTCCGCTCGAAATCTGTACGCCCACATGGCTTTGAAGGCAACTGAATGTCAAGACATTTCACAAAGCAACAATCAACCTCCTGGTTATGAGTGCTGCCTGGAGCAAACTTTCTACGCTTTGTTTCCTCCTCCTGCTTTTGTTCTTGCTTGTCAACAGACTTCACCACACTTGTCGAAAACAGTGACACAGCATTGAAAATGGATCGGAGAAACAGGGTCCTAATTATCATCGCCCTATTTTTCTCACCGTAAAGCAATATACAGTACACATGCACATATGTATGTATGTATGTACGTATATATGTGTGTACGCATGTACGTACAGATGTGTGGGTGCACACTAACTGAACAATATTATTAAGACAGGCATGTGCAGAGATAGACCCCAAGTGGTGCTGAAGCACCTGCCCGTGTACCCTTCTGCCGGAGCAGATTTTTTTTCTACATTCATCAATATTTGGAAAATAACAATTACCCTTTATGTTATAACTTCATTGCACCACAGAAAACATTACGAGGTTACTGGTATAAGGTGTCCTGAAGATTCATCCCAAAATGTTTGGGGGTGTGGGGGTAGGGGGAGTGGCTGTTCACTGTCATAAGTCATGTTTAATGAAGAGAGATAGGCTGATGCACAAACGGAGAAAGAGACATAATTTAAAGACAGCTTTACTGTTTAGCAAATGAGACAAGTTCAATAGTTGTATTTAATAAAGAAAAATAAATATTTGACCCGAAAGTGAGGTCATAAAAAAATCTTCATGTTGATAAGAAGGAGCCCCTGCGAAATATAGCTGAATGATCATGATCCCTTCACCTCTTTTGTATGTTTTTAATAGAATATGTTGGATGCTTTGTTTTTATTTCATTTATATGTCATGTTTTTTTACCTGTTCATTTATTTGTTATACCATGTTGATTGAGTTTACAAAAATTAATACCCCCCTTAATTTTACAAATATTTTTGGTGATGGGTGTTTTTTTTTTTTTCTAAAATGTCCTCCAAAATGTCTGTGGCAAGTGTTCTTATTAGAGATCATGATATAACCAGCATATTTGGAACACTTTAAACTCTTGGTTGGTTTGTACCTTGTGCATGTCTTTCTTTTTCTGAATAGTCAAGATCTGATAAGACCATCCATCCATCCATTACCCTAACCGCTTATCCTTCACAAGGGTCACCACAATAAAATGAAGTAGTTATGATTTGTCCTTGCAGTTACTGATGATTTATTTGCCTTACTTTTGTGCAAGCAGCGTGGGTTCAGTTCTCTCTCAGTGACTGTGCAAATGGTTGTTTTTTTCTCTGTGTGCCCTTTTGCCCAAAGTCAATCGGGATAGGCTTCAGCTCCCTGCGAGCCTGGAAAGGAAGTGCTGCAGCCTAGATTGAGTGGATTCGTGGTTTATTATTTCATTTAAAATGCTGAAAATATTATCAGTCATTCTTTACATTTTACATGAAAAAAATCGATTTGTTGCAGATGGTAATTTCTTTATACGGATCTCTCACCATTGAGACTGGGTCATTGCAAATTATGTCGTCATAAATGCGTTGCGTCTTTACAACCACAAGATGACAGCAAAACACGTGGTCTTAACTGATTCTGTTTGTCGCGTGATTGGCAACTGCTGGCTCTGAAACATTTTTAAATTGTTGAAACATTATTTTTTTACGGTTAAATGTAATGCAATTTCTTAATCAAGGTGAATCAAGTACACCATGCAAATAAAGTATCCTTAACGGCTGTCATCTTGACCAAATGCACACATAAATGTGGGGTTCAAAATATTAGACTGACGTGTCCCATTACCCTTAATGTGCACCATTACCTTCAATTTTGTTTAAAATGTATCATAGACGACAGTCAAAGGCCACCCAAGTTGCTACATTTGCAGAATCTTGCGCCTAATGAATGATGCTGCAAGAGAGGTATGAATATCTATCTTTACTTTTGTGATTGTAGTTTGCAGTGGCGTGCAGAACCATGGTTAGCTATGAAAGTGCAAGTGTGTGTAACTGAAATGTCTAGTGTGTTGGGCAAAGTACTGCATTTTACCACTTGATGGCAGTGCAACTAAAGGGATGAAAGATTGCTGAAATTAATGCTGGCTTTGTCATGAAAATGCGGCCAATCTAAAATGTATTGAAAAATAGTTGTAGTCAATGTGAATGACTCAAATACACAACAAGTATGTCTGCTCATTTAAGACATAAATACAGTAAACGTATGACTCAATTTGAAGATAATGGGGAAAAAAAAATGTTTCAATTGTTATGTACCTTCTTCCAAATACTTCCACACATGGTTGGTCATTCCATGTGTATCTTTCTTGTTCATTGGAGCAGAAGTCCAGCAGGCATAGCCCTGTTTGAAATACAACAGCAAACAGCACTGCAGAGCCTCCACCAGTGATGTAAAGCCTACCTGCTGGCCACATTTTCATGTTAAACAGGCCAGTGTTTACTATACCCATATAAATATTTTACGCTGCTGCAGCATGCAGTGCAATGACCTCGGTGTTGAATAGAATTTCATTATTAGCATTCTATGTATTTGTACAATTACAGTATGTTGATTGTTATAGGGCTTTATAGGTGTGGTAGGTAAAAAGATACTTGTTAATAGTGTTATCTTGTCATCAGTAAATGAAGACTCTTGAAAGCTTTGAAATCATTTCCGCCCATGATTACATTTTCTCTGCCATACTCAAATGGATGAATTGCAAATTCACTCAGCTTTCCAGTGCTTTTCAACAGGAAGAGAAATGAAGGGAGCCAGAAATGTACCGTAATCCAGTCAGAGAACAGTTTTGTTGTACTTCTGTGTCCTGCCAATCCAAACTCACCAAAAACAACTTAGCACAGGGGGGCATGTGAGCTTGACCTCCGAGGTCAACTTCCTTTACCCCCAATGAATTTCAAATCCTTTATTTTGAAATCCCAGGACTTCTCTTGCAAAGTCAGCACTCATGTCCAATGCCGCTTGTGGAATACTCACTGTGCACACCGTCTCCGTGAATTGATGCGCCGATACATGGCTCCCTTTTCATTAGCAGCTCCATCAGAGCTGACCACACACATATTGACATTGTCTGAAAACGGTTGGTCGGCCATGTTGAGCAAAGCAGCATGAGACTATATATCTATATATATATATATATATATATATATATATATATATATATATATATATATATATATATATATAATTATACGCACGGGCGCTGATGACAGTTGCATGCGGGTGAGTGGCGGCACAAAAGAGGAGCCAGTATGCCAGGCGCCGTGATAAATCATAAATGCATTGATAAATGGCATTATTATGGCATACGCAAACAAGCCAGAGCTCAAAGGTCCACCGTACACTGCGGTCTCCTGATTGGGAATAATCTGGCTTTCCTGTTAAAATCACCGATGGGGAAAGGTACGTGGATAAGTCCCAAAGTTGTGTGCCGACATTTCTACATGAGAGCGGCTATGTGATGGGTAGCACATAGCCGTAACATAATAACGCACTTAAAACGGCGTCATCCGACTTTGAATGTTCTTTAGACGAGGAAGCAAGCAGTCTTTTGTAGTGTCTTCCAGGAACACGCCGTCAGACGTAGTTTAATTATCACGTTTTTATTAATCCAACCGGCTACTGTGGGCCGCTGCCAACGCCAACACAGTACAGCAATCGTTTCTTTCAAATGTACAAATGTCTTGTCAAACAGCTGTCTCTCTTCTTCGTTCTCACCTCCTCCTCTCGCTCGCCATACGATACAATCATGAACCTCGGAAACATCAGACCTCAGTAAAACACAAAGCCGACCACAAAAAAGTGTATATAATTTCTTAAAGACTTTTAAAAGTTACTGTATTTTTTTTCATTATAAAAAGAGTTTTAATATACTGTAGTGAGCAATAATTGTAACTGTTATTGTATGTATTTTTTTTCATCACAAAAGTGTATATAAGTACTGTAATGACAACTTGTCTTTAACTGAATATTTAGATGTGTCATAGGCTGTTGTGGCTGAGTGTTTGAAGATTTCAGTGTCTTGATAATTTTCAAAATCAAGAGATCTTTATTGTTAGTGTATCTTTTATTTTAGTGTAATTTCTTAGAATATCACCTGAATCGTTCACTTTTATTTATTGAAAAAAAAAACATTTACTTGTCATCCTTTCAAACTAAACAAAAAAAAAAAAAAGACATTTTTTTGCGACCGAAAATATGCCGAACTGAAGTTTCCAAAAAAAACGAACAAACCGAAATGTGATTTAGCGTACCGTTACACCCATAATATATAATGTGCGTGTGTTTGTTTGTCTCTGTGTGCCCTGCGATTGGCCCGCAACCAATTCAGGTCAAAGGGTGTAGTTGAGGATTTTATTGGTATAATAAATGAAATACTGAAATGAAATACTTCTGACATTCGCAAAGTTGAAAAAAATTGGTTAAATTTCATGAGGAGTTGTGCTGGCATTGCCTTTATCATAAAGCACTTTGTGAGTTATTGCCCGAGTAGTAAAAGGAAAAGGAGAATGGTGATGCACTCAGTTTTTTTTTTCACCCTTTAGCCATGTAATTGTCTTCAAAATGCTATGAATTCCAGTTGCAAACAAAAGCAAAGCAAATGGAGAGCATAAAACCCAACTAAAAGCACATTTGAGAAAATGTCCCTTTTTGTTTAAGACACACCTGCACCAAGTGGAAATTGATTTTCGGTGTGATTCTGCAAATAAAACCCACACAAAAACTGCTATGCTTGTATTTGCTCCTAGATAGACACTGTAAACATGATTTTTAAGACTTTTTAAGATTTTTATATTTTCAGATTGAGGATGCTCTCTGTAGTGTTAATGGTTATTTGGAGCAGGACATTACAGGAAAAAAACATCAAATACAGTAATTAACATGCAAATAAAAGCTCATCCTTTTTTCACCAGCACTTTTTGTGCTAGTATTGTGGTGCCGTGTGGTTTGGTTAATTGAAAACCTCGGTGTGCACTTGTGTCAATGTTTAGGGCAAATTAACTTTTCTTAAGTCCTTCGTGTCATCCTGAGTTAGGCTCTGTGGCTGTCATTCAGGAGGGAACAGGGGAAAGTAGTACAAGGTGTGTCAGTGAGATACCGCCGAGTCAAAAGCCCTTGGCACCGCGTGTGCATTAAGGTTAATTTGAACTGATTAGATGAAGCAGGAGGGGGTTGTTGCTTGTGGGGAGTGAGAGCATTGTGCTGTGTCTGGCTGTGAAGTGGGATTTCTATTCTTTTAAGTGTCGTGTTGGAGTTCCCGTTGAAGAATAACAGGTCGAACGGGTTCACTTTGTGAGAGCTTGATGGAAGAGTCCAATTGCCAGCGTACAACTGGCAAGTCTATGAAGGAGCACTCACTTGACCATACTTAGATGTTTATTGTATTGAGTTCCATTTCTCAGTGCATTGTCTTGATGCGGTGTGTCTCTATATCCCCGGTGAAGTCATTTCAAGGTGAATCACCATGTCTTTCAGTCTTTCAGCACATATTTCTGTTTTTCCCCCTCTCCTAAATGCTTATTCCAAACCTTGCTCTCTAAGAATTATGCTCAACTGAAGCATTAGAGGATCTAATTTCTCCTCCTTTTGAGGTTGCCGGTCACTTCATAAACAAACGTCTATAAAATAGAATAAGCGCTTGAATATCCCCAAGGTTAAATGTGTCCAAACAAACCTCAAAGACACATTCCCATACCATACTGAAATTCCTTTACCAAGCTAATGATTGTTGCTAATGGCACTATTCTATCATGAAATCAAGAGTCTGCCAAAAATAAGACTAGCAGATAATTTATGGTAATCCATCTAGCAGTTGTCAAGATGTTTCACAAAAGACTAAAATGTCTGCTTGTGGTGGCAGATGAATTTACTCTTGTGTTAAAAGTCTCACAATGACCATTTATTTATTGTATTTGTAAGCAGTAAGATATACACAAAAGGTTGGACAAAATTGTTATCATAAACAATATAAAAAGATGTCCATAAATGATAAATAATGACTCCAGCATGGTCGTGATTGCTTTTTTTTTTATTGAATACTTTGGCGCGATTAAATTGTTTTGTTTTTAAGGGTTTGTGTTGTTAATTACACATGAATTAAAAATACGAGAAAGTAAGCACTAAGCAGCCTAAATCAATACAGATCTGCATTCAGTAAAATGTGTGCGAGAGAAAAATCCTCCAAGATGCTCGAAGAAACGATTAACAGCTTGGATAAGCTGACAGGTCTTAAATCTGTTTGTGCTGCACACTGTACGGTGGAATTTTGCTCAAGCCTGGTTAATTAGAATGATGGAGACAGCTGGGAATGGTAGGAAGAGGCAAACAGCACAGCACAATGGTATCAAATTACCTGAAAATATCAACATTGGAGCAATGTGAAACAAACTGAACACATGAATAATAATGTTCATTTGGCTTGCATCGGTTGGCTAACGATGTTTATTTATTTTGTATAGTCTACATACCTTTAACCTTTCATGCAGGAGAACACAGATAACCTGAAGTAAATAACCCGCTTTAAATGGCTTAATCCAAAAGTTTGAACGTTACAGCTCTTGCAATTTTTGGGGAATATTTCTTGCTCAGGAGAAGTCACTTTTACTGCTGTGGACTTGCTTTTTCACACCAAAGAGCTGCATGTGTAATAGGATGGCAACTTTAAGATGAATTTCAAATACACTGTACCTATCGCATGAAGAAATTAAATCTCACAGCGACAGGCTGGATTTGGGTGGTTCACTTGCATTAATGTTAACATTTTGAAAATTGCATCAGCCAGGAATGAAAGTGTCTACATTTCCTTTCCAATTAAGCCTCTTTTACGACGTATTAAGTGCTCAGCATAATCTGTAGAAAGTGTTGGATGAATTTCATTTTAGCCGGATGTCCTTTCATTTGGTTTGGCATCCCTTATATCATGACGTCAACTCTGTTAAAATTGTTCATTTTTAGAGTGGTAATATGACGTATTGACTATTTGGCTGCCATGTTTGTGTTTCAAATGGAAATGCCAAAATATGCTGCACCAATCAAAAAGGATGTGGATATTTTCGTCAAGCAAGAATGTTTGTGTTTTTTCATGACATGTTTACTGATTTAAAAGTCTCTGGATTCTTACTTTGTATGAGGTGTTTTGCTTCCTGAGCAGAACACTATATTTTATGTATGTGGAAGGAATATCATTTTTTCCCCTTGAATAATCTAAGAATAGTCTGATTTTCAAGATAGATATGCAGCGTGCCTCTCCTGGGAATGAATGCAAATGTGCTGGATAAATTCCTTTGTTTCTTTGCAGTCTTGAGAGTGCCATCTATTTTATATTTATGTTTCAGCTTCTTGCATGTCTGCTTGACACCCAAAACAAAAGCACTGAAGTGTTGAGAAGCTGCTGGAGACACTAACATTTTCTACCGTTTTTATTTTTGTACATTGTTTTGCATCAAACGACCCCAAAAAAAAAAGACAAAAAAAGTTGTGTGTGTATTTTAAACTTGGATTGAAAAACAATACATTTCTTGGCATTGGTGGTTGATGTATTAGTACAGGGAGGCAATTACCTTTGCATATTTGTGATTTTCTAATTTTATTAGATGTTGCGGCTTCTGATCAGGTGCATTTTGTAGTCCAGAAATTACGTATATAAAATAAAATAAAATAAAATAAAATAAAATAAAATAAAATAACAAATAATTCCTAAGACTTGCCAGCACGCGGTGAATTGGAGACTTAAAATGTTCCTTTAGAATACTTAAACAAGCGAGTGGGAACCGGACACTTCGCTCTCATTTTGCAAAAAATAAAAAGTGCCATGTGTGCCTTATCTTGATGTACCTCAGTGTCACATTATTTGATTGTAATGTGGAAGACACAAATATTCAAAATATACATCAATCTAAGGCATAAATGGCTAAATGAGAGGTAAGTGGCTGGTTCTCACACACTTGTTGAAGTAATCCTTAAGGAAAATTTAAAGCCTCCAATTTATCCTGAAGCTGTTTTATCAATGTCATTTTCGCCACTAAGGGACTAAAGGGGATTAACTTTTAATTTCTATTGCATTCCACATAGCAGGATATCTTAAAGGCGCAGAGGGGTCCCACTGTGAACTCGTAGGATGCTAAATTACATTTATTATTGTAGTGCAATAAAAGCAACTAATTATAACCCCATCCTCATGTTTATTTGCCATATACTGTATGTATCAGACAATCTCACAGGTTTAAGGGGCAAGAACTGGCAACAAATTGGTCAAGCCTAATTAGGTTATCAGTAATTGGTAACTTCTTACAGACAGTGGGTTACCTAATAAAATACTCCTCACTGACCCCTGACTTTTTTTGCACATCTATTTGACATATGGGTCAAACAGCCGGCCTGCCTCATCCATCCTAGCACAAAATGGACTTTGCATATAACCTCCCGTGGTGTCAAAATACGTCTGCCTTTTCCGCTTTTGAAAAATTGTGCTGTTCCACATGTTGTGTTTACAGTCTTTATAAGTCTTCTGCCAAAGTAGAGGCTTTGATGTACGCTTCATCGTACATCCACAGATAAGATGATTTCGATTATCGAAGTCAATTTCATCATAATGTTTGTGGTTATATTAGTCGTAAGTTATCAATATGTTACTAAAAAAATACTGGTTAGTGACCAAATGCATGAGGTATTTATGTTAGTATGAACATTTTAGAACATTTCTAAGATTGTGTTATGTGTATTTATGAGCTTTTTGTAAAAATCTGTTTGCATTATTAGTGTCAAATAAAGGCAGACAGACAATTGCGTTGTGCTTCGGATCGATGAAGAATGATAAGAACCTCACAGTGTAAATGAAAGGCTGCATATATTATGGGTAGCTTTTCCCATCTCACCTTTTATAGAATCGAATGTCATCATTGGTTTCGGACACTTTTTGCAATCCAAATGTAATGTATTGTATGTGAGTTATTTTTTGTTCCAAAATGTATTTCTTTGAGGAGTCAAACACTGCTTTGCAACCCAGCTCGCGTTTTCCATGAGAAAAATGAAGTCTAGCCATGTGTCCGCATTAGAATAAAGTTCTCTCCTAGAGAAAAATTGTGCTTTGATATTAGTGCTTTATTTGCCAAAACTGAAACTTATATTTTTTAGATTAATGTTGAATTTGAGACTTCTGAGACATGTTCTACAGTATTTGTAGCTAAAGGTCTGGCCTCCAAGTGTTAGGAATTTCTTTTTTTTGTAGAAACATTATCCGTCAGTAGTGATGTCTGGATCCATTTTTTTTCGTTATAAAAGCACGAAAGATTGTGAAATGGTCAACATTTTTTTACATATACCAGACACAAAGTATGGTATTGCTGATACTAGCTTGATTTTTACTCAATTTTGGAAATCAGCGGGATCGAACATCATTATCACAACTCAGCTCAACTGTATTTATAACATTAGAAATGAAAGTGCTAAAGCGGTTAATGACCCCTATAATATTTTTCTGTCTATTAGTATAGTGCTCTGGTGTGTCTGAGCAAATAAGAGCTATTTCTAGTTCAAGAGCAGCTCTTCCTTTCGGCACTGACTAGACCAGCTCAACCTGCTACAGCAGCCCACTTGCAGATTTTCCCATAGGCACCAGAAGGACCCTCGGACTATGAGGGACAAACTTTTCTGGTCTAATGAGACATTTTAGGGTGATTGCCAGACACCATGTTTGGGGGAAACCAGCCACGACAAACTGGAGCGATGTTTCATCTTTAAGGAAAGCAACAACCCTACACACACAGCCAACATATCAAAGGAGTGGCTTCAGGACAAATCTGCGAATGTTTTTAAGTAGCCCAGCCAGAGTCCAGACTTGAATCCAGTTGAACATCTCTGGAGATATCTCAAAATGGCTGTGTACCAACACTTCCTATCCAACCAGATGGAACTTGAGTGATGCAGCAAAGAGGAATGGGCGGAACTGCCCAAAGGTAGGTGTGCCAAGTTTGTGGCATCAATTGCTGTCAAGGTTGCACCAACAATGTGAATACTTGCACTTGCACTGTATATGTGATTTGGCAGTACCATTTTTTAAATGTTTTAATACATTTGTAAAATAATAAATGTTTCATGAACATATTCATGTGCTCTGCATACAATTTTGAAGAAAAAAATGATTATTTCCATTTTGAAACGCACGTAAGGTGCTGTGAATACTTGTTTATCATACGATGTTTTCATTACCACCATTTGCTGGACATAAGGGGTAGTGCAGTTTTTTTTTCTCTACTGACATAGGTCATCAGTCCAATTTGAATAAATGACCTCATCTACTCAACGCAAACTTGTGGGCCACACACAAGTTCTTTCAATCATGGACTCCTGCTACCAGGAACACAACATTCTTGAGCTTTTTGGTCAGAAAGCCACAATTGTAACACATTACACAGCATGTAACTTCTAGGTATATGTAGATGTGGCCTGGTGGTCCCTTTGTCTCTAAAAAGTACTGTAGTACTAAGTAGTGTATGCTGTTCACACTGTTACACCATCTGCCTCCTCAAGCACTCCTGGCTTGAGCAAACACCGTCATAAGTAGCTAATGGTGCAGACACAAATCCTGACCTTGACATTGTCTCCTTGTGTGATCAACACTGGGAGAGAGAGTGTAAGAGCGCTACAGTAGATTGATGAGAGAAGTCAGGAACCCTTTTGATTTTGGCTTGTGTGTGAGGCAGCATCCCACGTTGCCTGGAAACCTGTCCACGGGTGATGAAAGATGAGGGAGTCTTATCTTGATGCAAATCAAATCACATCACTCAATAGACATACACAATTTTTTTTTCACCCTGATGTTGGAAATTAAATGCCATCATGCATTCATAATTCCGACATGGAATTTTCATCTGGATTCATCCATTTTAATGCAAAACTAAACCTTATGAGAGTGCTTGTTTCAGACGTAATACGCTTGTTTTCAGTCAATCATAAGGGAGTTTCTTGTGGCTCAAGTGAAGATGTCCCGTATTGCAGTCAGTGAGTGCATTTATTTATTATATATTAATAAGATACATGTATTGTTTTTATTACTCATGCGGATGGATGGATGTTTAATATATAAAATAAATGTACAGAACTTCTTTTAAGCCATTATTACAGTACAGCACTTGAATTTCTGTCCAGTGAGATGTATATCATATACTGGGTTTCGATATATAATTTAAGAGAATACAACATCCATCCATTCATCTGTGCTGCTTTTCCTTGGTAGGGTCATGGAAATAGAGCCCTTAGTTTTCAAGAATGCCAGAGTCCAGGTTCAAACCCCCAAACTCAGAATGTGTGAGGTTAACGTGCTACTCACTCGGCTGTCAAAATCTAACATACTATAAGTAAAGATGTGAGAGAGGATTGTTTTATTTAACAGGTGTGGATCATCATTTTGAAGATATCTGTTTCACATTGCATAACACAATTTCAAACCCACACGATTTTTCAATAAAATGTACAATTCATTAATATTACCAAAACATGCAAACGATAATCCATAACAAGAAATGTTTTTTTTTTTTTTTTTGTTGGGCAGTAGCTGCATGACGAATGACATGAAAACAATATGTATTTACACACACAATACACAAATCCAATTGGATTAAAGAAAATGCATCAGCATTGTAATCTCAGTCTAGTATGGTGCTGAACAAGAATAATAAGAGTGCAGATTTATTTTAGGTATTGCATAAATCAAGTTTTGAGTCTTGTGGTGTGCTGTGGAATGAATAATGTGAACATTAAACAGCATTGTGTTTTGTAAGCGAATTTTCAACACTGGAAAGACTACTTACTGACCTTTCTCTCACATTTAATCCTTGACATCATAATTTGAAAAGTTAGCCTCTTTACAGTTTCCTTAAATGTCTATTAGCCCTATCCTAATGATGGGGGAAGATGTATGGGAGTAGAAGACTGATCCAGTGATTAAAAGAAGTGCTAATAACAGATCGTAATATTGCAGTGTATCAGGTAATTGGCACAATTAACACAAATCACGTTCTTCAAGTTTCCTCTTCATATTATTAAGGTTCACTTTTATTGATTTTGTGAGTCTTTTCATTTCTTTAGAAGACAATTAATCATCCTCAAGACGGGCTTTGGGTTAAGGTCAGATAGAAGCTACCTTCATGCAATGACATTATTTTTATTTTAGCCTCACCCTGCACATGAGATCTTGCAAAGGCGTGTACTATTCTTTTCAAAAGCTACGGAGTGCAAAGAGGCTTCCACCACATCACAATGTGAGCTGTCTCCACAAGAACAATCAAAATGGGGAAATTATGTTGAACATATCATCCTTTTATGAGTGAGAGAGCTCCAATTTAAAAGATCGTGTTCACTCTCCACCCCCAACCACATGCTGACTCGATTTAGCCATTTTCTGTAATTATTATTTGATCCACTGCTATGAATATTGCACCAGAATGGTTTAATATCAGCTTCTGGATCAATAGCAGCTCATACAGCCATTCTTCCTGGTTTTAGGGTAAAGCTGCCTTTATATCACATTGACAACATTGAGCGATATTGACAGCCAGCACCTTGGGCAGTGAGAAGGACTGAACTGCCATTTTCTTCGTCATACAAGTTCAATGGCTTCATACAGCCATTACTAAATCATCAGTGTGTGCAGTCAAAATACTTTTAATCCAACCTTTTTTTGATTAACCAACTGTGTGATGAGATTATTGATTCTATTTATCTATCTATCTATCTATCTATCTATCTATCTATCTATCTATCTATCTATCTATCTATCTATCTATCTATCTATCTATCTATCTATCTATCTATCTATCTATCTATCTATCTATCTATCCATAGAAACGTACTGTGACTTTTTAACTAATTAATCGCAACATTTTCCAGATGATCCCAATTAATCATACTTTTCAACTACCTTTTTTTTAGTAGGCTTGTATATATATATATATATATATATATATATATATATATATATATATATATATATATATATATATATATATATATATATATACACACATCCATCCATTATCCGACCTGCTTATCCTCACAAGGGTCTCGGAGAGTGCTGGAGCCTATCCCAGCTGTTTTCGGGCAGTACACACCCTGAATTGGTTGCCAGCCAATCGCAGGGCACACACTGACAAACAAACACACACACACACACACACACACACACACACACACACACACATATATATATATATATATATATATATATATATATATATATATATATATATATATACATATACACTATATATATGGTATCTGGTATATGGATTGCTATGATGTACTGTGATGTACGAAATACTTAGCCACCTAGTTAAAATGTCTATTTAAGCATGAGGGGGAAAACAGTTACTCATAAGAGTTCAACGTGAATATGACATTTGTTACTCAGTTGGTTCCTTTGACTGTTTTTTGCTCCTCTCCCAGGGCACCAGCGTGGAGAGGGAGGGGCCGTGTGAGCTGCTTACGCGGTGCGGCTTCTCAATCTCACCTCCTCCACAACCCCGTCAGCGCCTCTCATCCCGCAACCTGTCCCGCATGGCGAATTGTGCGCTTCCCCGCCTTGGGACCCGCTAAAAAGTACCGCTGCTTGAGAAGAATGTGGACCAAGCCGGTCGGATCCGCGTTTAAGTTGCCCGCGCGGGGCGTCGCTGGTGTTGTTTGCAGTTGGTGACTGCAGAAATAACACCAACGTGTCGGCAGACCGCCGCTCACTGGTGCGCTTTTATTGGAGAGGATGATGTGAACGAGAACGCTGCTGGCTTTCTTTCCCTCGCTGAAACGAGTGCCTTGATGGCTAACTTCAAACTGTAGACATTTCAAAGTCACAAAGGTGAAGACAGGGATTGACTGATGAATTGATCGCTTTTTTTCCGCTTGAGGAGAAGGAATTCATGCGCCGCTAGCTGAAGGGGTCAATATGCCAGAATGGGTCCTGTACAATATTTGTTTCTCGCTGGACTTCTATACGCCAAAATGAGCTATGGTAAGCCACAAAATATTACACGTATGATCTATACAACCTCTTGTCTTAACTGTATCTCAATTAAAAAACATTCGTGCATTGATTATGTGACTGGAGCCACCACATTCATATTGCGCTTTATTTGGATGGCATGTTTCTCCTCAAACGCACCAAATTCAATTGCTTGCACACTTTCATACCGATGTGTCGGATCAGCTATTGTATGCATATTTATTAGCATAATGGTTTGGTAAGTGCTCTGCATGGTAAAACTTGAAGGATGACTTCTTGGAACAATTTAACTCCCTTCTTGCCATTACAAAGTGTTACAAATCACCCAATGATTCAGGTTATGCGCAGCTTTTCACAATATTTTCTTACCAAGGGTCGTTATTGTATTATGTGACGCAACAATTCATTTGCACTGGCAAGATGATAGAGTTTATGTCCTGCAGTAATAACGGCTAATGTGCTGTGGAGAAGGTGCTTAGTCTGAATATGTCTACAGGTTACGCATAAAGGAAAAAGGGATTTTGGGCTACCAGCATACCAGCAAGATTAGTGGTTGAGTGATTGCACAAAAAAATGTTTGCGGGTGGATAGTTTTGAACTACTGTTGATATGTACACTCTAACCAACAGTATTGCAGTTTATGATGATATTATCGAAATGATCTTTTTGACTAGAGAAATGATTATTAATACCCCATGGCTGAACGTGTACATAGAGTACTTTTCGATATATTATTATTTTCTTGTATACAGAATAACAATAAGAGAAAATCCATTATCATTAAGTGCTTCTTTCAATTTCAGTAAGCTCTCTACTTCCTGGGTTCTAAAAGTCTTTCCCTCGTTCAGTGTGCGCTTGTTATGTTGACTTTTGAATCAATTAAAAAAAAATCATAACAATAAAATAATTATAACTAGCATTTTCAACCTGAAAGTGACTCCTTTGAACTATATGATGAGTTGAGCGCACCTATACCAGAAAGTATACATACATCTTTTTTTTTTCCTGAAAGACTGCGGCCCAGTAATTCAGCACCATGGATAGATCCTGAACAACAGCCGAAAAGAAGATATGTGAAAGTTCCCTTTAGAAGCACTTTTAATGAAAAATAACGATTGAACATGTGTACTGTAATTACAGCACATTGGTTGGTCTAATTTGTGTAACTTGTAACATGGCTGCAAAATATCGTCGTGTTATGACTTGCGTACTTCCTTGAGTTTGTACTCACGGTTTTACAAATTTGAAAGATACTGTGATTTTCAGCCCCGGAAAAGCTAAATACTGTTAACTTGAATTTCAATAATTAGCCCTTTGAACTGCATTTGTGTTTGAAATGTAACATAAGGGAAGGAAATTGCCTTCTTCAGTAGCCAACCGCTATTTCTGACAAGTAAACAAGCTAAATGCACCAACCGACTGAAAAAGAGAATGCTGATGTAAATATGCTCAGTAATAACATGAACCTTCGGTTTACCTTCAGACAAACTAATATGGCGGAAACGAACATTAGATTGTATTTCTGAGGCACGCATTCATCTCCTAAAAGGAATTATATCACATTACAGATGTACAAGGGCTTGCAAAGAATGACCAAAAGGCTTGCTGAGATTACTCTGCTTCAAATTGAGACGTGTACTGATCTCATCTCAAAATGAATGAAATCAAAATGGGTCAGTCACATCCCCACAAAGGCACAATTAACCAACTTCCAGTGTACAGTGGAACTGCCAAGGTCGAACACAATCGGTCCCAGGAAGCTGCATGGTCACCCTTGAATTTATTCCGATTTCACAAAACAATTTTTTCGGCTGTGTAGAGAGAGCTGCATTTGGCAGAGTTGCTGAGATTCTCTATTTGAGTGACAAATGGACAAGATCAGGAATGAGCTCATGAGGGTCAGGACAGACTGGACGGTTTGGAGATAAGGTTAGAGGGGCTTGATAGGGACAATTTGGACATGTGTTGGGGAGGAACACCTCAACTCATCAAATGAATGGTAGACGGATGAAAGAAATGGAAGACATAAGAGGAGCTTTATGGACATGGTGAAGGAAGATTTACAGATAATCCTAATTATACACATATACAACAGGGTGTTGAATTTCCCTTTGAGGGATTATAAGAAGTATAAAAAAGTTTTTCCACACAAGTTAGAATGTCCTGTGACGCCATGAATACAAAGATAGCTGTGAGGCTATCCCAAATTCAAACAGAATGCTTCAACATGTCAATCATATTTCATTCAGAGGAGGGAATTTAAGAGCACACACACTTGAGCTTGTGGCTTTACTTTCCCAAATTCCAGAATGAGTGTTGCAAGTCAGCCTTCAAGGACAAAAAAAAAGTAGACGAAGGCATACATCGCTATTGTTACAGTATAAAGCGAACCATCTGATCTACCCTTCTCTGTTGTACACTCAGAGTGACAACATCTTTGATGATGTCAGTGTTTGATAGAACTTGTTAATGAAAAAGTTAATGAGATGTAATGGCTTCTCAGTTCTGCATGTGAAGGCAAACATTAAAGCCTGTGTGTGAGAACATTGCACAGCCAAAAAGACCCTGATGCTAATTAATTTGGCTCTCAAAGGACAGTAACCAACCGATAATTTGTTCCATCTGCAATCAAATGTACACATCGGTATACGTTGATTTTGTGTACAGTAAATTTGTCTTAGAATCGATTTAAATTGGAGATTTAGTTTCTACAAAAAATGCCACTACATAAAAAAGACAAATATTGATTACACAGCATGCATGTAATCTCATTGTTATTATTAGTACGGTATTAGGATGACTTATAATGGAATGCTGTGCTTCCTCCTTGCCCTCAAGGGTCTCGTCTTCGCCAGGAAGACTCCCCTCCCCGCATTGTTGAGCACCCCTCTGACCTGATTGTGTCCAAGGGGGAACCGGCCACTCTCAATTGTAAGGCAGAGGGCCGCCCAGCCCCTACGGTGGAATGGTACAAGGACGGGGAGCGTGTCGAGACGGACCGCGACAACCCTCGCTCGCACCGCATGCTGCTGCCCAGGGGGTCCCTCTTCTTCCTACGCATCGTCCACGGACGGAGGAGCAAGCCAGACGATGGCAGCTACGTGTGCGTGGCCCGTAACTATCTGGGGGAGGCCGTGAGCCGAAACGCATCTCTAGAAGTAGCACGTAAGTCTGAAATTTCTTCATACCCTTCTGGACATAAGTACTGACCGATCAGGCCAACGCTGCATGACGATAGTAACAGTGGGAAAATACATGACAGTATATCATAAACATGCAAACTGAGAATGTGTTGGAAGTTGTATCTCAAAAGATAGATTTCACACTAAATTAAGCATAGCATTTTGTAGCCTTGCGATCCATAGATTTCATCTGTCATAATATGTGCAATGTCACCTATTCACTGAACCCACAACTGAGTGAGGGTGTGTGAATGTGTGTTTAGCTGTGTGTGCATATGTGTGTGAATATGCTTTCACCCTGCTAGTAAGACCTGTTTGGATGACCTGTTTGAGTAATGTATGGGCAAAGCTGTGAATTGCTCCAGGGGAGCAGAGAGAAAGGAGCCCAGATTTTAACCTAGCAAACTCCTTTTCACTATTTGGATTTGGAAAGATGCATCCTGCTCCCAGCCAGCGCTCTCCCTGTGTGGGAGAGGGGCTTCGGGCTATTCACATTTCCATTATGTGCTAAACTGAGCTGATTTCTTGCCATGAACAAGATGCACTCACGCTCAGACGCGCACACACAAACACCACAGATACTTGCTTGCGCACATGAACACCCACACTTGTTTCCCCTGCTCTCGATTTCTCATCTCATAGTGAAATGAAAGAGGTGGTAGCTGAAAATTCCACACAAACAGCATTGTCCTGGCTGAAAATGTAATTTAACTACAATGCCATTGACTGGTGACGAATTCAGGCTGCACAGTCATGGGCTTCAAATTACTGCCACCCTGAACAGATTACGGTAGAAAATGGTGAGAGCTATTCTGCATCAAACATATATATATCCATATACCATGCAGTAAATGCTTTTGTACTCAACAGTACAGCCTTTTCATGTGGCAAATCTGGGATGGCACTTAAAGAAAGTGGATAATCTTCCTAAGAAAGAAACCAGAGAATCAAGATTTAACTCCACTGATCCCCTTGAATGAATAGAAGCCAATGGTGTGCACGTCTGCTACGTAATGGCACAGTCACTTTGAGGAAATTTTCTGGTGCTGTTTTAAATAATATTAAGATTATTTGCATTTCTCAGCTCAAACAGACATTTGTAATTCAAAAGCTGTACCTTGTCTGCCTACAGGAGCTTCAGTTATTTTGGATGTTAGTTTTAGGCAGCAAACAGGGATGGAATTATGTAGCATAACCTAATGAATCATTAAAGAGGGTTTGGTAATGTGTTAATGAATGCACTTGTATTCCTCCTAATAAAAAATGTTCGGTTTATCTCGCCAAGAAGATCCTGTGGGGAGAACAGGACTGAAGCCCTTTCTACTGCATGGTAGTTAAAGGCCTGAGTACCCACATCCCCAGTGGAGATTAAATTGCAAGCATCTGCTGAACTATGTGGGATTTTTATTGTTTCATTGTCAACTCTCATTAGAATGGAAATGAGAGTACTGTTAAAGCTAGTCAGTTTTGTTGCCGTGATCTTATTTCACATCGGCAACATTCTTGCAGTACAAACTACATCCAAATATGACTTAATCCACTAAAATAATTTTGATCTTTTCTTTTTGGAGTTTTTCAGTGTTCTTTTCCCCCTTTGGAGTTTATTGAAGGAAACACAAAAAGCAGCGTGAACGTTTAGTTGGAATCGCCGACAGATGCCCGTTTAAAATTAGTGGCGAACCGGCCTATAGTATTTAACATAATTTTTTACCCCCGGAAAAAAAGTCGAATGACGGACTACAGAAGGGTACCCATGCCGCAGACGGATGATGAATAACGGAAAATCAATTTGTAGTATAATGCCCAGCTCTGATAATGAGAACCTTGTTGCTCAATCAGTGGCACAGGATATGTTCTTCAAAAAAGAGTGTTGTAGTTGTGTTGTACAAGTTCGTCAGGCAAATTATATATTTTTTGTCTGTGTAATGCATAATATTGGCCTGCTTATGATCTAACAATTTTAATTTGATGTAAATTAGGAAGATATGTCAGAGAGATGAAGGATATCAAGAGGATACTGGCAAAACAAATGACCATGTCTTATAAATCATTGAAGATGGCACACTAGCATTGTATTTCCACATAAATTAGGCTCATGAAAAATAATCAATAGACGCTGTTGGATCGCATGCACCCTTAGCGTTCAAATTTTTATATTTGCCAATATACCAGCATACACTCCCCTCCAAAAGTATTGGAACACGGAGGTCAGTTCCTTTTCTTTGTTGAAAATATTTGGGGTTGATATTAAAAGATGAATATAAGACAAAAGATCACAATTTTAGCGTTTTATCAGACATCAACATCTGGGTCAGATACACAGTTGAAATTGAGCACCCTTTTGTCTGAGCCCATCCACCAATTAGAGCCCGTGCTCATGAACCCAAACATAGAAGCTCATCTGTGAAACACAGTTGCAACAATGTCATGGTTTGTGCTTGAATGGCTTCTTCACTAATCCGCACTGATGACATAACACATTATGGCAGAAACAACTCAGAAGTCTACAGAAACTTTTTAGTCATCATTTTAAAGAACAGTGCAGCCAAATTTCACCAATGCAACAAGAACCCCCCCAAACTACCTAAACAAACGAGTACATCAGTGAAAAGAAGTGAAAGGATTTATATTGGCCAAGTAAATTCCCAGATTCAAACCCCATTGAGCATGTTTTATCGACTAAAGAGGAGATTTAAGGGATTACTCTATATCAATGTCACAGGCTTGATATTGTATTTTTCATCCATCGGTTCTATTACTTTGCTCAACTAAAAATGTGGTCATTCCTTACAAATAATGTTTTTTTTTAAATCCCTCTTGAAACCCAAATATTTATAGTAAACAGCAAAAATAAATAGACGGACTCCCCTCTTTTGATACTTTTGGAAGTGAGTATACTGTATCTGCAAGTATTTGTAATTGTTCATAATCCCATCAGGGTCGCTGATGGTGTAGTGGTACACTCGCCTGAGTTGTGTGCGGGCAGCATGGGATCGGTTCCCACTCAGTGACTGTGTCTGTGTGTGTGCCCTGCGACTGGCTGGCGACCAGTTCAGGGTGTAGTTCGCCTTTCGCCCATAGTCAGCTGGGATAGGCTCCGGCATCTCCCCGCAACCCTGTACAGGATAATCGGTGTGGGAGATGACATAATCCCACCAACCTGACATGGTTTCTGGATAAAGACCACCATTGATGCTACTGATGTGCTGGGTAGTTTTCAGTTGAATTTAACTATAGTACCGTTTTGATAAACATTACAATCATCTGCTGTCAGTCCGCACAGTCAAACCAGGCCAACCAATGGGCCAGCTCTTCACATTCTTCAGAGTAATGTCGCCCAACTGGTCAAGCTTCAGGCCACAAATTGACTGGCACTAATCATCATCACAGGTCCGCTGATAGTGTAGTGGTACACACGCCTGAGTTGTGTGCGGGCAGCGTGGGATCGATTCCCGCTCAGTGACAGTGTCTATGTGTGCCCTGCGACTGGCTGGCGACCAGTTCGGGGTGTAGTCTGCCTTCGCCCATTGACGGCTGGGATAGGCTCCAGCAACTCCCCGCGACCCTATATAGGATAAGCGGTTTGGAAGATGACATGACATGACATAATCATCATCACAAAACGCTGTTGATGGAATTAGAGCAGCTCCTGCAGACTATTACTGAACACCAAACACGTGTGATGTGTTGAAGGGAGTGGTGGGTGGAATGACCCTACATGCTTCATTAGCACGAAATTCAAGCCCCAAGTGAGTTTGACGAATTGTCACTCATTTAAACAATAATCCACAACAACCTTTTCATAATTTCATTGAACATCCAAAATAGGACCACTTTTCTATTCCATTTCTAGTTTGATTATTTCTTTGTTTGTTTGTTTGTTTGTTTGGTTTGAACCTATCCTGTTCAACTGCTTATATGGTCATGCAATATGGTAGGCTGTATGCCTTTTTATCTATCGTCAGAACAGTTAAGATATTTGGCTTGTGTTATTTATTGAAACTGCAGTCGGACAGAACAAGGCTTGCCAGGGGACAGACAGAAAATAGAACAGGGCAAAAAAAAAATCCCAGCCGTAAAACAACATTATACAGTGTGTCAACAGTAATTCTACATAGGAGTTGGATTACATGGCGTGGGAAGGCATTGCTACACCCTGTGAGGATGGGATGCAATCAGTATCAAATTGAACAGGGCAGGACAGGACAGAACAAGAGAGGACAGTGTTAGTGAGCCAGGCAGTGCTACCGGTGCCTGCTGGGAGTGGCTATGAATCAAAACACCTGTAAAGAACTTGAGTGCACCAGGCAGCCACACCCCTGGACCTAGGACAGTCCGCCAGCCCTGCTTAGTGCCCCAACCAGCCCCCAGGAATAGAACGAGGCACACTAACGGTCTGGCTGTTTTTTATGTGATCCTTATTATTGAGTTTTTTGGGCTGCAATAAAATGTGAGAAATAAGAGTTTTGTTATAGGCATAATCTAAATGATGCCTTAAGGGTTGTCATAAATTACCTTGACCTCTGCTTGTGTGGTGTCTTTCCTGCTGCGTCTCATTTTCTTGCTCCGCTTCCTTGTCAGTGTGTTCTCTTCAGTGTTGAGCATTCCTTTGAGCTGTTCAGCACCGCGGACTGTGCAGTAAACAACATTAGCCTAATTGGCATAATTTTAGAGTCAACGCCATGCTTTCCCCAGGCATGAAATGGTGTTCGCTCACAAAACGCCTCGCATGGATGGAATCATTTAGGCCCACCTCCGTGCAGTATTTGCGCTTTAGAGCTGGCATACACAATGTAGGTGGTGGATTATAAAGTATTTCTGTTTGTTCAAGACTCCAATAGTCAGGCCAGGCTTCAAGGCGGGAGGGAACTCTGCTGTATTGCAAAAATTAGATTGTGGTCAATCCATTAAATACCTATTTAGCGCTTCTGGTGGCTATCTGAAAATGTAATATGCTACTTTAAAGTTCAGAAGGGCTTCAACTGGGAATTACTGTCCGGTGTTTTGGAAGGTGGCAAACTGCCCTTAATCAGGAATTTCACTCATACCCGTTGCAATAATCCAAAGTGTAATGCCTGCCAGCTCCATGTGTTTCCAGGCAGATTGTCAATGTTTTCTGTGAGTAGATATGTTGGCCACATTGCGCCATCTGTTGCCAGTCAGACAGTCCTCTTGTGTACTTACAGTATCCACTGTTTATCTTCCATCTTCTGAACTCTTTTCATAGAGGCAGTCTTGACCAAAATGCTGCCATGTGATAAAAACTCATCAAACGTAACATTTTTAATTAGAATGTTTTTGTGATGCGTGAATATACTTTAATGTAGTGCAGTACAACAATAAAAAAAAAAAAACAGTTTAGTCTGAATTTGAATCAGTCGTGTTGGAGCAGGGAGACATAAAATATCCAGGTCCCTCAAGGAACCTATGAAAGGTTCTGTGAATCTCAATTCAACTCAGATTTTTTCTTGTGCCTGTGTGGGTTTACCAACAATCCAAAAACATGCATATTGGGTTGATTGCAGACTCTAAATTAGGCCTAAAAGGTGTGAATGTGATTGTGAATAGTTGTTTTTCTGCAGTCTTGACTGTTAATGATTCCAGCCTGTTCACTGCATGTTCTATGGTAAATACTGCGTAACACATTATAGGTTGAGCAAAAGAATTGTATCTATGCGGTATACGAAGTCTTCTAGACAACTCCATGTAGTCACTTGGTAATGGACTTTTACTCGATTAATAACAGCTTTGCTTCATTGTTTCATATCATTGGAAAAACTGCGTGTAGGTGATGACGAGTGGGCAAAAATCATTGGCATTGCTGTTTTCTGTCCATTGCTGCTCAAATGGCACTTTACATTCACAATACCTCAACATACCTATTGTATAAAATTGTCATGTCATAATGTGCCAGGGCTTTTTGCTCGACTTGTTTCTGCTACACTATGTGAGGAAAGATACCGTAGGTGTTGCCTAGGCAGTCAGGACGGACTCAAACATCATTTTCTTTTCTTTTCTTTCTGTTGGCTCAAGACTGTGTGATAAGGGGCTAGCATCTGGTGATAACTGGACCATGCTTACTCCTTGGAGGCCTGCACATTATGAGGATTGGTAAGTTAGCTAAGGGCTAGCATCTGTTGTTAACTGGACCATGCAAACACCTTTAAGAGCAGAGGTGTACTTTCTTACAGTTGGTTGGGGATGAAAGAATATGCCTGATGTGAAAACGCATATAAAATGTTTTGTCGCTTGTGGCCTCGTTGCAATTGTTGTATAAATTCATTATGTAACACAAAAGGCAACAATATGCGTAATCTTCATGTTCCTTCAACACAAAATTGGCAGTAAAGCCAAATTTAGGATTCAAAGTTAGAGTTTGTGGACAGCACTGGATAATGTTCATGCAATTTTTGTGTGTGTTTGTTTTGATGGCCTTTTCATTTTGTGACACCTGGTATGTGTGTACAGCTTTTGCAACAGTATGAGATGTAGCAGGCTGTCAAACAATGTAATGTACGTGTGACAGAGATAGAGCAATCCCTCTAGCACCAGAATTGTTTTTTTATTGTCTCAGCGTAACCATGTCATCCATCTATCCCCAACACAATAACATGCACCCACCCACCCCCCCCAACACACACACACACACACACACACACATACTTAAGATGAAAGTGAACAGTATCTGCATCACATGTCCTACCATTTTTAGAAATATTGGCATTTTGTTTTATTTTGATGCTGTGTTTTTGTTGAGCGTTTGTACATTTATGGATGGGTGCCAAACTTTTTCAGCATGTAGAATGTTAATAAAGGTTCGAGACAGAGCCGACGGTGGTGGGGAGTGTGGGGGAGGTCGGGTTGATAGGGGAGGCACAATTACACACTTATTTGACGGAAAGAGGTATGGATTTATCAATACAAACCATAGTTAGCCAATTGCACACAACTCGGTCAGATCACAGATCAATAAGTAAGGCAGTCTAGACTAACAATTTCAGCAAAACATCCATTTTGCCCTGAGATAAGCTATTTTTTTTATTCTATACTGCTGACTACGACTGTATCATGATGCCATATATTTTATGTTACGTGTTGTAATTAAATGATGTAATGTCTTAACATTATATTTTTGAAATATGGCTACATACCCCATTTTAGATTAGTTGGCACTGACTTAAACTACTCCATTAGAACAACTCGGTGGGCCTTCATACGATACTGCAATAGCAGTAAATCATGCTGTCATTGCTGGAAAATGTGTCGCAATCTGTGTTGCCAGGGACTTGAATCAAGTCAGATTTTGGGGAAATTATATGTTCTGTTATTAAAATATTAAGATGCAGAATAGTGATGATGTCAAAAATGTAAAACTGCTTTGGGATTACTGTATTAAATCACTTGTTTGTTACAAACACCAGTCACTTAACAAAAGGAGTAGCTGCTGATATGTGAGCAAAACATTTTTTTTTATTCTGTATTATTATTAAATCTGGTCAAAACATTATATTACATACATTATTATCACATTATATCAAATACATTATTAGTAGTTGTATGCCCCACGTATAGGCATAGAATTTAAAGAGCAAATATGTACCAAATAATGACATAGATGTGTTGCCTTTGTTGTATGTCCTTGCGAGCGCATTGCTGACTGTTTTGGCCATGCTTGTATGATCACGTGGGTTCATGGGTTTATGAAACAACACTTTCAAGAACCTAATTGACTCTGATCAGTCTGCCTAAGTGATGATTGACAAAAGGAGCATCTGCAGCCAGTCAGAGGGTCTCCGTAGTATATTATTCATGTGCCCTCTCCGGCAAACAATATAATCTAGGCCAAAGCACTGTTAGGAACGCTAAGTGTCCCACACCAGACTTCCGTTTGTCCATTCATTCATCCCAAATGCCTCAGTTTGCCTTTAAAAGGTCAACATCCCCCATCCATTGGCCCTTTTAATTCATAAGAAGTCGACATCAGACTTACCAGCATGCACCTCAGTGAGTGGACAACTATCCGGAACCTTTATTAATTCATGGAATCCACTGAATACAGCATCTTTTTTCATAGGCCATACACTAAGGCACCTGTTTTCTTATGTGTTTCACCTGGATATTTCATAAATACATGCTTTATTCAAGACAGGAGTAAGCCACTCTACATGTCCTGTGCAGTCTTTTATACCAGTAAATGTTCAGAGTGCTGCAGACTAACAGCCCTTTTTGCATCTTGGTGTTTGTGGCTGTGCTACGCTTAATTCATTCTGGCTGTGGTGAACTAACGTGAGGTCGAAAACACTTCATACTCGTCCGCAGTAACATGCCATGTAATTGTATTTGTTAACGCTGTTTTTCCCCATCTAAGTCTCAGAGGAAATGTTGTTTTTATCAGCTATTTTTGTATCATGATTCCTCCTTTTACATTTTCCTGGCTCTCTTTAGACTCCAGGCCCAGTGCTTGGGAGCAAACCCTTAAAGAGTGTCAGGACTGTTCAACGTATTTTAGCACTCATGCACTAAAAGGGGAGCTGTGTAGGGAACATGACATGAGTAGAAAAGCATCCGAACAAATGAGGAACTGGGAAAAAAAAATGAAGACAATATGGAGTTGCTCACCTCCGCAGTCCACACTCCTTTAAAAAGAATTTCAACCAAATTTTAGAATGTACAAGTCAGGTTTTTTTTTTCTATTTTAATGAGTGGGCCAGTTTCACAATCTCAATTTGAGTTCAGCAATCTCAATCTCTTTGACGCCACAAAACCTTTTCAACCATATGTTGATTGATGGGCCTTGGGCACAGACAGGCATGCTGGAACACAAATTTCCCCAAATATTTCCAACACAACCGTGAGCTAAGACAAAAAATCCATTGGTGACCTGAATAATTACAATTCCGGGAGGCCCTGTATATTCTATTACGAGGCCTTCCCCAAGACTTTTAGTCTCAGACAGTATGTAGTCCAGGGGTGCTCAATACGTCGATCGCGATCTACCAGTCAGTCGCAAAGGTAGCATTGGTAGATCGCATGATATTAAAAAAAAACCTAGATGTTCATAGTTAATTGTGTTGTGCAATATTGGCTCATGCAGTTATGCAAGGTGCATCAACATACAATATATAGTACATATAAAGAATGCTCAATATATTTGAAAATAAATGTATGTTCTGCGTGTTTGTAGGTGAGTAGGACCTACCCACTACAAAAATTTAAAACACACCCTACCCGGTAGGTAGATCATTTTGACTTGGTCATTTTATAAGGAACTCGCATGCTGAAAAAGTGTGAGCACCCCTGGTATAGTCCATTTAATGTACCTCATTTATATAGCTGCATAACATTTGCTTGGCTTTAAATGAACTTTTGAGACTAGAGAGATATCAGTGATGCCTCACTACTTTTAATTGGCCATCTATAATGCTGCCAATGACCTTTTGAATGTCTGTTAGGTTTGATCACTGACGCGGACAAAAATTAGCCTAAGGGAGCAACTCTTGTCATATTGGAAGCAATTAACTCTTATGTTGTATCAATGTTTTAATTGGATTTGAATTAGTGAGGTATTTGAAGAGAGTACAGAAGTGTGTTGAAATCAGTGCTATGTATTTATTGAAGGAATAGAGGAAGACAGAAAAAAAAAGTATATTTTAATGCTGACAATGAGACAGAATGTAACAATGAAGAAGGCAGCTTGACACCGCCACTGTGTTTTTCGTGTACAGGACGATGCCCTCATGTTCCGTGGGTTAGCTTGGTGTCATGCTCCAGTGGTTAATGAGCACTAGTTTATGGCTGCAGATGTTTTCCGCATTGGGGACTGAGGAGTGACCAACACCGCTCAGCATGTGGAGGAATGGACCGTGTGTTCGAGAACAGATGTTTGCAGCCTCTGTGCGTTTGTCATTCAGGCTTTAATCTGGTCAGTGAAGGGCATAAAAGGCACTGTGCAGGGCTATTACATGCATGGGGACCCCAGCTGTCTGTCCACTTCAGAAAGCTCCCAAATCTTAAATGTACTGCCAAACACACAGCCATCCCAGTCAAATCAATAGCGGCGTACACGTGCAAAGCAAACTGCTCTACTTTGTAATTGGCTCCGATTTAGGCCACATGTACTGTCGAACCTGTGGAGATTATGCTTTATGGTTAAATCTGTGGAGATTATGCAGCAGGGGGATATTATGACTCCATTTTCTCTGATTGCTTTCTTTGTATTATTTCCCCTGCATGTGAACATCCCACTCATTTCATCACTTGTTTTCTCCCCTAATGGTGCACCTTGTTCTCTTTTCACTTTACTCTCAATTCCCATCTGTTGTTCTGCATCCCGACCCCTTCGCTCCCCGCCTCTTCCAACCCTGCTACCATTCTCTTCTTTTCACGCCCCCCCCCCCCCCCCTCCTTCTTTCCACCTCTTCTCCTTAGGGCCTCTGGCTGTCTCCCCACAAGTGATGTTCTCCTGGCCAGATGATGCATGCATATCTCTTGTGTCTTCTTGACGCTAACTCACGTCGACATTTGCACAGCATTGTGGGATTCTGCTCTCGGTCATATTTCGTGTAATGATGAAAATGATGATGGTGATGAGGAACTTGGGGAGGAGGGGTGTGATGGTTATTTTTTTGCCCTTGTCTTTTCTTCAATATCAGCCAATGCACTCAGTGGAGAAGGAAGATAATGAGTGTTTGTGGAGTGGTTAAGCTTTACCTCTGGACGCGCTCATTTTATGGCTCACTATACATGTACTGTATGGCACGCTTGCCAGGCAGCCTCCGACAGAAAAACTTGCTTTCATTTGGCTCATTGTTGAACATTTGCCGTTGCAAGAACTTGGATTTGCCTAACAGGCTATCATATTTAAAATAGCACCATGTGACAAGGGAGGAAAATTATCACAAGTAGAATATTTTTTTTCTTGTAAATGTGCAAACAAGGGGAAATTTGTTCCCAGTAAAAATAGAGTGAGAATAAACACATTCAGGGATAGACGCGGGGCTATGATTATTTGACTAACACTGGAGAGAGAGCATGAGTGGGGTTATGCCTGCCTTTTTGCCCTCCAGCAGTGTCTCCTCGATGTGTGTGTGCGTGTGCAGTTAGAATGCGGGTAGTAGTCTGCATAATTCAAGCATCTCTCTGTATGCAAAGCTGTGTCAGTGGATACGGCACCTATGGAAGAAAGATTTTTTTTTTTTCCCCCCACAGACTTCGCTACACCCTAATTAATCTGCTTAAACCTGCAAGGCCTGTTTTCAGCACTCTTACACATCAGAAAAGCTAAGCGGCACTGAATCCAACCAGAATTTTCTCCATGGATGCTGCCAGTGAAAAAATCACCCAAGCCTCACAGCTGACAGCTTTCTGTCAGAGTGTGCAGAGATGCATATAAAGTAGAGACGAGCATAGACCTCATCATTTCTCATGATAGACGTTGTGGGAGAAGGCAGTTGTCACCAGGGTCATGAAGCCCCTGCAACGATCAGGTTGTGGGGTTTATATTGCCTAAGTGCATCCAGTGTCCACTGGGGAGCAGACACTTTGGTCGCCAACAGATGAAACAATTTATGGTCATCCGTGTTCCTTTGGTCTTGCCTTGGGCAGCAACTGCAATCTGGTTCTCACACAAATGTCATGGGTTACAGCCATGTTGTGTCACTTTCAGAGCTGGAATTGTTGTAAACAAGACTCCTGGGATTGTCTAATGGAGTGAGTCCTAAACTATGTAGTCAAGTGCTTGTGGTTGATGTTGTGGAGAGCTCTCCAAGTCTTATCTTTAATCCAGCAAACCCATACATGATGGGTTTTTTTCCCCTTTCATAGTCATGAGTGTTTTGAAAAAGGTTTGATTCATAGATATTAATCAATGCAGCTAAGGCAAGACAAGGTTTCATTGATTCTTTGGAAGAGCGGGGAGAAAGCCCTCCAACCAGTCAACTCTATGTGTATGTTTATTTTATCAGTTTGAATCTGTATCATTAAAACACACCTCTATATTGTACATAAAAGAATAACTTTAATCTGTGTTGCCCATGAACACGTATTTGATGGTGGAATGCTACAGTCAGGTTTTATCAAACTTTTATCATTTGAATTTGTGCCACTTTTGACTGAGGATTTACAAATCAAAAAGGATCAATTTCAAATTTTGGAATGGTATGTTTTTACATTAAGTTGGAATGTGACATGTATTCACAGAGTTCCAATTCATTTAAATTATTTTAAGATGTGGTTTATTATCTCCTGTCTGCATGCTTAACTCATTCACTGCCAGATATTTTCAGATCCTCTTTTACCCTCATGTTTGAAAAAAAAAAAAAAAAAAAAAGGAAAAAAATAAATAAACAAATAAATTCCTGGGATTGAATGGCTGGACTGTGAAAAGACAAGTCAATGGGAGTGAATGAGTTAATATTTCTGAGGCCCCCAGTTGGTACCACAAAAATTGTGATGGGAAATTCTCTATGAGACAGGTTTACAATAATAGCTACGGATTAATCTACTTAAGTGTGTTGTTCTCCCCCATTAAAATTCAATTCCAATAAAGCTCAACAGCCATTTTCATTATGCCAGGACACCAAAGTGCCAACTTGCTGAATGTTTGATTACTCTCTTTGCTTACTGAAGATGACACCGCAGAAGTACACAACACAACACATGCACAGCCCATAATTTAATTAATGTGACATGTATTCAAAACACATATGCCCACTAAAGAGCTGGATTAAGTGGAACCAAAGAGAACACATCTTTATAAAAAATGTAATCCAGACTGCAAGTTTCTGTGAGTGTGCTGGCCTCAGATAACCAGCTTCTGTCATGACTCAGCCACAAATTTGGCCCCATGCAGTCACTCACACTGAATGATTTTCAACATCAAATGTGAATATTCGTCCCGTCTTGTTTTGCATATTTTACTGTTTTATTTATGTTTGCATCAAGTATTTATTGCTTTTTTTATTACAAGATTTGATTACTTATTTAAACCCTCCGTGTGATACACCCCCTAAAAAGAGAAATTATGTATATTCCTGTCTGGATAGAAGGATCGGGCGTATCAGTCATTGCTCAGTGGGTATACGTAGTTTAAATAGCAGATGTGTTTGTCAGCGATTGTTGTTATTTCATTTACTGATCATCTTTTAGTGGTTAATTAGACTGTTGTGGCGGAACATTGACATTTCCACTATACATAGTAATATGCCGGTAGTAGATGTGAAGTTGACTTTACAACGGCTAGAACTCATGCAACCTCAATCATCTTTTTAATATGTAGGGCATTTAATTTGAAGTAGAAGGGCAAAAACACGCTAACCTTTGAATGAAATCAGTTGAAAATAGTGGCATATGTACTGATTTGACCAGACAGACATGACATTTAAAAACAAGAGGGCTCTTGCTTACATTTAAAAAAATAATCTCTTAGTTTAAAGCTTTGTAGATTTATCACAATGATCTGATTTGATGTGGATAACATTCAAAATAAATATACTTAGTTTTGAAGAACATAATATGAGAGTAGCAACCGGTGCGCTGAGACATTCTGATTTCACATGGAGGGGAGAAAACCACGACTGCTTTTTCAACGTGGATTCCACAAACGCTTGCAATCATACACAAACATCTGCATGCTCACTAATTTGCAGTAAGGAGACAGGCAATCACTCTGATGATATCTTGATCAGACTTAGAAGGACAAATGCTTGCACAAAATAATTTCAAAAGCACCCTTCTCGATTTTTGTTAGTTCAATTAATCCTTGATTGGAGGCAACTGCTTGAGCAAACTCGATCTGCGGCAAGAGTGAAGTAGGCTGATCATGCTTGGCTATGTTTTCCTCACTTACTCTTGCCAGACAAATAACGAGTGTATAATTGCCTGCTTGCTGCCTTCCTCCCTACAACATTTCTTGCTGTCAATCTTTGATTAGCAATATTGGAAAGTGAATATTATGATGATGTTAAATGCTTTAAGAGATGTTCTCACTCATTTTACCGAAGTGATGTGTGGCGAGGTTCATGACTCCTGACTCCTGTAGAAAAAAGAACATCAATGTTAAGCATGGACCTGATAACTAAAATGGAAGTTATTGTAATCATAATAATAATATTTTTTTTTTTTTACTCTTCAAGTGCAGTAGAAGGGACAGGGAGCCTCTGCCTATTGTGACTCACTCTTCCCTGTCACCATCCTGCTCTCCTAGAATTGCACTTGATTTCCACCACCCATTAGAACACTACTGTCCTTCATTCACTTAGGCTATTAGCAGCTCCTAAATGAAAAAGAAAATGTAAGCACATGATCAGAATGCAATGTGATCTTGGTAGTACCACATTTAGCGACACTTAATTAAAACTAATGGCTTCTGAAATAAGCCAGCCAAACAAATATCCTAAACATAAATTACTATTCACTATTCCATACCACTCAAGGCCACAAAGCACTCCGCAGGGGCACTTTAACTGCTGTATTAATGTATATGAGTGTACCATGCTGTATTATACACTGTATGTGCGCTCAAATAGACACCACTGACATGACATGAAACACAGACCCTCAAAAATTACACACACGATATTTGCTATCAATAAAAACATTTTTAAAAAAGTACTCTTCTCATATTTGTCGTTCTTTCATATCATTGTTGTATTATTGAAACGATTTCAACCAAATGGTCTCTTCCAGACATTGGAGAGCCTGTGTAAAAATATGACTTTGGGCCCCACCCTTTTAATGGTGCAAATTGAAAATGTTCTTTTCCAAGCATAGGGTGAATGTCAATCGGGAGCCCCTGGAATCAGAATCATTTTTATCCCCCTTACATTGCACCTGCTTATGCCCACTGGCCACTAACTCGGGTACACCTCCAAATTCAGTGAAAGTTTTATTAAAATACTATTTATGTGTGTTTTTATTGACATTGTTTGGATCAGGTTTTGTTTTGTTTAATGTTATGTCATGGTCTACTTGTTAGATTTTTATTACCACCTGTTCTCATTAGCCCCGCTCCTTGTCTCCAATCAGTTTACTCCAGACACTCATGACTCGTCCAGGTGTGCCTCGTTGTCTCGTCAGTTTGTTTATATTTAATTACCTGGTTTCTTTCAGTCTGTGTGGGTTCATTGTTGCTGTCGTATGTTATGTAGCCTTCATCGTCATGTTTCGCAAACATCTTTAGTGTGGAGTGTTTTGTTACTTTGTTTAATGACTTAGGCACTTTTAATTCAGTATTTCTTTCATTTTGCTCTGGTAATTTTTGTTTTTGCTTTTTTCTCCCTGTTTGATATGAAAGCAGCACAACTCTTCACCAATGTTAACTATAATAATACTAATTGTACTACAATTGCTAAAACTTCTCATTAATACATTAAGTTTATGATTCTCTAAGTATTAACAGTAGGCCTAATCATTTGTATTGTGCGTGTACACTTTTTTTGCGGTAAATTTAAATGCAGTCATTGTTGAAGTTTTCACTGTAGTATTTCTTGGAGTATGTTTGTTTTCATGTAAGGGCAGCTACGTGCGTGCTTACGTGCGCGTGGCATCTGCTGCGGCTTCCTTATCACCTCCCCGCACACCCGCTTACATTGAAGCCTGAGCTTTTCCTCTTCTTCATGTCTCCTCATCAAAGTCAGATCCCGCCTTGTTTGCTGCACACCTCCCCCACCGCCTGCACGCGCTCGCCCTCCCCCCTGCCCCGTCTACCTGTTCTGGCTTTCAATCAAAAGCTAGCCTTTACCATCTTATTGTCACAGCAGTCCTTGCTATCATATCATCATTGGGAGGAAAATTCATGCTGCTTGGACGATTTAGGTCCAGGTGTTGTGGTCATCAGAAAGACTATTAAGGATTACAAAAGATGACAAACTGCTTGAAGTGCAAAGTGGTTGCAAATGGAAGGAAGGAGATTTTGTTGCAAGTTTTAACGAAGGCCAGAAGGGTGCAAAATGTAACATAAAGCAGTAAACAATTATTTACATGGCAGAATGACACGGAACCACTCATAATGTATTTTTTATACTGCAAAAAAAAATGGCAGATCAGAGATGTTAACATTTATTCGTCAGTGTCTACCATAAAGAAGAGAACAAACCGTGACACGCGGTAGCTGCATCTGTGAGCTGCAGGTGCAGCTTCCCGCAAACAGATAATTAGATGCATGGCAGCACCTGTGCCAGAGTCTGGTATGACGTGAACAATATTGTCAGACATCCACAATTGCTGAGAACTGAGTATCAGGTATTAACATTTACGCCACTGTCCTAGCCTTAACACCCTCTCCCCATTCAATATCAGTACCGTTTATACAAACCAGTGACGTGGGAAAAATGTCAGGAGATGGGACTGTGAACTAAAGCCACAGCTTCCTTCAATCTGATCTCCGCAACCTATGATGTAATTGCCTTGTCATTACTGTTCATGCAACATATGATATTGCCATTAATTCATTTTCTAACTCATTCTCTCGTGTTTTTCACGCATGTTTCTTTCGATACATCACATGAAGTAATTGTGTGGGAAAAGTGCTCGCATTTTTAATTAACTGTGGCCAAAGACGGAACGTCTTTGGATTTCTAATTAACAGGACTGAGCTTTAAGTACATTGGAAAAGTAAAATGAAAAATTTCCCTTCTTTGTCTCCCTCTTTTAGTAGTAATCGTGCATGTGCCATTCTCCATGTAGTGCAGGGTTATCATATCTCAGCATGAACCACTTTTCTGCTGGAGTTGATTAAAAAAAAGTGTCGGTTGAAGGATTTGTGTATGTGTGTGTGGTTTTGCTTTTATAGTGGATGTGCTATTCCTCACCTGATAGGAGCAGGGTTTTTTTCTACTTATACTCATGAACATTGTAGATTGGATTATTAAAACAAAAATTATAACCTATACAGTAAGTAAATGTATTTTCTGTGCTGCTTTCTCTTACCTATAAATCCTAACCAATCGAAAGCATTTTTTATTGCAATTGTTTTTCCATGCATGTTTTCAAATTGTCAAATTGAAGTCACGCCCTGTTTGTATGGTGAAAAAGCCATGGGAAAAGTCCATCCTATCAGTTTTGTTCACCACACAAATCCATTGTTCATACACACTCTAAAATTGTAACATTTTTTTATCTTGTGGAATATTAAAACGTTCCCATGAATCTAAAAATCTAGAGATAATCTGCTGCTATCTTTTCAGCCACGAAAATGATCAGGTACTGTATGTGTAACAGCGTAATTCATTACCCATGTTGTTGTTTGTTGTTTATTAAATGTTGTTTCAAGTGTCCATTAATTTTATTTTTGCAAGTTACTTTATTAACGTTTCTATGTACAATAATTGTTTGGTTTTATTTCTATACATGTTCAAAATAAACCTAACCCAAATGAATATGTGCATGAAATGCAAAAAGAAATCGTAGAGCTTATGGGACAACATTTGTCTGAGCAGTGTGTGAGTCCCTCATTGCCTGATTTTGACCCCCCCCCCCCACCACCACCACCCTCCACGCCCCCCAGGGAACGGCAGCATTAATAACTGTAAGTGGATAATGCCCGAGCTGGAATTCCGATCAAGGTTTAATAATAAGAGCGTGATTCAGTTGGCCGCTGGAGGGAGGAGGCACTTTGTGTGCGTGTATGTGTGCACATGCCATATATATTGTGGCTGAATCCATGCGATCTTTACTGACATTTTGACTCAATTACAAAACCCGACCGACAACATAATGTGCCCTTGATAATATAACAGTGAAGATAATGTAGCCATACTCTATTTGTTTCCAAACCACAACAGTACCACGCTTTGGACTCTTGCCAGGTTAACAGTGCACTGACTATATGATGATTTTGTCTTCACTTGATCTTGTGCATCGACGAGCTGGCTTCATGTTTGCAGTTGTTAATTGCACATCATTGTGACACTGTTGATGTAAGATACGGCACGTTATAGCTCTGTGCATACATGCATTCTCCGGTGATGTATGAACCATGCTCACGAGGCTTAATTAGAGCATCGCATGGATTCTACATGTGCATGACTTCTGCAGTCATTGCTACTAAATGTTGCACCTGAATAACATTACACTTTAACAGCAAGTTGAACATGAAACTAATAGTGGATGCCATTTCCATACAGAACTATAATTCGTGTTGGGAAGAAGTGTGTTTTGCTGAGAGTGGGAATCATTTAGCATGCTATCTGTTCATTGCCATTAGCTCCAAATGATGCAAGAGCCAACCTGACTCTGACATCTAATCCTCTTACTCGGAAGAGGACTAATGTGTGCAAAGTATAAAGTACATCCGACAAACAGATCCATTTTTCATGTGCTTCTTTATTTCAAATGACATAGTTATTGACGAGGATCTTGTTTGGTTGGTCTCCTCAAACTCTTTGGACTCCCCTTCTCTGTTCCTATGTCCCTCTCCCTCCCTGAATCCTTCCAAGCAGATGGCATCCCTCAAACAGAGCAGCGGCACCAGATGTGCAGTTTCAGTGTCAACTCAGGGACCAGCTGGGCCGAGTGCGCCAGTGGTTCTTTTAATGAAAATGGCTTCAGAGTTAGTGTATGCGTGTGCGTGTGGGTGGGTGTCAGTGTGTGTGGTTTACAATGGTTCAGTGGCATGTGACAGTTGCGGAACTCTCTGTGGGTGGAGGTTTTGAGAGTGAGCCACAGCCAGTTGCACTGCAGCTCAACTCAGCCATGCAGTTCCCAGCAGCACTGAGCCTGAAACCATCGAACTGGGATCCAGAACAAACTATCTCTACACCACATCCACCTCAATATCTGCAGAAGCGTCTCGCACAACCCCTGTTCTCATCCTATTTATATATTCTTACTTGTAATATATTTAGCATGATTGGGACCACTGGGCTTATTACTAATTAATGCATATACTTCTTAAAGAGCAGTTGAAAGTGTTTTTCTTTTTTCTTTTTTATCAATACAATACAGTTGAAACATCCTTGTCAGGTACTTGATAATGAAGTTTTCCTACCGATCCAATCTGGAGACCTGCCTAATAAAGTTGCCACTACATGCTGCGCTATGTAATTTATGTCTTTGCTCTGAAACAATTCATTATTAAGCCTCATTCTGCTGATCAATTAAATGATAACGAAACAAACACGATTCCTGTTTGCTTGGCAATTATTCTGACTTCTTAGTATGAAGACAAACGTGTCAAGGGAGGAAAAATCCTTACAAGAAAAAAAATTTGATTCTTGTTTTGGAAAAAATTGAACATGTAAAAGGTTGTTAAAAAACCCCCGGCTACGTGTAGACAAGGGCTATCACTTGTGTAAAAGCATTTGATTCGGCATATAAAACCAATTGGGTCAGGGTAAGGATTTAATAGGACTTTTAGTTCTAGAGCAATCTATTTAACAGCTCCACAGAATACTTAGCTGTAGAAAAGAGTACTTGAGTTTTTCTGCCCACATTTTTCTGCTCTGCACTCATTACTTCTGTGCAATGCTTTCACACGACTGCCATAGAAAATCTGACGTAACAAAATCTTGAACCATGCACCATACATAACCTTTTTTTATATTTAAAAGAACAAATATGGAGTTCATTCTGGTCGGATAAACACAAAGGGTAATAGGAGAAAAAGAATTCTGCATAGCCTAATTCTCAATTGCACAACGTAGTCATTACTCTATAATCATAACTGTGAATAAAATATGGCTTATTCTTATATTATATGATATGCTTATATTTGTTAATTTATTAAATGAGATGATATACATGATTGAGTAGGGATTGACACAAGGACCGCTTAGTGGGGGCTGTAACTAAACATAGGGTGTGGCTATGTTTGCTCTGCGCCCCAAATGACTTGTGGTGGCCCTGGGCTGAGTTTCAAAAGCAGCTCTTGTGTTGAAGAACAAGGCGACTTGCAGCTGAAAGAACTTGTGAATTAACCATCACCATGCCTCAATTTAGCGCTAAGCAGGGCTACCCAGCTTCGGAGCTAGTCTTCGCCCATTGATTATGAGGGTCTGCTTTTCCCGAGTCCCTACTCAAAGCCGAAATGAATGCTTTTTACAAAGCAGACTGAAAAATAAATCGTCTTGTAGTAGGGCACAAATTGCACAGGTTTATGCTATATACCGTTATTTTGAGTGTCCATAATAATGACAATAATAAATGTGACTGAGCCACAGACTGGAAACTGACTCTTGACTCCAATTAGTTCAAGGCGAAGTCATTAGCCTATGGGTTTGTATACTTTTTCCACCCTGCTCTGTGACATGGTGTGTTGAATAAAAGCAAGCAAACTACATCCCGAGTTGAAAAACATATAATGATATGATGCTATTTTATTGTCAGGTTGAAGATTTGAAAAACACCAGTCAGTTAGGATTGGCAATTATACTGTAAGCCAAATGAGACTTTTTTTTGAGGGACATGCTCCAGTGGGTGTGGTGATCCATTGCTCTCATCAATTACATCCCCCTGAGAGAAAACACATGGCAGTTCTCTGTTCCTCCAAATGCTGGATTTAATGGTGCTTCCTTCAAGCGTCTCTCCCAGACAGTAATTGGTGCAGCAAAACAAAAATGATTTTAGTCTTTACACTCTCAGATGAAAAGGCTGAATAGAGTCCTATTAATAACCGGATTTATACTTGTTTTCCCTATTAAAGACATTTTTTTTTCCCAAGAATATGTTCTATGCAAGCCCACTAGTTGAAACACGGCATTCTGATAAATATTGCGTTTGTGAAATAAGTGTTAAGCCACTCATTTTTAGCCATCTCCGGGAGCAGCCATTTTGTCTTCTGTCAACTGAAAACAACATCACAACTGCCAATCATGGCTCAGATTCAGAAAAGAGGTCAGACGTGATTGGTCGTTGTGAGCAGTCGTGATGTCATTTTCAGTCGACCGAAGAGAAAATGGCCGTCCCCAGAGATGGCTAAAAACGAGTGCATTTTGCTGCTTAATTTATGTTCCACAGACGCAAAATTAATCAGAATGCCGTGTTTCAACTAGTGGGCCTGCTGGGAACATATTCTTGAAAAAATATGTTTGGGTTGACTACCGCTGTAAACCCCATTGTTGTAAAGATCACATTGTTTTTAATGTACTGTATTTCTGAGGAGTGAAGCATTTTATTAGAATATAATCAGACATCACTATCAAGGTATCACTGTCGTGTTTTCAAAATGTGAAGACGTGTAAGTTTCATGTGTGTAAACTAAATTAGAAATATATTCAGGAAGTAGGGGAAGATGGGCTGGGTATGTCAACAAGGTACATTTTGTTTGCGTGTGCTCCTTCGGTTGATGCAGTTTGATTCTTCTCATCCACAAGATTAAGACGGCACTGTCGCTTTCCTTACGCCTGTTACCTAGAGAATACGGGCTGGCTTGCATCTGTCATTCATCCGTTGCACGTCTTACACTACTGACCTTTACTCTCGCAGGAACGTGACACAGATGTTGTCTCGTCTTTTTCCCGCTTGTTGATCTGTCCACAGACAATCGGGTTTGGCACGTGGAGTTGCATGCAGATCAGACAACAAGACTGGCTGCAGTGTGTCACCATGCACTGTCAATTTTGACAGTGACTCAAAGGGTTATTACATTGCCTGAAGAGGCCTCCCTGCGTGAACTATACTTTATTTCATGTCAGTCAGAAGTCATATTGACATCAAACAAATGATTTGATTTTGATTAAATGTTTTTACCGTTTGGTGGAAAATGAACTGGTTCTGATACCTTTTGCATTCCAGTGCATATAAGTGTAAGACAGTGCTTCTCAATTATTTTATGTTACGCCCCCCCCTAGCAAGAAGAAAACAATTTGCGCCCTCCACCCCACCACCCACTCTCCGCTACAACTATAAATAATAGCATTTGTCAATAAAATAGTTTTATGTACACATCTGCATAACATCGTATCCTTGTTAACGTAAAGAAAACAAAAAGAAAGAGATAAAGTTCAATTTACAAGAATAACCTTATTAAGAATTTAGAATTTAGATTTATTGTAGTACGGCTGAAAAAAAGCATGTTCCCCAGGGTCGGACCAAACCAGCTATAATGACATAAATGCATGCTGTGATTTGGTGATATCCAGTCTAAAAAGCAAAATAATTGGGGCTGTGCTTCAGGATCCACAAATTCACAGTTTATTATGCTGAAAAGTGGGCATGGGCGCAGTCTGCTGCCTTTAGCCCAATTGGCAGCCTGTTGGCTATTGCTCTTCTGTCCCCAAGCCAACAATGAGCACATCACAGATCTGGACCAGGATTAAAGGACCTCACACAAACAGCTGGCCTGAGATTAGCCATGTCAGTATTTACAGTTATTTTCTCGACTTCCGCACCAGTTTTTCTACAAATATTGAACTACTATATCACGTCACTTTTTATTGAACTCTTATCTTGAGAGGACTCAATTTATTTTCCAAGGAGTTGGATAGTTAGATGCAGGGAAGAAAGTTTAGTCATTCCTTTGTTCATACACGTGGCTGCCTGAATTGGAAAACGGTGAGTGAGTGTTTTCGCTATCACACAGTGGAACCTCATCACCCCATGATGGTCGATCTGAGAAAGGTTGAACACATTTTTCATACCTGTCTGTCAACACAAATGTCATCTAAAGCAATTTGACAGCAGCACTGGCTGCTCCTCTTTTAGATGCTTGGATGCTTTATGAAATTGAAGACTTTGAAAGACATCTTGGGAAGTTGTTGGAGAGAAGGTCAAACAAATGCTGCTCTTTTACCGTCTCTTTATAAGTAAGCAGAATGTCTGTTGGGTGGCCCTGTGTTTACCAGAGGACCCGTGCAGGGATGTGATTAACAGAGATTTGGGGTGAATCATCTTCTAAGGTGCTCACTGGAGCATTTGTGTTGGTGGCTGGCGAGTAGATGGGAGGAGCATTGAGTTATTGAGACATAGCCTGTGATACTCATTGTGCTCACATCACCTAATGGGAATTTTTGATACTATCTATATTAATCCCTGGTATCATTTGGTGTCAGTAGGTACACCTACATAAACTAATTAGTGCTGTGTCTGAAAGCGAGTCAAATAGTTATTAATTTAACAATGTATTTAATATTGTGGTTGTAGTTTTTGTGGGTGTTAAGGGTTAGATCTTATCCGGCTCAGATTTTGTTGGGGTATATAATGATCCGAAATATCGTCTAATAAAATAAACCTTAACAATGAATAGTTTGGAAATGTGAAGTTCAATTTCCCCCCCATAAAAGAACAGACTATAGTCACTGTCTTTATATGTGCATCCTTTTCACATTGCTCCTCCTCTTCTTTTCTTATCCTTATCTTTTGTAAGTATGCACCTGCTTGGTTTGACCATGTGTAAACATTTCAGTTCATTAACACATTCAAAGGTCAGATCAGTAAAATCAAAGCACAAAAAAACACAGTATTCCGATATAACGTGGAAGCATTGCTTTACCATAGTTTAGATGCTGTGTTTGCTTGCAGAATTGTGTACTAAATAGCGCCATCTATTTAAATGTAATAATCTCTATACCATTGCAATATGCAAATATCGTGGCCCAGCTGCATGTTTCCATGGAAAGATAGCAATAGCCAGGATGTGTAAACAGAGCTCAGCGAAACAATCTCTGGTGGCCTTCATGGAATGTGTTTGATCATGCCGGATGATGCAGATGCACAAATAATCCCACGGATGGATTCTTTTCCTCAAACTATAATTAAGACAAAAGGGAAATGTGCTGGTACCATTAACAATGAAACATACAACGACAAACCAGCACATGATGTGTAATAAAACAGTGTAATTAAAAGTTATAGAAAAACGAATTAAAGCATTGTAAACCTTCAGTTTCTGTGATGGGATACATATAGCTTCCTTTCGAAGCCATGTTCATTACAAAGTGATGACGACGATGATGACTTTGGAACACAGCAGCATAATTTGGTTTTGAGAAGACGAGTACATGTAAGACAGCACTCTCTCCCGCGGGTGACCACTTCTTCGGTGCAGTAAGGCAGATAAAAGGCTAAATTCTGATCCCTGACTCAGTCTCCAGCTCATGTTGTACCGTACATCTTTGCAATATTGCTGTGAGGGTCCATGATCTCCCATTGTCTCACGGACTCTGCTTGCTCTTTATATTTATGAATAACAGGAGAATATGTGCTGGAGTCTTAGATTAGCAGGATGGAACTTTAGTAGGTTGATCTTAGCATCCTTAAATGCAAAAGCGTGACCTTTGCATAATGTCGTGCAGACACATGCGTCGCATTTGCAGGTGTAAGTTGACGAAACTCTGGGAGGAAGGCATAAGCAGATTTACATAGTCTTGGAGGCGGCCAAATGTGCCCTCTTGAAAAAATACATGGAGACAGCATTAATTAATTATAGATGTGGAAATGTGGTCTGAGGGAACGCTGTTACAGTAACTGGAGGGATGGCAAGCGAGAGATGTGAGGATGAAGATGAGGGAGGAGGGGAGCGGGAGAACCTTCGTCCTATACCATCCACAACTTCCATTTTCATTACATGACAGGAGAATGGAAGTTAATTAAACATGACAATGGTGACGCGTTTATTGTTAACCCTTCATGGTGGCTTCACATGCAAAGGCCAAAGAATGCATACGAGATTGTGTTGCTTTCTCGCCGAAAGTGTATATCCACATTCAAATATGGAAATTATGGGGGAAAAGACTATTTGGCCTCTGTGCGGCACCCAACTGAAAGACTATAACCGTTGCATTATGTTTACGAACGACAACGAAATAAGGTTTTGCTGTCTGTGGTTCAATATTAGCTCGATCCGCAATTAGACTCCGCATTTTTGGTTGGAATGATCATTTATACCGTAGAAACTAAATCGCTTTTAATTGTGGAAAAGAGAAAGTCACCTCAAGTATGCTCCTTTTCACCTCATCTACTTCCAACCTTCATGTTGATGCTAATTGGATTTGACACTAATGAGCCCAAAAAGCAATGTGAAGTGGTGCAAGGTTTTTGCGCTTCTTGCTTACAAATTTGGGAATGCCTTACCCCATCCACCACTGGACACTCTGCTTTTATGTTCCTCGATTACAAAAGAGGACAGTAATAAATTCCAAATTTGGAAATTGAGCTGCGAGATCAATAGTACCATCACACGGTAAATGTTCTTATTACATTACATTATCAGCAGTATAATTTCCATGAAACCACACACTGTTTTCTCTGTGAATGCAGGCCTTGATTGTCCCCATCTCGTGTATGATGCTGTTGTTGAATGCAGAATTATATTGGGTTAGGTGATGTACATCTGCTGGATTTGTAGCCTTCGGGGACGTTGAGTAAATGCTCCTCATATCTCGGCGCATCACAGTCCTGACTGATTGCTGATGACTTTTTTAGGGCACAAGGATGTTAAGTTGTTTATGTATTCAAATAAATAAATAAAAATCTAGATATCTGCTACTCCCCCGATTGTGTCGGCATAACTGTCTCTCTTTTTGTTCCGACTTCCTGAACTGGGTTGATTTGTTGTGGTCATCAGCAAAGTTTGTGATAAGAACAGGGCAGCTGTTTTTGTTGTTGTTGTCATTTGTTTCGTTGGCTCGTGCATGTGTGTGTCTGCATCAGTGTGTGTTTTATGCTTGTGACAGATATGGGACATCCTTGACTGCAGTTGAGAAAGTGACACACCCCTACAGGCTATCGTGTTAAAAAAAAAAATCTTCAGCAAACTTCCGACACAATTTAATGTACTCCTGTCATATGAAATCTTTCAACTGCTCTAATGCATTTTGTGAGACTGGATCATCACAACACCTGACATCGCGGGCTCTGTTAAAGTGCATACATAGTCCATTCACTTAAAAAACAACAACTTGATTGCTGCGTAAACCTGCCAGCTTTGTTTGCAAGCTGCATCAATTTTTAGCATGTGATTCCTAAATTGAAATGCAGCCATCTGTTGTATACGGCAACTCACAAGATGTCTTCATCTTTCCTCTCCACTCATACATTATTCTCTTTCTTTCTGCCTTTGCTCTGTTGCCACACCAGCACAACACAGTTGGGCTGGGCTGTTAGCGCCGAAGCAGTATTCCTGTACTGGACCACCCACCTACCTTCATGCACATTTACAAACTAACACGCATGCGGGTGCACACACAGACACGCATACTCACGCAGTCAGTCAGTCACACATGAGTGTGCTTGGGTAAGAAAATCCTGCATGTTTTAGAAATTAATTGGGTAGTACATACTATCAGCCATAACCATCTGTTTTTCCACATGGCTATTTAGCATTTTGTGTTAGAAAAATCACTGCAATACCCTTTTAATTATTTGATTTGTCCCCCCGCCCCCGCAAAAAAAAAAAGGATTTACTTTTCTTTTCTTTTTTGCAATGATTTGTTGGCTGAGTATGCATGAGCAGGTTTGAAGGCTGAAAAGTAAAAAATGGCACACAAAACAAAATGTACTGTTTACCGCACATGATTCACAGTTGTACAATTGAATGGACATCGACACGGAAACAAAGCAAGGGCATCAAGAGAGTGCAGACAAAGGACGGAAGAACATTCACCCAGAATAGGAGACAGGAAATTGCATGCAAAAGTATTACCAACCACCTCAGCAGAGGTCAATACTACCTTTTTTTATGCAATAAAGGTTTAGTATTTTTCTTTTAATTAGATTCTAATCTGAGCTCTTTTTTTCAGTATTTGTACACCTAGACCTGATGCAAACTACTATACACTATTTCTAATGTTTAATTACCCTTCCATGGCATTTTTAGACAAAAATATAGAGGTTTGAATACGAGATACCAAAATCAATTGTGATCTTTGAAGGTGACAGCACCTTTTTAAGACGGTTATCTTAATTTTAGTTGCCGTCACTTTCCGTCTTGAAGGGACCCTCAACTTCAAACACATTGCCATCTATGCAGTAGTTCTTTAAGATGCTTTTTGTACCATCATTACTCGGATACTTTCATCTAAACGCCTCACAATACGGCTTTGGTTTGATTTTTTTTTTTTTTTTTTTCTTAAGAGTCATTATGATGTAAGATGCACAACAACTATTACTGACGCTTAAAGTGAATCTGTCAATATATGCAAGCAAGCTAATGGATACACCTGGCATTAATTGTACCAGTGAGGGTAACAAATGCACTGTCTGGTAAATGCACCGTCTGGGTAGATTGTCGGCATGTTTTTAAAGCATCTACTTACTGTATATGATTCATTATGATCATCTGAAGCTTTCAAGCTTACATCAACAAGCTGAGACCTCGTGGAACTTTAATAATGATGTGGTGATTAGGAGAACTGTAGTAATTCAGGATACAATATGGACGAAACTGTACCTTTACACCCCTCTGTACATGTATGGTGACACTTATTTTAATTTAATAAATATGCAGGGGAATGACTGAGGCCTCCAATTGGCTCTCTTGAATAATTGACCACAAGACAATCAGACTACAATGCGTGGCTGCGCCCCACAGTCTGAAATTACCACCCGGCAGCAGACTACACATCAGTGCATCCTCTAGTGGGACTCAATAGATTGGAACACAACCCCCACCTCACGGCTCATGTGCCTTAGTTTGTACACACACCAAGCACCTCATTAAGCATCCGTTTCTCATATTTTTTTCTCCTCGTGTAGCCAAATAAAATGTATTTGAGAAACTGCTCACAGCATGATCCACTGCTGTACACTCTTGCATTTGTTTTACAATAGCAAATAACAACCAATCTCCAGACACACAAACACACACCAAACAAACACAATTTTAAATACATGCGTATTTGCACATTATTGCCTTATTTCATTCTATATCTTACACATTCTGTAGGTGCACTGAATTTCGTGGCCAGCGCTTGCATGTTTTTCGCTAATGCTTAATTGAATACTATTATTTAAAATGTGCAATTTGGTTATTTATAGAGGGCTGCTTCAAATTATAGGAAGGATTTCATTTTGTACTTAAGACAAAGATTTTAAAATGAAATTTACAATACATATTCTGTGACAAATGTACCCAAACTCCGATGGAACTGTGCTCAGCAATAGGAGCTGGTGGGTACACGACCACAATCGCACTACCATGAACATCATTTTCAAAGTACAGACTGCTATTACGACAATGTCCCCATCCCACACCCTTTTTAATTTGCCATACCTGATGACCGAGAAATTGTATAATATCAGTCACTCACTTCTCATTTATTAAAACATGAAATGCGATGTACATCATCAATCAAAATACGAGGAAGGTGACAGTGTGCGATCCTCGCAAAGTGAGGGTAATCTGTTGAAATTGGTCAAGTGCTGACAGAAATATGACCTTTGACTCTCATACATTTTAGTTCAGCTAAAATTCTAAACTGTAAATCAAAATTGTATTTCATCACATTACTAAATGGTGCATATTACTAACTGGAGGTCTTCCATACTGATTAGTTAGAGTGCAGACTCCTTTTGAAAAAGATAAGCTTTTATAATAAAAAATGTCCACAGAAAAACTACTTGTCTTAATTTTTCTCAGCTTTGTATGTTTTTTGTCTTTCTTTCCTGAATTGAGACATGCACTGCTGCTTGTGATTCTTATTTACTGGAAAAAAAGGTAGCTGGATGAGTGTAGTGTGCCATTTTGGAACGGGTCATTCAGCCAATTCAGTATAGCGGGATATGTGTCTGTGTCAAAGTGGAGTCGACCACTGAGCCACATTTTCTTTAGCACAACCGGGATGTCATTGGCAGTTTGTCTGACGGGACTTTGGCTCCTTGCTGATTTTTGTTATTCACCTTTTGTAGGGTTTTACTAATTTGACTGCGTTCTGCAATATATAAGCAGAACAGTCAAAGACAGTAATGAAAATCAGATGGGAGATAAGAAAAGGGATTATGCTAATTTATGTTGTATTTCTAATCTGTGATACTAATGTTTAATGTAACTATGCAACAACCATATACTGTGTACTTTACAGTTGAGGATTTTTGATAAAATAACAACCAAAACTATTGTGCAAGAAAAAAAGATAAGACATTTTATTATACATGTAGCAGGAATTCTACTCTGTTTTGTTTAATTTATTCAGTGTTACATGAACATATATGTTTTGATATTGAATAATTTCCACGTTGTAATTGCTGCAACACAACACATGCGAAACTAAAGCTCTGTTCATCTAATACCGAAAACCGCATGTCAGAAGCTATTACTAGAAAATACTTTATTGTAATCTCTCTCTCTCTCTCTCTCTCTCTCTCTCTCTCTCTCTCTCTCTCTCTCTCTCTCTCTCTCTCTCTTTTTTTATTTTTGTGCAAATTATATTTGGGGGAACAGCTTTGACAGAATTGGGAAGATCTCAAGATGCAACTGAGCAGCTCACAACCGCGATTCTTCTCTAAATGTACCAGTATGGCTGTTAAGTTGACAATTCTTGAAAACTAGATTTCTTTGAGTACACTAAATAAAGTGCAGCCATCCCTGCACTGTTTGTAGAACACAGGCATACAATTGAAAATGCTCATAAATAGAATTCTGGTGAACTCAATATGTCACACCTTAGAAAAAGTACTACTTTTGCTGTTAATGTTAATCAAGATGGGTCTTTATGTTCAAATTCTGACGCCGTATGTGCTTTTAAGAATATCTTCTAAGAGAGTATGATGTGATGTTAGGACATCTATGTCTGCCAAGGACACATTTTACAACAATTGTACCAATAAATCCCTGCCAGTAGTTACACGCTACAATACACATTACTAACATCACTACCAAGTTAAACAAAATGTTATTATATATTCCTGGTCTATTCTTCAGGAAAGGAGAATAATTTTAAACCTTTCTAGATGAACTCAATAAATATTCATATTCTGTTTGCCTCTACAATTACACATGACACTATCGCTTATCGCCCTTTAAAATGCAACTTGTAACCCCTTCACACTCAGGAGAGGATTGCTTTTTTAAAGATAGTTTGTGGGGTGTAGTGCCATTTATATATGGTAGGACACTACTTGTAGGGCTGTAGAGATGTAGTGTGTGAATTATTAATGCTCAATTTCCCACTTGCTACTCTCAGCTCCCATTCGCCTTGCTCTTGTTGCATTCTTCTTGCACTTTAGGTATCTCTTCCTTGTACATTGTAGTGTTAATCCTGCTCGGCTATACATCTCCTGTGCCTACAGCTACAGCTATAGGGGAACAACTCTATTAGACCTCCAGCCCCGTCTTAAAAAATTACACTAAGTAGAATTACACTAAGTAGAAACCCAACCTCAAAGCAAGTGAAAACAATCAATGAATGGTCATATTTTTCTTCTCGGATTGGTAATGAACATCCATGGAGATTATGTTACAAATGGACAGACGATGCTATATCTTGTGACTCCGTGGGCAAAATAATCAAATATTATAAGATGGGAAATTTATTTCAACAAGACAATAAGAAAATTTGATGCCCTAAATTTAAAACTATTTAAGGCTTTTCTTCATATGGTTTGGTTGAAATAAAAAAAAAAAACAATGGTGATTTTCTTGGACACTGTGACTTTTCAGGCTAGGAAATATTCATGTCCAGACTGCAAAGGAATTATGCTCACCACCACTGGCTAATTAAAATAATACACCTTCACATATCAGTTAGTGACTCTTGATCTCCTCTTTTTGTACCTTAGTGTTACGAGACGACTTCAGACAGAACCCGCAGGATGTGGTGGTGGCTGTTGGTGAGACGGCCACTCTGGAGTGTCAGCCCCCACGTGGGCATCCTGAGCCCACCACCTACTGGAAGAAAGACAAGGGCCGTCTTGATCTTAAAGATGAAAGGATCACAGTGAGTTACGCACCTGTCTCTTTGAGCCTTTTTTACTGTAAATCATATAACCAGTAGAGTTTAAAAAACCCTCATTTGGATCAGCACCGCATTGGAGCGTTTCAAGATGTCGCATTTGTCGGAATTTTGTTATCAAGATTCATGCATGGTTCACTGAGAATTTGGGGGAAAGAAGAGCTAATAACTGTACAAAGGGTTCATCCCTGGCCCACATTGCACCCATTGACAAATGGCAACAGTTGGTCAAGTCTTTTTAAGTGTTCTAATCCTGAAATGGACCAAAAGTCAAGGGACAATCCATAACTTTATCCAGATCCACAACACAGAATATGGGCTCATGTTAAATCATCTATAAGACATATAAACCAAGTTTAGTCCAAAAATTGTAGTTGTTTTTTCTAGGATTTTCATGATTATTTGCAATGTTTTTGTTGTTAGCTTGTGTTTTAATTGCGCATTAATTGCACATTTTGTATCTAGATGTAAAGATACGGTACAATGAAATGATATTTTCAAGTTTTTACTCTTGCCAACATATAAAAGTGGACAAATAATTCAAATGCATTTAGTACTCCAGCATTTTAAATTCAAGCCCAAAAAGAAACAGCAGGGCATGTACTGTAAAACTGTTACTGTACTTTATGGTACTGTACTGTGAAACTGAACACACAACAAAAAGAAATACATGCATTGTGCATTTAAATACACAATATACTTCATTTACAAACAAATAGCTTCTGTTAAGTATTATGTTATACTGATGCATTTGCTCATTTTGTTCATGAATGCTTAAATTTGAAGTACTGAACTGACGCACACTCGGAAATAACGCAGTTGTACGGCAAAAGGAAAAGGCGATGATGTTCGTACCATGCAGTATAACTATGAGCTATGTTCAATCTGAACTTTTTGAATAAAATCTATCTTACGTCTAAAGATGCAAGACTTCTAACTGTAAGATGTCCACTCATTACAATGACTTATCCTGAAAAAAATCAGCAGCTCAATGCTATCACGCAATGTAAAAACCTTATTGACGGGCTAACAAAAATTAGCATTGTGTCCCAGGAGTGATACGTTCAAGTAATGATTTATTTGATGAAATATTCACGCATCGACACTGTCGAAACACATACAGACAGAATTTCTACAGTTTGTATGCTTTCTTTTCAGGTTCGTGGAGGAAAACTGACTATCTCCAACACACAAAAGACTGATGTCGGGATTTATGTGTGCGTGGCCACCAACATGGTCGGCGAGAGAGAGAGTGAAAAGGCTCAACTCTCTGTGTTTGGTAAGAACTCTGGGATATAAAGGTTCAAAAAGCAATAAAGCATGACTTTTTCAGGTGTTTACCGCTCACCATCACATGCAGTATTTATCACAGCCTTACAAGTAAATTTAGCTTGCGGTATATGTGCACTCTTCCCCACATCCAGAGAGACCAGTGTTTGTGCAGCGGCCTGTGAACCAGGTGGTCTTAGTGGATGAGAGTGTGGAGTTCAGGTGTCAGGTCCACGGTGACCCGCCTCCAACGTTGCGCTGGAAAAAGGAGGATGTGGATATCTCCCGTGGCAGGTGAGGAAAATGCATGAGTGTGTGTTGCACTTTAATGACGGTTTCTGTGCACATTAATGCGGTGAAAGTGATGACGTGGAGGTGCTGAAGCGAAGCTAATGAGTCCCTCAAGAAACAAAGAAGCAATTTGACATGTTACTCGTGGACTTTCATCAGTGTGAGAGAAATCATTTATTAGCCACAGAGAATTTCATTATTTGCCGTGTGAACGTCTGTGCTCATAGCAGAACAAAGCACCCCCCCCCCCATTTGATTGCTTCAAACTCTCCGAGCACCATTGTTCTTTTTATGTTGCACATAAGGCTCATTTTGGCCCAGCGATAGACCCCATGTTATAGAGGCCTTCTGTGTTGTTTAATATAAAGTAATCCAATACACAGTCCACAAGGAATAGTAGCTGCCGGTATATAAAGTCAACATAGTCCCACTAATAAAGAGAGCCAGATCTTTACTGCTCAAAGTTTTGATGACAGTTGTAGAGGTCTGCAATGTTTTATGTTTCAACAACAGCAATTAAGATTTCATAAGAAATCTTAATTGCTGTATTCTGCCATGAATTATTAGCTACTGCTCAGCACTTTGTCCTCTAGTGATGGAAACTGGACATACTGTACATCATAGCATGAAAGTAGGTTCAGCAGACGCTTCTCAAGACATGGAAAAAATCATTAGGCAGTCTACTTTCAACCCTTCTGCTAAGCACCACTGACTGGGCATGATGACACAGTTATTACTTTTTTCCCTTTTTTTCCCAAATCAATTGCATTGCATTAAGCATCATGGAAGGCCCTCTGAAAATTAGTACCATACATTTGGATTCAACCTGTATACTTTTGATAAAATCGGGAAAGAGTATATAGGTAGGGTTGCCAACCGTCCCTTGAAAACGGAATCGTCCCGTATTTAGGAACCTAAGTACGCGTCTCGTATTGAGTTGTAAAGGGACGCATTCTGTCCCGTAATATCGTCAGAGTAAAATAAAATATGTAATATGTCGATGGAATTAATGAACAACAGTTCCATTCATATGACAATTTACGGTAACGGTCCTAGGCCCTCCCCTGCTCTGTGACCAATGAGCTGACAGCACATTCGTGCATATCAGGATACAGAATCGGCTTATCTTATTGGTCGAGGTAATGTCGCTTGCCAAAGTAGATAGCGGAAGTCAACAAAGCAGCATGACAAATTTGTTGTCCACCACGCAACGCCAGAGATCGATATGGTATGTAAAGAATTATTAGTTCTTTAACCCTCCAATCAAGGTTAATATGGGAATGTTCAATGAATGTCAGCATTGTATGGACAAACAAAATACAATAATTTTGGGTTGGAATAAACAAGTACAATTGATTGACAAGTATGTTAAATAGATTAATAATGCATAAAAGTAATTAATTGATGAATAATAGACAAAGAAATACACACACCACCTTACATTTGTTACAAGTTCAAACATGGATTATTTTATTCTATGGTCAGTCGATATACGACACTTTAACTATAAATATAGTAAAAAAAAAATGTAAAAAATTGTTTACATTATTTTTCTCTTTTATGAACAGTAAGTTGACAAATATGTGAAAATGCTCTGCTGAACTGATTAAAGGTGAGCTGATTTTGATCCTCAACTATGACATGTCTTGCTCATTGTTTTACTCTCCAGTAGTCAAAGGCATTTGTGCCAAGGCAGAAAGCTCATTGCCCTTGGGAACACATAGTGAACATTCTGATTGGAGGACAATGCAACCTTCTAAATTATAGATTACCAAAATATATATGAATTAATTGCCAATATCACAACTTTATCTTGAGAATAGATACTTAAAATTGAGCACTCTGATATCGATATGCCCATCCCTAGTTGAAGGCAGTCAGGTCGGCCATCCCTACCGATGAGGTGTCCCTTATCTATTTTTCAGGGAGTTGGCAACCCTATATATAGGTTTTGCAACTCAAAGATTAGAGACGCAACATCTATATATACACAAAATAAACTTCACCCGTCACGATAAAACTCACAGGTAGGTAAGCTATATTAACTGCACAGTTTAGCTAACGAAAAGCTGGTCAAAATAACTGAGCTTCATATCGGTATTGCATTTAACTGAGAAGACAATGGAGACTAGTGGCTAATTAATGCAAAAACGGAGACTGAGTGCATAGTGGCTAATGTTCTGTTGTATGTTTGGACTAAGCAATATGGTATGACATGATGAAAGCAATACATGATTTTACCTGGCTTGCTTGAAATTTATTGGGGAGTCAACTTGCTTGATTTTTGCCACAGTAACTAGGAACTAATTTGACATTTGAAAGACTTGCACATATTTGACTTCCAAAGTTGGCATTTTACAAAATGTTGCTAGTCCTTAATTCGTCATCAATCATCAGCTAAGGTACCAGTGCGTCATTTTTCATGACGAACTGAATTGTAGTCGTCAGTCCGTACGTCAGTTAAATCTGTTGGTCTGTCTGTCCGTCTCTCCCCCCCAAAAGAATTGTCAGCAAAACGTCCATGACAGATGCGGTTAATGACGATTACTCTGACAGATGAAAGTACGCTTCCGTCAGTGCTTAGTTCGTCATTTTTAAAAAACGTCCAGTCATACGTCATTTGTCACCAAAACAGGCATCCATCAGTGACAGATTGACAGACACGCCAAGCATGCCCACCTCTCCCACATCTAGTGGTTTCACCAAACACGTGTAAAGCAAGTTATTAGAATCCATCACTGGTCTAATAAAGCCAAAATGTCACATCTAAAAGGACTAGACAAAGACTATGATGAGAAACTGTGACGGTCTGCTGGTCCGTCCAATCATCTGTGTTTTGTCGTGATGTCACTGCCCTTTGACTATAGAATATGTCCCATTTCTCGTCCTTCCTTCCACTTGTTTTATTCTTTTCCAAACCCGTCATCCTCATGGGAAGTGTGTATCTGGGTCAAAGATGTTCTTTGAATGCAGTCCTCAACCAACTCTGGAATGACCTCACAGCCCCCACACCACCGCCCCTCCATCGATATACTCCCCCCACACGCTCTTTCAAATATGACTTTTCTCACCCCTTGTGCCATTTCTCCGCCTGACTTGTCTTCTATGTGGAAATCAGCATGGCTGGCTGCACAATTTCACAAGATCTCTCATGCCAAAGAGACCCCAGAGAGGTGGAGCTGACTCCTTTGCCCCTCCACTCATTCAGATTTGAGCCCCTCTTATCTGAACCCGCCTGAGATGTCCCTCTTGTTCTCACCGAAGCATTTGGGATAAAGTCGAGAATTCTGCACTGGTGGCTGCACATTGATGCATCAACACTATGAATTAGTCATTTCTTACTAGTCTGCTCATTCATTGAGTTCAGTTTGTCAGAGTGTGCCACTCCTTTTTTCTCAGACAGTTTGTCTCTCTGACTCAGGCTCTGTGTCCTTATAGCTTGCGCTCTTTTGCATGCAAACACGTAGCAGGGCACGCTGCGCATCTCACACCACAGTGGGTGGTTTATCATTATAAATATTGAAAGAGTGGAACAGTCAGGGTTCCAGCTGAAAGGACCTTTAATTTTGCCATGCCTTCATGATGGCGTAATTGCTCTTGCTCGTTTTGTTTCTGCAGCAGAGTGTGTGCACGCGGGGGGTCTTAATTGCCTCAGAAAGTGAGGTGCCTTCAAACAATCAAGAATGACAAAATCTTTGAAAATAGGTTTTAGTTCAACCTTGGTTCCGTTTTTGGTTGATGGTTTGTTTATGTTTAGAGAATAAAAACAAGCCTCTGTCTGGGACGTTATGTGTTAATTGATATGTTTTTTTGTGTTTGTGAATCTTAATCTGGTTTAAGTATCACGCCCAAAATTGACATTGAAATGTTTTGTACCATGATCACATTTTGTTACAAGAACAAAAATATTCGACCTCTTTTTAGGTCACTAAGATCCTAGATCCTAGCCCTGTGGTTACACAGGGATGATGAAAAATAACCACATCAGCACCATAAGAGACAATAAGATGCCTTTTTAAACAGCCCCAGCAAATGTAGAATTTTGCCACATTAGACATCATGAAATCAAACACTTATTGTAAGATGCATATCATCGCAGATGTAACCGGTGTAACATATAAAAATACTTGACCGGGAGTGTTTTCAACACAACAGGGTGCTAGAATTGAGTGTGGCTTGTTTAAATTTGACCAGCATTCACCATCTTGTCAGCGTCTTCCCAGCTCTAAAACTATAGCCTAATGGCGTAATATAGTCATTTTTACATAGAACAACTGCTTGGAAAAAGGGCTTGATCCTGGCTTGAACAAGCAACAATAACCTATTAGGGGTGTGCATCTCTATCCTATAAAAGATGATTTGATAGGTATCTCAATAAATAAGGACTCGATTTTAAAGTGGAACGATCAACAATTCAGATCAATTTAGTAGGATTACGATTCACTTAGATATTTAAGGTACGGCTCAGTTGAAGAGGTATGATGCAATGCAATGCAACCTATGAATTAACTTGTCAGTGCTGTAAATGTTGCATTCCCTTCAAATATCTATCTTTCCAATAAAAGATTATTCAATATGTATCATGATCTATTTTAAAGTGAAAGAATTTGGTTCAAATCGATGCACTTGGATCTTTTAAATTAAAACAGATTTTACGATTCAACCGATTTTACAATCAGATTTTCTTACACCCATATAAACAATGTCTAAACCAATACTTAGATGCTATTTTCATTTTTCAAAATCGAGGCTTCACAGTGTTACCACTCTGTCACTAGGTATGACATCAGATACGAAAAAGAGGATCTTTTGCTGAGGATAAAGAAAGCCACCGTGAGTGATCAGGGGACCTTCACCTGCCTAGCAGAGAACCGTGTCGGCAAAGTGGAGGCCTCCGCTTACCTGACTATCAGAGGTGGGTAGCTTGTGGTCTCTGCAAGCCCATATTTTATTGTAACTCCCAACTCACAGAACAATCACTTCTTTATTACACATTTTACCAGCGTTATTGCCCCCCTGCTGAAAGGTTGGGCCTGGCCTCAAGCTTTCTTTTCACATAACAGAACAATGCACTTGATAGCTTTACATTTCAGAGCGCAGATTGCTTATGAACAATCTAACCAGTTTTAACTGAAAGGTTATCATCAAGCCCACTCTCTCCATGCGTCTACTCACCGATTAGCCAATCTCTGATATTGCCTTGAAAAGACGTTTCAGTTTTTGATTGACCTTAATACAATGTTTTAGTTTAAGAGAGAAATGGGTGCAGCATGGTAGACATTACAGTGGTATTTTATGAACTTACTCAACCCAATTCCAACCGTTGCTTCATTTCCACATACAGATGTCTTAATGTCTGTGTGAATGTGTTATGTGATGCTGAAAACTGTAAGAGTCAAGGCTTAAAAAGTAGCACTTGAGGGTGCCACTGTTCTATTAGGAATTAGTTCGTGGCATTGGTTCTTGTCCTTCGACCTAATGTGGTGATTGAGAGCCATCTGTTCTACAAACACCATGGATGGAAACCCAACAGCATCTCATTCATTTCTGATTTTCATTATTTTGCTTTCTTTCCCTCTACTCCTCTGCTTTCATTCTCTCTGTGTTGTGACTTTATCTCACCCACACCATTATTGTCACCAGTTCGCCCTGTTGGTAAGTAACAGCTGATCCCATTGTGCATGCGTTTTTGTTTTGTTTTGTTTTTTTTTAAGTCACGCTTTGAGCACTGCTGTGAGGATCCATAAATGCATTCATCAAAATGATAATTTACTGGCACATCTGCATTGTCTCTCAATCACTGACTTTCCCTGTTAGGAGCCACTGAGAATCCATGGATGTACTGTGTCACATTAGGTCTTGTCAACATTTTGACTTTGAGGTGTGAGGCACCCTTATAATGTCTGGTGTTCTGGTAGACGGCTTGTGTGATTAGCAAACAACTAGTTAGAAGAATACCCTTTATGCATGACGTTTCATTTGTAAGATTGCAAATAAGCTACTGTACCGCATGCTACTGTAATATTCAGAGGCGCCCCAGTTTGTGGTGCGACCCCGTGACCAGATTGTGGCTCAAGGACGAACGGCGACCTTTCCCTGTGAGACCAGAGGCAAACCTCAACCCACTGTGTTCTGGCAACGAGATGGCAGCCAGGTGAGACTTTGGCAAAATGTTTCCTATAATGTGCATACAGCTCATGATGAGAGTTATATTGTTTGATGTCATGCTAAGACATCAATATTGCAGCAGGGTAGGGACTGTATTTAAAAAATATATACATACAGTATATACAAACTGATGAAACCAAGGTGACATTGTGTGTGGGTTTTTGTGGCACACACAGATAATGAAGTGGTCATTCATCATCGGTTGATGCTGTTCTGACCAGCCGACTCACATTAGAGTCATTAGAAGTAATGAAAGGAGGCTAATGTCCTTTCCTGCCAGCTTGTCTGCTTGGGGTGCAGAAACAGACAAAGCTGATGCCTCAACTCTCATAAGTGCAGCATAAACACTGTGGGGGACATTCACATTTCGCTTCTTTGCGAGATGATGAATCCTTTTTGGAATATAAATTCTTAAGAATCCCTTTCAACTCGTATTTAATGACTCCTTGAATAGCATTACAATTTGAACAAGTTCAACTCGACTTTATTTAATGAACAATGAACATCACATGACCAGAAAGTGTGTGATGATCATGTGCTGCAAAATCAATGTTGGCTTTAAAAAATGTAATTGGGTACTATATTTTATTTGTTTGAGTTTATTGGACATGGATCTTAAAGCTCAACAATAATGATTATTGTCATAATACCAACATGACTTTATTTTGTCAGACAGTTTTTATTGTTGTGTGGTCAGACAGGTTTTCAGTAATGTTCTTGATTGGACAGGTCCGGAGGTGATCTGGCTTGGCTGTTATCAGTAAAAGTGAACTCAGCTGCACATGCACATTTCACAGATCCATATTAAGAAGGAACCATGTACCTTCATTTAGGAGTTTTACTTTCCAACTTCACCCCTTGTAGGATCTTCTGTTCCCCAACCAGCCAACACAGGGCGACAGTCGTGTGTCTGTGTCTGTGAATGGCGAGCTGACCATTTCATCAGTGCAACGTTCAGACGCAGGCTATTATATCTGCCAGGCCCTCACTGTCGCAGGCAGCATCTTGGCCAAAGCCCAGCTGGAGGTGGCAGACGGTAAGTAAGGAGACCAAAGCACGCACGCCCACTTCATCCAACACATCAAAGTTAATGAACGCAATAAAAAGAACAAAGTTTTGGCATTTTGTATTTTCCCCAAACAATACATTGTCTGTTTAAATCATTTATTTCTTCCTTTACTTCTTTCGTGTTTGACCAAAATCGACCAACGACACAACAAAGACAACAGCATAGAACAAAGGCCTCTGAAAAATGACCATCCTATGGGCAAATACGCTATTCGACATGTAGTAGAATACATTATAGTTAGTACGTTTTTTTCATAATTCATGATTGCTTTTTCATATTGATGTAAATTGCGCTTTAAAATAAACACATAAACAGATCAACTTGAAGCCTTGTTTGAATAATTGATTGTTTTTAAGGCTCCCCCCATTTTAATTTGTAAGCCTCCATTTTCATGCTGCAAATGCCAAGCAGTCGCCAACAGTTATTATTTTTACAACTCTCTCCCTGTGATGAATGTAAGTTGTCTGAAAACACATAAAATAAAACCCCTCTTGATGGAACGGACGTGTTTAGTCTTATTAGACAAATCTTTAATGTCAGCACTAAAGTGCTAAACTGCTTCCTTATCTGTGCCGTTGATTCCCTTCTCCACATTTGTGTCTTTTAATGCATATGGAGGGAGATGGAATGAAGCATGCAGGGGTGATTTCAATGTAGATAAACACAGCAGAGGGGTGATGTCAGATGAAATTTTGGAAATGTCATCACTAACAAAGTACATGATGAGCTCCTTTCCAAGCCAACTCAAGAGATTGGTATATTTCATAACCTCTGTTGGCAGACACCATATGTCACATATAGACTCAAATATAGGATTTATTACCTTTGTGACTAATAGGCATGCAGCATACGACTGTATTTGTTTAAGCTAAATTAGGAACTCAAATCAGCTCTCCCATTACTGTACTTGGAGTCATGTTCCGTGTTAGGCAGATTTATTCCCCAGCTTTTACTGTACAAAACGTAATCTATATCTACGGTGCTAATCCCGCATCACTTTGGAACCATCAGCTGCCTGAGCTCCATTGTTCTGCTTCCATTTATTAGTCTTATGCCCAGTTGTAAGCAAAGGCAAAATGGGCATTTTTGTCTTCAAGGAGTGGATTTTTAATTTCTAAGATAAAACGTCAGCTTTGAGGCTGTGCCTGCTATACGTGTGCCCGCATGTGCACTTCAAATGATTGACACCTCGTCGGCCACGCCTTCTGTCTGCAATTGGTTCTTTTTCTCAAGCACGGTGGCGGTTTCTTAAAAATAATACGAAAGGTACAAGATGGGACTAGAGAGGGATGATTTTATTTTTTTCACAGATCATATTTCTAATGTATTACTGCCATGTCAAACTGAGCATTTGAACAAATATGACAAATCAATTTCACCCAACAGAGAAAGAAAGAAACACATCCCTAACATTGGTCAACGTACTTGAAATAGTACGACTCCCTGCATTAGCTGTGTGTACTTTCACAGACTTGAAGGGTTGCCACAATTGCTCTGGATATCTGTTGACTAGATGTGCTGAAAACATGTTTGTTGCCATAGATTACAAATCCTTGAGGGTTAGGACATATTACCGTCATTCAACATTTAGCATTAAATTGTAATGTTAATGTACAAAATCCAAAATTAGAACAGCCAACAGTTGTTACTCTCTAGTTGCATAATGTCTCAATTTAATCATCATATTTAATATCTCATACTGTTAATTCAAAATGCAGAGTTAAGCAGCAACATGTATTGATTGGAAAGTCTTCTTGAATAGAGGAGTTAATCAATTGTAGTCATGTGCGATGGGTTGGTGGAGGAGTAATTCTGAAACCATAATTATGACATCCTTTCATTATCGCCAAACGTATTGTTTAAAATGGTGTCAAATGATAGTAATGCCATAGTAGGGTGTGCATGACTGTACGGTACTGCTGCTCTGCTTATTGTTTTGTTCTCACCGTTTAGCAGACATTGTGATTAAAAAAAAAGGGAATCTGTTGTAAACACTTGTAAATATGGAGACAGACCTGATAACAGTTGAAAGCAGCAGTGAGAAAATTGGAAGCCGGGGAGTTGTTACAAGGCCCGGTGAGAGCGAACACTCCAGAAATAAATGTTACAGGGTGCAGATGCTGTTTTCTGGATGATATAACATACTTTAAAAAGCTTTTAAAGCGATGCATTGTTGTCCTCCTTGGCATGCTAATTTAAGAGTTTAATTTGTTGTGTTGGAACGGAGAAAAAAAGGCCAGGAAGGTGGAGAGTCATTGCTGGCTAAAACCAACAGGCATGGATGTGCTGAAAGGCGTTATAAAGAAGGTATGGTAATTATCACCACGGGTTAAGCATCATTAATCCTCACCTAGTAATTAAAACTGAAAGGTGTGATGCAGTGCCATGAGCACACTGCTCTACTCTGGAAAAGGCTCAAAATAGTCACTTCCTCTTACAACCAACCCATCAGATTGAGTTTTAACATATTGAAACTGCAATAATTACAATCACTAATTAGCACCTTCTGACAAGGTCATATTTTTCCTTGCAAAAAAGGCAACATTTTCCATTATAGACAATATGAAGTCACCAGCTGATGGCAAGTCTGTGCCATCAAAACGATACGTAGTTCAAGAAAGGTTTCAATTATAAGAATTAATAACATCGATTCCTTCACGATTATCCTCAGCCCTGAAGGACCGCCCACCGCCAATCATCCGTCAGGGCCCCTACAACCAGACACAGGCATTAGGGAGTGTGACAGTACTCAGGTGTCAGGCTTCAGGGGACCCACAGCCCACAATTACCTGGCGAAAGAACGGGATCAGCCTGCTGGGAAAAGATTCACGGTTTTCCCTGCTGGAACATGGCAGCCTTCAAATACAGAGTGCCAAGGTGAGTTGTCTTGATTTATCTGTCCTCATTACTCATACCTTATTTACATTTCGACTGTAATTGAGTAAATGTTGCCTTATTATACACAAAACATTCACAACACTATGACCACTGCCACAAGAGAGAGGCAATGGACTGTATCAAAGTTAATATTGCTCCATTTTAATTGACACCATCAGAGAAATTCATTGAACAATACGTTGGTTGTTGTGGTTGTGGCATAAAAATATTCTGCATCATGCCGGGAGCTGTTTCTAATAATTTCAGTCTGAAGTAGTAAGATTTTCATTTGAACTGAATTTGTAGAACACAGTGCACAAGTTGCACTGTACATGGATGCATTATTCTGATGAGGGGTATAAATGTCAAGTTTCCTCAATTAACAGTCATGTCAATTTGGGTTAAAACACAAAACATAATAAGAAATATACGAACAACAGTGTCATTTAAAAGGATGAAGGGAGCGTATAAAAGTATAAGTTCTTTAAGAGTGCCTTTTTGTAGGAGTTTGTGTGGCACCAGTCTGATTCAAGGACTCGAGGACAGGGACTGTTAAAGGCAGTTGGATGGGGCTAATATAATGGAGGGACTTAAATATGCAGGGTCCTGTCTCTGTGTCAAAGTGCTCCTCCTATGTCGCTCACCTCCACTATCTCTTGAGAGAGAGCCCAACTGCCTGTGGTCCCAGAGGCTTTGCCAATATGAACAAGATGATCATATCAGGGCTTCAGTATTTCCCGTGTCAGCACTCCTGATGATAATGTTGATGGTTCTGGGAATGGAGGATGACTATTATTGGAGGAAATCAATTAAGGAAATTAATGTCAGCTTTTACTGGGCTCTTCTTTTTTTTTCATTGGGTGGCTTTAAGGTTTTTTTCTCATCCACTCTCAAGCTTGTCTCGAGCCAAATGCAGGCCAGTGAAGGTTAATGCATTTTTACTGTACTACTAGCTGCAAACCTCCTTCGAAAGTCCAGACTGATGCAAGAGCTTGTAGCAGCCATCTGGGATCACAGTTGCAAAGACTATTGGATTCACGCTCACATACCAACAGAACATGCCTGAAAGCTATGCTTTTTGCAATTTGAATGAGCAAAGAATACTAAGACATCTTCATTGTTGTATAACTAATATTGTTTAAACTTGTTACCTCTACCGCAGAGGTCATATTGTTGGATTTTTGGTAGAATATTTAAAGTGAAAAGAGAAGTGTGTGCTAAAGCTGAAGTAGCGTGTGTGTTTGAAAGACAGGCCGCCGTTGCTTGTTGAGCATTGCACAGTTTTAAGTAGTACATACAGGATATCATGTTAAAAAGCTAAAATGATCCGACAAGATTGTCATTCGGATACTGACTACGTTTTGGTTGTTAATTTAAGTTTGCTGCTCATTTTAATGATGAGAAGACCAATGATGTTGATATCTCTGTTTTAACCTGTATAGACACTTTGATACAATAAGTCTGTAAAATAACATATGACCATCTTAAAATGGTATATATGACAGTGAATCCATGACAGCGCGGACTATGGAAGAAGGCTATATATATATAGCTTCAAGCTGTTTATCACAGTTCGAATTCTATTTCCTTTTTAGCTGTCTGATTCTGGCTTGTACACGTGTGTGGCTACCAGTTCCAGTGGAGAAACATCATGGAGTGCTTACTTGGATATCGCAGGTATGCGGCAGTGAAGGTTCTACTCCTGTGAAGCAGTTGCTATGTAACGTTGCTTCATTTTATTTAGGGTTTTATTCATATTGACTTTATTTATTTATTTATTTTCTTTATCAGATTCCACTGACCCCATTGACTTCCTGTCCAACAACTTGACAGCCCTGCCAGGGCCGCCCTCCAAGCCAGAGGTCACTGATGTCACCAAGAGCAGCATCTCGTTGTCATGGGAACCGGGGCCAGAGGCTGGCTCCTCTGTGTCCTCCTATGTCATTGAGGCCTTTGGGTATGTCTGTGACCCATGGCCTTGAGCCATGTTTAGTGACCCCAAAAAAAAGCAGATGGGAGGGGGTTTTGTTTGAAAGCAAACTAAATAAATATTCAAAGTAGCTAACCTTAAAGTTTTAAACAAAAGTGACATTTACTTGTGGGATTTACATTTAAACGGTGTTTGTTTGGCATTTAAGGATCACTTTGATCAGTATATGACAACTGTTTTTCTTTTTATTTAAATTCCTGACAAGACTACAAAGTTGTTTCATCTTTATTGCAGAATTTACCCTGTGATGAGGAAAGGAACAATCTTAAACAATTTCAGTCTTTTTATTTGACAGGATCTTTTGTTCCTCACCATTTTGTTTGGTTTACCTGCATTTTGGTGTCCGATTCAATTTTCTGTCTGGTATAAGAACAAAAAACAAAATAAAATAAAAATCCCTCGAGCTCATGGATATATCCTTGCTTTTCAAACAGTCAGTCAGTAAGTAACAGCTGGCAGACAGTGGCAGACCATGTGAAGACCACAGAGTTCACCGTCAATGACCTACGACCGAATACTGTCTACCTATTCATTATCAGGGCAGTCAGTGTTCAGGGGCTAGGAGACCCGAGCCCCATGTCCAAGCCTGTGCGGACACAAGGTACAGAGAAAGACACTAGAAGATAATCATGGATCCTTTGAGACAAGCATCATAGTTTAATTCAAATCACCTGATCTTTCCTGCTGTTTTAGATATTAGTCCCACTGCACAGGGAGTGGACCATCGTCACGTACAGAAGGAGTTAGGGGACGTGGTGGTCAGCATGCACAACCCCGTAGTGCTCAGCTCCACTTCAGTGCAAGTCACATGGACCGTAAGTACTCATAGCTAGGAGGCTGTTTCCATCTGAAACTGAAAAAATAAATACATGGCCAGAAGCACGATGCCAATTAATCAGAACAGCTTACATTTGGAGCACCATTTCTCAAAACAAACTTTCAACAATCGTTTAAACAAGTACCACAACGCAATATTGATGTGAGCCTTGAGGCTTGCACTCCACCGTTATAGGCAACTAAGCCAAGAGATGCTATTCACCTTGTTAGAAGCATTATGGGAAGCCCCTGTAGTATCTTGGGTTCAAATTACCACATATTGATATTTGTATATTTTTAGTCCACAGTGAAGTACAACAAAGTATGACTGCAGTTCCTAAAATGCTACATGAACCAAGTGCAACGGTGGCATGAACTGAATTTGACAGTAATAAAAACCTCCATAGCCGTACAGTTTAAAAATGCATCTCAAGTACTGTAATACTGTCTCTTGAACCTCGTACTATTCTCTTCTCTCAGGTGGACAATCCTTCCCGATTTATTCAAGGCTACCGTGTTCTGTACCGCCAGACATCAGGGCTGCCATCTCCAGGACCATGGCAGATCCAGGACTTAAAAGTCTCCTCACAGAGGGACATGACTCTTTTGGGCCTGAAGAAAGGAATTGTCTATGAGATTAAAGTGCGACCATACTTTAATGAGTTTCAGGGCGCAGACAGTGAATCCATGACAGCGCGGACTATGGAAGAAGGTAAATAATTTTAATAACAGCACGCATCTTTGTACTTAATGTTGCAGGAGTAATGTATTCTTCATTTTGTTGATGCATGAAAATGATTTCTGTGTAAATGTTATAAATTAAAGTGGTAATAGATAATGATATTTGTAGCACAGCCACCCACGGATCCATGTGCACAGTGTGATACAACAGGCAGAACAGCCAGAGTTCGGTGACAAGTGCAGACCTCTGTGGTTTGGCAGACAAGGGGGATGGGTGGCTATTTGAGATGGGGACTTAAATATTGGCTCAGATCTGTACTTGCCTCTTTTTGGACCCCTGCGGGCATATGTCTGCCACAAACCAATACTTGACCTGTTTGACATGACCCACCCTTTTCAATAACACACACAGACACATAGAACGAATACAGTATATACTTTGAGTGTGCTGTAGTTTTTTGTTCAATCCAGGCCCAAGGTCATCCTACAAGCTACATCAGTCTTCTTAATCAGCAAACAGATTTAGCTCAGGTTGTTAGGATTAATAGTGACTTGATGCTGGAAAATGATAGCTGACAATCCTTAGGCAACAATCCAATCATAACTTTTTCCCCATGTAAAAAGATCAGTATGATAACTGAGCAGCTCTAAACAAGCTATTAGGAGAAATACCCTGGAAGGTGCTTCCAGTCACATTGTAGGAGCATTTGTTATTTCCAGTGGACAAATCTGGCAGCAGATTTACAGACTGGCTTTCTGGTGGGTGTGACGATAGGGAGTGTATCTCCAAATTGCAACCTGGCCAGGTGCTGCATCAGCCGAACCAGGCAGCAGTCCAGCTTGAACGGAGAGCTAGTCAAGATAAGGCCATTAATGTGGGAGAAATCTCCAACTTGCAGAATTTCTGTTTCATGGCAACACATGAGAGGACCTATCTGGGATTGTGAACATGCGCGTCTGCAAAAAAAAAACAAAAAAAAAAACGAGGACCTTACCTCACTGGAGCCCAATTAAAATGGCCACACGGGATTATTGGAGGATTTTTCCAACTGAGGTAGCAATTTTACTTTCTCTGGAAAAGGTATTAGGGAACAGAAAAAATATCCATTAATCTAGAGCCAGAAATGGATTGCACAGCAGAAATTTTCAGAAAAACACTTATTATCTGCCACAGGCAGATACTCAAAAGGGCGCTGCATTTGTGCAACCTTGCAGGGCTGGCTCTGAGGACTAACAGAGCAAGCACATGGTGAGGTGTTCAACCCTACATCCAAAGTCCCAGTTAAAATTCGAAAATGTTACTGCCACACGGCTGATGTTGGCAGCTTAAGGAGGGAGACAATGTGATACTACCCATTCACATCACAAATGCCACATGTGGGGGTGGGGCTGTTTGCTAATTCATGTCTCAAGTAGCTTACACGATGGGCTCATTAGCGGAGCAAGTTCTGTTTACCAGATTGCATCCTGCAAAGGAGCAAATTAAGCAGCTTTTAGCACATTTTGTTATAGTGGCACAATGGGTACGTTTTGACTAGGATGCACTGTGCTATGCATCATTTAGATTGAAGTATCAGCTATGTATTTATGTACAGGCTGTGCATATTATTGAGTAACGTACTTGGCGGGCATTGGTGATGTCTTCAATGTTTCATTAAATGTTTGAATGTTGGTATCGTTAGTATTTGTTATTTGAGAATATTCATTTAGGCAGACTTGTGGTTTTCCATATGTGGAGAATAATTAATAAGTAATCCTAATTTTAAACAAATCTACAATTCAAACCGCTTGCCGTACCTCAGTTAGAGATAGTGCTCGTTTGTGACATTCTCTCTCTCCCCTTTTGTAAAATGAAACCTATCTGAAAATGTCAAGTCACAGCGAGCATTTTACCATGCAGCCAGGTGACGGACAATACAATCACATCATGGCCCACCTACTCTGCAAATCGCTGCAATGTTGTACGTATAAATGCTTCGCCTAAAGATAGCATTATTATTTTGTATCTTTTTAATTGGGTTCCACCTAATCGTTCAGTCCAACACAGTTTGGAGCATTACAAAGGATTTAATGGAAACTGTGGGCCCCAAGCAGTTTAGTAGTCCATTCTGAGAAGATAATGTGTTAAATTGCGTTGATTATAGCGGTGGAGCCCTGCCTCTCCAATACGCCCATATGGGTCACCAGGCCAGGTAGCTACATGTAAAAATTAATTAGAATTTTCCTTGCAAGGCAATTACATGGCAAAAAAAGATAAAGCACAATGAGCATTTCTATTTATTTCCCATTTATTGTATTTTCCATTTGACCCATCAGCACCCAGTGCACCCCCACAGCAAGTGACAGTGTTGACTGTAGGAAGCAATAATAGCACCTCCATCAGCGTGTCATGGGACCCTCCACCGTCTGACCAACAGAACGGCATCATCCAGGAATACAAGGTAAGAGTCAGGCTTGTGTTCTTGGACAAAAACATCCCTATACATTTGAATAGATAACCTTAAAATGGATTCTGTCAACCTGTTTGTCTTTGGCAGATCTGGTGTTTGGCTAACGAAACCCAGTTTCATGTGAATAAGTCTGTGGATGCAACCATCCGTTCAGTGGTTGTTGGGGGTCTGCAGGCTGGGGTGCCGTACCATGTGGAGGTAGCTGCAAGCACCAGTGCAGGGGTGGGGGTCAAGAGCGCACCCCAGTTTATCACCTTGGGTAATCCACTCACGCACACACGCACAACTGAAGTCTGGATAAAATGAGCAAATAATGGGTAGACCAAGGTGTCCATCACAGTTTGGGGTCCGAGAAAATGATTTATCAATTTAGCACCCTGCAGAAAGAAGATTGCTCTTTACACTGTAGACATCTACTGAAAAATCAATAGTGGTTCATTACATGTAGTGTTTGGTAACACTGCCAAGTACTGTTAGCCATATCAATAATCCACTTCAATATATGGGCTGCAGTCGCTAACAAAGTAGAGAGTGATTTTTTTTGCTGGAGCTTATCAGCCTATCACTTCTTATAAAACAGCAAAAGGATGCTAAGAGTATATAAGCCCAGAGTCAATATTGGAGCCGAGGACAGATGCTCCTCATCTACGACTTTTGACTGATAAATAATAACAGCCTTAACAGACAGGGAAAGGGAAACAGGCCTGTGGGCTGCAGCTTAATGATGTGTGTGTGTGTGTGTGGGTGTACGTGCATGTGTGTGTGTCAGGATTGGGGGTTCCTGCCGGAGACTGTGAATCTAATTTCACAGCACAGTAGCTGCAACAGAAAATCAAACTCTGTCAGAGCTGCTCTGTCAATCTCGTGTCTTTTAGGCTCAACTTGATAAGTACGCTGCTGAATTGATTAACTCTGCCTATATATTGGATGCACTGATGCTGTTTATTTTCGTTATTTATTTTTATTTAGTTATTTTAGATGTTTTCCGAGGCACAGAGTTTGTCTCCATGTGCCTTGTGATCTAAGTAGTAATAAAAACGAATGAATGGTTGTTGTTTTCAATCAAGTAGAACAGCGCTGCATCAAATGGAGAGGTTTTTCAATAGTTTTGTTGATTTAGCGATATGATAAGGTCAAATTAATTGAAAATATGTTTCCTTTCCCCGTGGTTGCATTTGTGCATTGGGGTCCCCAGGTGCAGAACAGAGGGATGTCATGACGGGATCGGAGGGCAACAATAGCATCTCAGATGTGGTGAAACAGCCGGCCTTCATCGCGGGTTTGGGCGGAGCCTGTTGGATTGTTCTCATGGGCTTCAGTGCCTGGCTGTACTGGAGGAGAAAAAAGAGGAAAGGACTCAGCAACTATGCAGGTAAAAATCAATTTACATGGTTCTGCATCAATACAGAATCTCAAAGCTCATTTGGTCTCTCGCCCCAATGAGACTTGATGTCATCACAGATTTGACTCCATTTGAGCTGGCTAAAAGGCAGAACGATATGAATATATTCAGCACTGGTGGAAATAGGCTGTATTTACTTTTATCCACTGTGCATTGGTGTGCATCAAATGTGCCACGCTCCATCGATAGTGTGCCTCGGCGCTGTCATACAGTCATGTGAGATAAGTAATTTTACATCACCTCCCATTATCAGACCTTAGAGAGTGTTGTTTGCACATTAACATGAAGCACATTAAGATTTAAGGATGAATGATATATTTTTAGCCCTTTGGTGGATTGTGGGCTGCATGTCCGTTATCATAATTTGTATTCCAGTCACTTGATTTTCCGGTTTAATAGGGATTTACATGATTGAGTGCTGCATCTTTTATCTATTTTCTTAAAGTAAATTAAAAACATCATTGTACAACAACAAAAATAGTGATTTTCAGCTGTGGTAAAAAAAAAAAAAAAAAGAATGTATCGATACTAGCCGCTAATGCCAATCACTACCTCTATGTTTTTATACAAAGAGGTAATAATTGGATATTTCTCAAATGCTGACATTAACCAATGATTCACTTATCACTAGGGCTGGTTCATACTTAAATTATTTGCTAATTGAGACGCCATACTCTACCTTTAGCCTGGAGTAAACTTAATAATGACAGAGTGAAATCCCTCACTAGCTAAATACGTTGACTGTTCATTTGGCAGATTTATGTTTGACTTGAATCTGTTTTTCCTTTTTTCAATATGGATTCCTCTTGTTTTTTTGTCATTGCAGTTCAATCCTTCACCTTTACCCGAGCAGGTATGCTTTTACACCATGCATTGTGTTTTAAATATCGCAACAGTTTAGCCAACGTTTATTCAAAATGCCAGCAATATGGTAAAGTTTTGTTGATGCCAATATCAAATTGACTTGTATTTTTCTCTTTACCTTAAGTCACTTTCCAAAGAGACAGAGGTCTGATCAGAAATGGAAGGTAAGAGTTGTTTTTACTTTCTAGAATGACTTTCAGTCTACCATCGCAATGACAAGTACTCATTTTAATGCCTTAACTGAAGTCATTTCATGTGTTGAGAATTAGAATTTGATTACACTTTCCAATCTTTCCTTCTCATACCAGTGTATGATGTTCAGTGATGTACTGTGTACTCGGTGATCATTAATCACCCTTTTCTTATGAATTCTACTAATTAAAGAAGGCAGGCTGCTGCTCTTCTTCACTGCTAATGTAAGGGCGAATGGGGAGGTCATGAGTGAAGGGTAGAGGTGATGAATGTGCTATTTAAAAAGTGTCAACCTATTTGACTTTGTGCAGGTTCCTAAAAGTTTGAAAGAATAGTGTGCCAAACTCGCCACTCAAATCCATACGATATTCAAAATATGCTAGTTGTATTGATTTCTGTTGGTTTTGATGCAGAAGACACCTCGCCTGTGTTGGCTGCCAAAATGTGGTAATGACAATGACAGGGTCTCAATCTCAATCTCAATCTTAATTAGAAAATGGTCCTTGCTAATAATCGGAAATTAGGTCTCATAATGAGTGTTTCAATTCACAGAAAAGTAGGCAATTCTTTGAAGCAAAAACAGAAATAGATAAGAAAGCACAATTAATACGGTGCCAACTAAACAATCACATAATACCATAGCTATGGCAAATGTTGCAAAAGATGAACTAAGATAAATACCACAATAGATTAACAAACACACATACACGTTGTTACAGTGGCACTTGCTTTTTTGATGTATGCAAATGCTTGTATATGTGTATTTTACAATAGAAATTATTGATATAATTGTTAAACACCTTAGAGCTATCATCAAGTCAGCTGTAAACAATTCCCTTGGTGCTTGGCGAGTCAGGTCCAAATGGAAAATTCCCCGCGTGTGCTAGCGCATTAAGTAAACATGCAAACAGGCCGCATGAAGCATGCAAATGTATTGCCCGTTTTACGGCAGCTGGTACTACAGCCAAGTGGTCTGTTTTTTCTTCCTGAAATGCTTCTCACAAATTTCCTTTCCAAAAGTCAACACTTTTATACATTACAACTGTATTTCACAGCAACAAAATCGACGCCCCATTTCCTAAACCACTTTATGGTCCTTTTCTGTCTCTGTTGCCATGGAGACGATGCAGCCATGTAGTTGCACTGCCAGAGGCGGTCCATGATTCTCAATTTAAAATGTAAATTTTTGTTGTGCTAAGGCTATAAAGCGGATTAAGTGTGTATTCAGGCCGGCCTGGTTTCTCCTGGGAGAGTTTTGGCTTGTGGAGTTTAAGGGGAGGCAGAAGCCAGATATATAGACCTGCCATGTTATGCCCCGCATGTTCTTTGCACTCTTGTTTGTGCTTCAGGCTTCTCCATGGGATAAAATATATTCACAATGGGTATTCACATCACTTTATTTTTATCACAGCGGGAAAAGCAAGATTATTAAAATGCATGCTGATATTTATTTAATTCCTTCCTTTTCTTCTCTGCGTCTCTTTGCATATTTGTCCCTCAGCCGTCCAGGGCTGTTGAAAGCGGGTGACCCTGGCCTACCCTGGCTGGCGGACTCGTGGCCCTCCACCAGCCTTCCAGCAAATGGAGGATTGGGGAGTCCGAAAGGCAGCAGTAACTTTGGCCGAGGAGGTAAACATTGCTGGCTGATGGGAGTTACAGCTAGCATTGCCTGGCCCGACAGTTTTGATGTTCATCATTTGTTATCCGTAGTGACAAGGGCTGACATTAAAACAAACACGCAGAGAAATTAAAAGTGCCTTTGAGGGCTATACTTTGCTAATGTGATTTGACAAGCCTGATATTTGGGATTAAATTTGTGCTATTACATTGGCTTTTTGGCCCCTTTTTCTCTCATGCTCTGCTATTGTGTGCTGAGCTTGAGAGTTTAATCGGGGTTTACGTGCATGCTGCGTTTACGTGTTTGTCAAGCTCAGGAGAGGTCTGGTCAGCTGCAGGGCTGAGCATCTTCATGTGAACACTCCACCGGGCTTCCTCAGCATGATGCATGTTAATTATGGTTGCAGACCATCACTTCCATTCAGATCATGTCTATTTATGAGCTATTTCTTTGAACAAATGAGCAGAACAAGAGCAGCAGGGAGTGTTAATGACCTTAAAGATTATGAAGATCATGTCATCTAAACTTCAGATGATGCCGGTAACACCTCACTTCTTTGTCGCAGATGTATTACCCTCTGCAGCGGTTGAGAAGACAGGCACCATGCTGTCGGATGGGGCCATCTATAGCAGTATTGACTTCATGGGGAAGGGCGGTTACAGCAGCCCCGTGCAAGATAGCCAGCCCACCCCTTACGCTACCACCCAGATACTCCAGTCTAACAGCTTCCATGAGTTGGCTGTAGACAGACCAGATCCCCGCTGGAAGGCTTCTCTGCAGGCCCAGCAGGAAATTGCCAACCTGGGATACTCGCTAACTGATAGACGCCCAGCCACCGGTACAAATGTGTGTTAGTGTGTGTGAGTGCTGGACCGAACTGTACAGAGAAATGCCCAGGAACAAAATATTGCGTGACAGTTAGTTTTTTTAGAAGTAGAATTCCTGCAAGGGAGTTGGCAAACTGAGCCATAGAAAGTGCAAAGTGGAAAAGAGCAAATTTATTTACATATTCACTGCAAATGAACCCTTAGGATAATGCTCTTAATTACTCTTCTGTCTTCATCAGAGTTCTACCCTGGGAGCTTATCTAGCCCAGAAATGTCAGACAATCATGACGCATTTCTTTGGGTTAACTTGATTAGCAATGCATCAGCGTTATTAGTTATGTATGTGTATATACATATCCATATATACTGTGTTAACATAGTCAGTAGGATTCATGGAGGCATTTCTGTGTGCGCTTTTGAATATTCACAATAAGCTTTGTGCTCAGCTAAATGTCACGACTACCAGAGATAAAGTAGAAGAAGCTTTATGAAAGAGGTTTGCCTCAGGTTTTGATGCCTATTTAAGAAATATCGTAACATTTTGAAGTCACCATATGCCATCAGCATACAAAAGAGAGTTGATGAATAAAAAAATTGTGGTTGGAAATAAGTAGACTAAAAGCATCAGCATGTGTGTGTCGAAAAGGGCTAACACATTGTAATATTTGTATGAGTGCACACAGGGATTTGTTAGCATGGCAACAAGAAGATGTACACTTTCATCTCTTGTTACCCACCCTCAGGTGCAAAGGTAGGGAAGAAAAAGAAGGTGAAGGGTGGAACAAAGACCCCTAAATCAAATGGGACATGTTGGGCTAACATGCCCCTTCCTCCACCACCCATGCACCCTTTGCCTGGTACTGAGGTTGACCTTGACCATTACCCCCAGGAAAGCCACAGAGGAGGGTAAGATGTGTTCATATCTCATCAGTTGACTCACACGCAAATATGAAACCACAAGCACACTTTGAAGCTAACATAGAAACAGAGGTCAGATCCCCTCCACCTTTGTCCTGGTCATGCCAACATTGTCATTTAAACACTCACTCGTAACTTCATCTAAGCTCGCTGATATTATTTAAATTCTTAACAGTTATGTGTTTTGAGTTATTCAGGCTATCGTACCATCTTGGAACACAAAGCATTGTGGGTATATAGCTAGTAGAAAGTACAGTAAGTACTCAAATGTCTATCATGTAGTGTGAGCCACATCCTAAATGATGTTGTGTCGCCGTGTTTGATGAACAGTTAACTTTCCCAGAAGTGTCTCTGTTATGTGGACCCACACACTGACAGCATCAAACGCAGATACATGAAAACATAAAATCTGTTGATTAAATCGTAGTAAAGCAAAACACTTGGTTTACTCTGAATTTTGGTTTCATTCAATCTAATGTATCAAGGTCCAGTTACCGATCAAGTGCAATTCTACACCACAAGAAACAGCACAATAATCACAATAATATATTGAATTTAATACCTTGCTTACATCGGCAGTAAAAATATTATCTTTGTAGAGGCGTATTTTTTGCTGAATTAAATTGAGCATTATACCTATGTATAAGAACTGAGAGTGTGTTGTTGTTGTGTAATATTCTAACGAGCTACCCAACGGTGGAAAATCAACATAATTATAAAATAGTGAATGTTGTTCACCAGGTATGACAACAACAGTTGGGCTCCGCCTCTATCGCTCCCGTCCTACCGTCACCAGAGTTTGGACAATGACGTTGAGGAGGAGAGGGGACCTACTCCACCTCTAAGAGGAAGAGCTTCCTCTCCAGCAACAGCAGCATCTTACAACCAGCCTTCATCATCATCTCTCAGCTCAGCCCACCATGAGGAAATGCAGTCTATTTTGCAGGCCCATTTGGATGAGCTGACCAGAGCGTACCAGTATGAAGTAGCCAAGCAAGCATGGTAAACATCACCACTGGCATTCATTTCAATTTGATATAAGTAAGGTACAAAGTGCACACAACATATTCAACAAATATCTTTGATTTCGTCACTCATTTGCTCATATAGGTTTCCCACTCCCATTGAAAATCAGTTGCAAAGGGGCATCAGCCTATTAAAAGGGGCTTCCGTCTTGGACAGATGGGCATAAAGCCTATCGGGCGGTGGATGTAAAACCCACAGCGAATGGCAGAATCTTCCATCCGCAGCACACCCTCACCAACCCCCACCTCCATCCCCCTCAATATTGTTTTAAAGGGACATAAGCCATGTGTGGTCTCCCCGGGCAGCACAGAGCACAGTGCTTCGCATGCCACTGATCTGCCATCTATGTTTCTTGATAGAAAAAAAAAAAAAAAGATATCTTCTAATATAGTGCTTCTAATGGAGCCTGGAAAACACCAAAGAAATGCGTGGATAGTAATAGGTGGGTTTAGAAAAACTCTCTGTTCTGACATCACTCAATAGAGTTGATAATTAGGCATGATGGCGGGATGTGCACTGCCATGTAGAACAGCTGTAGAAGAGATAACAGCCGTGTCGGGGACAGCCTTTGACCATCCAGATATCCTTTACCCACTCCATTTTGAACCCCACTGTTTGCATAACACCCACCAGCACCGGGCATATAATCAGTTCAGTGACTGCAGACTTTTCGGATCTGCGCTGATTCTGCATCCTGGGTCTTGTTTTTGTTTTATATTCAAAGCATGTGTTACGTTACTTATAAGTGCCTTATGGTCATTAATATCCTATTTGTGTTTGCACCGTATCAGGCACATGAAGAGCAATTCGAACATGTCCAACACTACCATTCCTCCAATGGACTTCATGTCTTCAACGCTGGGCTCAGATTTGGGAGATACCCGCCTCTCCGAAGATGAGGAGGAAGATCGATACGCTATGGTGTCAAAGAATTTGTGCGGCTTTGATTACACTCCTGGACACACTATGGATAACCTTGAGGTCTCAGGTATGTTTGACAAGGCTGACACTGAGAGGGGAGACTAACAATTTAGGCTGAATTTACACTGCGTGTCTAACAGGCTAATTTGGATTCAGTACCAACATCAGATTTGTTTTGTTTGGGTAGACGTGTCTGTGTATATTCTGATAATGTCAGGCTCACATTAACCGGGTTGAGCCACTCTATTAGTTCAGGAACATTGACAGCTTGTCACGTGGGGGATTTTGTTGTGGAGGCAAAAGATAGGTGGATAGAGTGTAGGAAAGCAGGCGAGGCAAGGGAAGAGTGCAGGGTAATTCTAAAGAAAACATCCACCCCCGAAAGTCAAACAGATACTGCATAGCAGGATTAAAAAAAAAAAAAAAGTCCACAGGAACAAAGTGAACGAAGAAGGAAGAACACAGGGGACAGACTGACCACTGATGATGGGACATTTGAGGCCAAGGCTTTGAGGAGAGTACCGAGTAGGAAATTGCTTGCCACTTGGATGCATGTATTGACTTGCTGTTCACTTGAACCATGTGCTGTAATTCAGCCTAACTCAATATCCTCCCTATCATTATCATCCAATACCTCACCACTTTATTAGCATCATGCGAAAAGTAGTTAAATAGTAATGAAGTGGATATTTGCTGCAGGAGTATGAAATGTAAACAGCAATACTGCCAGACAGAGAAAAATGGCAAACAAAAAAAAAAACTACATTTGTCTTCTAAAGTATCCACATTCAAATGAGGTTCCTTTCTGTCACTGTAAATGTTTGTAAAAGTTAAATTCTGGCAGGTTATTAGAATTCCCTTCAAGTTATTTGAGTAAAGGCATCAAAACCTAACACTGCATATACAGTATAAGTGAAGTGCTCTGTTGAAAAGTTTTATGTTTTAAAGCGAAGAAAGGATGCATTTATAAATAGGATCCCTGTCTTGGAGAGAAACATGACAGCGTCTCCCACAGGGATTAAAATACACCATTTTAGACGGCATTGTTTGATAGGGTAATAGGAGGATTTGTACAGTATCTTGAATATGTGTTTTTTATAGTTTCATATGCTATTGTGGGGCAAAATACAGATCAGTGGGACTAAAAATAATCACAAATATTAGTAACGCAAACATTACTTATTGTTTGTTCGCCTGTCAGTTTTGGTAAATTGCTGTATAACTGCGAGCAAAGCCTGATTGTTGGCAGGATGATGTCATCATGCAAGAGTGTTTTGGCAATTTTCTTCTCCCATAAGACGTTCTTTTTTAAATAGAAATAAGATAATTTTCACCGGTATTGGTTTGTTTGTGTGCAACTCGAGCAACAGTGACCTTTCTAAATGACAATGACCGTAATTGATTTTGGAATTTTGGTGATTTTTGGTTTTGGTTTATTTGAATCTCAAATTAAAGAAATGAAAGACAAATGTTCATTTTCATTTGCAGGTAAAGGCACACAGTTGTGTCGTTCAGACAGCTCTGGTACAACAGATCGTGGTCCGCAGAACACACACAGCCTTGGTCACAAGAGGGTTCAGCTAACTGGCCTGAAATCTCAGACAAACAAGGTTGGAACGCTGCCCAGACGAAAAGACACCACCCAAGAAGGTAAGCTAAGTCTTTATGAGCTTCACTCATGATTGTATCCAAGAGGCATTGGAGTGGAATATTTTGAAGTTCCTGCAAATATTTTCAAACTCTCAATTTGTGCCTGTGAAAATCCACAAGTTCATTTTGATACAGTGTGATCTTCTCTGCCCATGCATTTCCATGAAATCAGTTTGCCTGATCGGTGTTGTTTGCCCAATGTGTCCATCTACCATCCAATCAGCAGCCCACGCACCTCAAGTCAAGGGCCTTCACAGCACCGGTTCCCGCATGAACAGCTCATGGGCCAGTGCAGCCTCAGACCCTGCAGACGAGTGCATGGTGACCGTTTCCACGCTAGAGCGGCAGCATATGGGTTCCTGGGGCGACACCTCAACATCCAGAGGCACGCTCAGTCGGGCTTCCCACAAGAGACCAGCCGCAGAAGCCTCCCACAACGAGCACCTTCTCACAAACAGCAAAGAGAAAAGGGATCACTGTAAGTGTCAACAATTTTTTGATGAAGGTGCAAGTCTCCTGTAGAGTTTATCTTTATATATATAAAATCAATGTAGATGCTAAGTTTAGTGTTTACGAAGTGCAATCCACGTTTGCATATTTCAAGCAACATGAAGTTGGATATATTGTAGGGCACCTGTGGGTGCAGAGCATAGTTTACCATCACCAGAGTGTGAATGTGTGAGTGCATCAATAATTTATCCACTGTGAGCGTCTTTGGATGTCCGAAACAGCATTACATAAAACTAATGCATTATTGTTATTATAGAGCCGGTATTGTTTATAATGATAAAGATGAAGTAATTGCTTGTTTGTTCAAAAATACATTTGAAAAGACCATTAAGAAATAATCCCATTTTAAAATTGCAATTACATATTGAGAGAAAAAACATCTAAATTGGTTTATTTTCCTAAATCGTTCAATTCTAGGAGAGTCATAATTGATTTTGAAGGGACAGTGTTGTTGCCTCTTTTATCTTCAGTCAGTTTGTCATTTTTTTTGTTTGCCTTCATTATGTTTCATAAATCATACTGATTACCTTGACAGTGCTCTAAATTATTGTTGAAACCTGTGCATTATATTTTTCAAAATATTTCATTTATTCTGTACTAATGCAATATTAAAGCGGCACTGCTTACCTTTTTTAGTTAGTAATTTTCACCAAAGCCACTATTAGAGGATATAGTGCTGTTTAAGCCGATTAGCTCCTCTAACCCTTACCCCCTTTTTTTTTTTTTTTTTTTTTTTTTTTCTGTAAGGCGAAGATGCCATAAAAGCAGTATTCATGCTGATATTATGGTACTGTTCTCTTGTGTTTTCAGAGTCTGTTGCATAGATGTCCCTGGACAACTTGTTTCAAAGTGCTCTGAGATTATAGCTCTTTGAGTGACTCGGAATGATGATTGCAAGATGGAGAGGAAACAGAATGAAGTTAAAGGAACATGAAAATACAGATCTGTAAATGACATGTACAGGACACAGACACCACTCTCACAGTGTTCCCTTCATACCCCCTACTTCAAATGAGTAAACTGTACGGCCACTTCTGTTATGTATCACTTCGCGTAGCCTACAACAATACACACAGAGGAGGTGGAGAAGAAAAATCACAACAAAATGACTAATTAAAATGAAAAAGGACTTGTATAATGTGTAAATATATTTTGTATGTATCTGTATACTTTTATTTTGCTTTGCTATGCAAGCTACTGTAACATTGTCTTTTTTATTATTATTTATTACAGTGACTCATTTTTCATTGGCGCTCAAACCATTTGCTTATCTTGATGAAGCTAATGTATCATTGTACTTTGCACAGAGCGTTTTGGTGAAAATAAGCACAAACCCTTTGTCAGCAAAGCCGAAGAGAAAAATCATGATATTGGGATTACTTACTGCCTGGGCTGTGCTGCAGTTGTTTTCAAAATATCCCATGTGTTAAGAATTAAAAAGGGAGCAACACAGGTGAAAACGTGGTTATAATAAGCCAAGAAACTGTGTAATGTACTATTTGCTGTGAATTTTGTTATGCATTATATTAACAATGACTCCTTGCAAACAGTTCAACTTCTATGTGACACATCGCCTGTAAGGCCAAAATAAGGCAAAGGGGTACTATATATGTCACTTCACTCCCATCCCTTTAAAGTATGCTAATATAATATACAATATATACATATATATATTTATTACTTTTGGTAATTCATTTTCAATTGCATACAATGATACGAAAACAGTATAATATGCAAAATACAATACCACTATACAGTAGATTGTACTGATCTCTAAATAGGGTGGAATTTGCTAAATCAAACACAATCTGTTGGGTTATGCTAGCCAACATGCAATGTCGACAACCAAATGTTTCCCATTGAACTTATGTTTGAAATACTTTGTTCTAGAGTGAAAACCGTCTGCATCATTAATGCTGCATTAATTGTACAAATAAAATTCTGAGTAAAATTTCAACAAAGGAACAAGTTTGCACTGTGACATTAATTGGGTAAAATAGTCTAATAAATTTTATGACAAATAAAAAAGGCAGTTACGTTATATTTTTTTTCTATTTTTCATTAACAGTCACATCTGTAAAGTAGGGCACGATTGATTTGTTTGTAGCTGATGCCAATTCCGATATTTGGCAGACATAAATTCCGATAACTAATTGGCTGATTAAAAAAAATAAATAAATAAATAAAATTTAAAAAAAATATATATATATATATATATATATATATATATATATATATATATATATATATATAATGAGTGAAATGACTTTCGTTTCGGTCCCTTAACACTTACAACAATAAAGATCTGAAGCAAAACGTTTGACTTTTTTACTTTACTTTGTCCTTTAGTGTTTGTTTAACTTTACAACAGAGAGAAAGATCAGCAAATATCGGCTGATTTTTGTGAGTGGGAGAATGTTGAATGTTATTATATTTGTGCATACAGTAAAAAAAGAACCATAATCGGCAAATATCGGCAAAAAAATAATCTGCCGAATTTTTCCCATTTTAAAATATCTAATGTCAACTGATTAAATCGTCCGACCACTTAATCAGTCGGGCCCTAGTGTAACTCAATCAACCACCGATGTAAGGTACAAATCCCAAATCCAATGAAGTTTGGACTGTAAAACGTAACTAAAAATAGAATACAATGATTTGCAAGTCCTCTTCAGTCTATGTTCAACCGAATACATGACAAAGACAAGATGTTAAATGTTGAAACTGATGAAGTTTGTTGTTTTGCAAATATTCACTCTCTTTGAATTTGATGCCTGCGACACATTCCAAAAAAAGCTGGGACAGGGGCATGTTTACCAGTGTGTTAAATCATCTTTACTTTTCAAAACAGTCAAGAACCATTTTGGAACTGAGTACACTAATTGTTGAAGTTTTGTAGGTGGAATTGTTTCCCATTCTTGCTTGATGTACAACTTCAGTTGTTTAACAGTTTGGGGTCTCCTTTGTGGTATTTTGTGCTTCATCATGCGCCACACATTTTCAATGGGAGACCGGTCTGCACTGCTGAGAAACTTGAGGTTCCACTGTATGATTTAGTAGGAATTTGTATTTGCCAGAGAATATTCCAGTTTGAAGGTAAACAAATTAGGTGTAACTTTTGTATGATTTTTGACAAAATTACCATGAGATCATGTAGTGCTTTGATGTCATGAGTCATATGAAGATATATTTGTGGTTATATGGATTGCTAACATCACAGAACCAATAGTAATGGTAGATTTGCTGTTTGGGTCATCACAGGATTGGATTATTGTTTTAAATTTTGAAAATCAATTTTCGCTTTTTTTTTTTTTTCCAACATACAGCATCTTGGTTTTGGATTGTCTTTTCTGGAAATGAGTTCCCCACCAAGGAATTGTCGCCGGCCAGACTGGTTTGCCCTCAGGAATACTCATTCACACAGCAGGGCCAATCTCCAATCCTTTGATGCAAAATAAAATGTGTATGTGAAAATGAGCAATGTTTCCCTCCTTAATGCCACTTGCCATTCAGAACAGTTGGAGATTGCTTGGGTGAGCTGCATATTGTCGCTGTTCTGTGAAAAAGATTTAGGTAAATTTTTTTCAAATTTCGTATTTTCACCTTATGGTGTTTTTACGTTACAGGCATCGCAGCAACGTGAATATTTAAAAAAAAAATCCATAATTGGACATAAGTGTTTTTCACAGGACAGCGACGTTATGTATGTGCATATTGTGTAAAAAAAAAAAAAATAACGTATGTTACAAATACAGCCATGTATTTGTATTCAGTGAGTCTGAAGCAAAACCCACGACTGATCTTTTATTCAAAGTAAATCAGGAATGTCGAGTTGAAAGCCAATGGATGTATTATATGCTGTTCTAATTATTGTGCTGGTTTGTCCTGACTTTATTGATCTCCTCTTGTTTCATTCCTTAAAAGCAGCTTATGAAAAATTCATCCACAAGTCTGACAAATGCAAGTGCTATAGTAGAATTTAAAATGCATCATCACACGGTCACTTTGTAAAAGGCATCACAATGAATGTCATTTTGCACAGCCTCGCCCATTACAAGCTCTGACTGCCACACTGTATAAATATATAAAGATATCCTAAAACACGATTTAGCCTCGGCTGTCTCATGAACTTTGTTTGGCACGTACAATATAACATGGTTGAAAAATCACATCGTTTCCCTTTAAACAGGAGCCAGGAGAGATTTGCTTTGGTTAGCTTGAGGCTATCTGTGAAAGCCTGTCAATAACAATGTCTTGAGACTGATCGACCAAGATGAGGATTGTCTACGGATATTGTGCGAAAACTGGGAATTATTGGCTGCCCCTCACTGATGCTTTAAATCCAGTTTGGTTGTATTTTTGAAAAGTGTGAGGACACCACCACAGGATCTTTCATCTTATTTGGAAAAAGTTATCATGAAAGACCATGACCATGGAGCATTTTTTCCCCCTGAGTATAACACTGCCATGGACAATAAACCATAGACAGTTAAAATACATGCCCAGTATGACAAAGACATTTTGTTCATCTTTCCTAATACTGTGTGGATATGCCAGACCATTGTTATTTATACATGACAAAAATGACAATGTACATATGTTACAGGGCCAGGAAAAAAAACTTGGAAGTGCTTATTCACACAAAATCTGTGAATTGATACCTGACGTGTTCTTTTATTATTTATATCTTGAATTATCTTCCATGACCAAAGGGTAACAAACATTTTTACGTGTTCCCCTACTTTAATAATTAATGTGGCACTGCCTCTATTAAATTGTGCTCACGCCTTTGACTCTCCCCTTTTTCTGTTGATGTCCATGGGGAGCGGCGTGTTATATCGCCACACTTGACGGGAGGATTTTGATTTGCGTTGTTGTCGTCAGGTTTGTGATTGAGACGATTAAACGCACCAACACAGGAAATCCCGCTGTGTGTCGTCACTACTCTGAGACACAATGCCGCCGAACACAACCGGTTACACATAGCCTACTTAAAAATTCACACAATACATATCAGGAAAATGAAAATACCTACTTGGAACTCCATGTTTAATGATTGCAATATGCAATTACCTAGCCCAGATGGGTAAGAGAGAGAAATTAAAGTAGACTGAACACAATCAGTCACTTTCCTACACCTGCAGTGAAAATGATGAATAACTTGATGTAATTGACCTTATACAGCTACTTACTGGACCCTTTGTTAAATGAGATTCATTAATGAAATCCAAACAGTCAGCCTTTTCAAAGATAATATAACTACTGCTCATATTTAAATCAAGCTATCAGATGTATTAATGGAATATTTTAATAAATGGGATAGCAGCATGTCGTGTTGTAGATTGCACAGCATCATTATGTGATGAGACATTATTTAGCTCGGTGAAAGGCATGCGAATGATGAAAATAAAAAAGTGTCATATACACACATAATTTATATAAATTTCACACAACAGAAAAAAAAAGGAAAAATCAAGTCTTGTTTCCTTTTTTTTTTGTCTGAGTTTAGTGTGGGCAAAATGTATCACATTTCTTTTGGGTAATTTTCAATATCATTCCCTTGATTCTCAGTGTTGTGTCACTAACTATCTAATTTAATCTTTGCCAGCCAATGAACATCCAGCTCATCTCTTGCCTTTCCTCTAAATTATGATTTGTCTGAGCTTGTCATGATCCGTGATTACAGACTGCATTATTTTAATACATTTTATTGTATTTTATGTTATGTCTCTTCTTCATGTCTTTTTTGCTCATTTGTTGTTTTTTTTTGCCTCCACCTGTTCTCGTCAGCCCAGTATCTCGTTTAGTCCAATCAGCTCCCTCTAGCCACTCGTGTCTTAACCAGGGGTGCCTCGTTATCTCGTCAATTTGTTTGTATTTAGTTTTTGGGTTGCGTTCGCTCTGTTTTGGGTCCTTGTTGTTTCTGTCAGATGTCTAGTAGCGTTAGTCATGTCATGTTTCCTGTACTGTTGAATGTTTTTTCCTTTATTTTGGAGTTTGATTTTATTGGAGGGAGGATTCAGTCAATTATTCCAATAATCTTGCTTTTTTTTTAAATATACTTTTGGCGATGAATCCTGCTTTCCTGCAAATGAGTCCAATCCTACCTCAATTCCATGTATTAATCTTTACAGTATCATTCCACAGTATTTAACTTTGTCTTGAAAGAAAATAAGCTGATTTGTGACTCGTGACATTTGGATATTGCTTCCTACTACTATTGCTACTTGAGATGGTGTGACGTAAACAACATGAGACTGCAGAACTGCTCCTGAGGGGAAGCTAAAGGCCATGGTCTCCTGGTTTCTAGCTCCCTCAGTGACCAATTTATTTTCATCATTTTTGCTCTGATAGGTCTGCTGCATTGCTGTTGCATCTTGAAAATGTGCACCCATTGTGTTCTTTGTCGAGTTTTAAATTATGTAAAAATTTAAGTTACTCATTGTCTTTGAACAGGATTATATTCCGTAACATGAGCACCAACGTTAGAAACTAAAACTGAAGTGAATGACCCATTGTCATGGTTACTTTTTTTTTCTTTGCAAAAGTCCCATTTGTTGCCTTTGGTTGTTTTCCAGGCAAACAAATACACAGGAACGTTTTGGCTTGAATTTTAAAATTGTAGTTTCTCTGAAATTTACAAAGGGTGGAGCTAGCAAGTATAAGACAACACTATGAGTATGTTTGTTTATTCCTCTCATTTTGGACACACTGTCAATTTATAATACGAACTGAACACCCAGCCTGCAGTAGTGGATTCCATTGCATCATGTGCGGTTGTTGTTTAGCCTACTTAGAGTACTTTGTTTCTGCATCACTTGCCAAACAGTTTCCTTTTAAAAGTTTTGACATCCTAAAATGAAATGTGAGACAACAACATCCTGCTGGCATGGTGTGACAGTAGAGAAGTGTTTTTATATTCATTCCTAAGGGGGGGAAGCACCTCTCAGTCAGATCATGATTTTTACATTGCAGCTTGTTCTGAGGTATATTGTGCTGTTGTGCATCTGAATCAACAATGCAATGTTCTATTTTTGAGTACAATAACATTGTGACTTTATATAAGCCAGGAAATGAACTTTGGCTGAGGAAGAAAACAAACAAACAGCATTTACAGTAGTTTTAAGGGGCATGCTTGGACGTGGTGATCAATTTAATATCTTTTTTTTACAATATGAATGGTGAAATCTTAGACAATATTGTTAGATTGCGAGTCCTCTTGGCTTCAAACTATGCACCCGCCCTCTTCACAGTCAGTGACAGACAGCCATATATCTCCTTAAACAAATTTAAATTTACAACTGCTGCTGCAAGCTCCGTCTCACCCAGCACATTGATTATCTCCGACACGACTTAATTCCTCACCAACTGTCTGCTTGAACAGAAACTAATCTTTCTCAAACAAACCTTCCATCAAATTGAAGTCTTACATCCCAGCTCCATCACTCACCCTCTCAGAGACTCATAACTCATGAGCTTCACACAAGTGTGGCCACATCTTTTGTTCTCAATGTTTTTTTCTTCACTTTGAAACTACAATACAGTGCTGCCTTGAGATATGAGCGACCCAACTTGCAAATTTTTCAACATATGACCCGTCATTCGGCAGATTTTTTGCTTTGGCGTCGGAGCGCAATGCGATATAATTTCTATGCGGTGGTAATGAACACAATCCAGCTCAGTACACAATTAGCATCAGTTTGGTAAATATTTAACAATTCATCAAAAAAAGCGGCTTCAAGCGGTTTAATGACACTCCCAGTTGAAGTTTACTGTGAAACTAAACAACCCCAATAAAACAACCGTCTAGCTTTGCCTTTTCGAAAGTATGCTGAGTTTATTGCTAACAAACCATGCAAAACACTATTAACATGCTAGCATTAGCATCGGTCGTTGCAATTTTAGAAGCAATGGATATCCATCCATCCATCCATCCATTATCCTAACCGCTTATCCCAGCTGTCTTCGGGGAGTAGGCGGGGGACACCCTGAATTGGTTGCCAGCCAATCGCAGGGCACACAAAGACAAACAAACATCTGCACTCACAATCACACCTAGGGGCAATTTAGAGTGTCCAATCAACCTACCATGCTTGTTTTTGGAATGGGCGGCAATGGCTATATAAATATTATGTATTTCAATGGTGAAAGATGATTTTAGATATGGATGTTGTGTGTAAGGGATGTGGTCTTGTAGCATCTGTACTTGAAAATTGATCACCAAACAAACAGGAGAAAAAAATAAATACTGAGTTCCATTTGTTGAGCTGTAATGAGAGAAAATTGAACACTAATGCAACATATGGCTCCATTCATCTGGTGGCGCAGAAGATGCTTATTTCAACAGCATGGCACTCATCCAGAACGTGTCTGTAGCTTAGTTGTCTCATATAGAGTGCAAAGAGTTGACAGCCCTCAGCTCCCCCAAGTCAACCTTTCTGCAGTTCCGCCATATTTGCTTTGACTTGTCAAGGCCAGCACTTCGTCAACAGATTGGAGAGAAGCTACTGGATAAACTTGGTATAATTGGAAATGAAACTTGGCAGACCACACACACTTAGAGAAGCACACACACACACACACACACACACACACACAGAATCTCTGAAACCAACACAAACACTTCTGAATAACCTCCTGTAGACAGCTGTCCTTGGTAAGAAGCAGAACAAACTAAGAAAGCAAAATAAAGAAAGGCAGACATCCATAGTATTGTGACTCTTCTAAGAAGAATAGAGCATGATCAAGTAGCAGTTCCTCCGCCGGACTTCTGTGCACAAGTGTGACATCAGTTCATACTCTTTGTCAGCTAAAATATGAAGAATAATAGTAACAATGTTTGTCAAAATGATGTGGATAACCAGTCCAGGGTAGTTTGCCTTTCACTCGCTCCAGCTCCCTGTGACCTCGAACAGGGTAAGCAGTACAGATGATGGGCGGATATCATGTACTGATTTTTCTATTTAATATTTTTGAAAAAGGAAGACATATCTATACTGTGCATATTTGTTTACTGTACACGCCATCTTGCACTCAGCTATATTTTGTGTTCAGACTGGACAAGTGTCTTGGATTTATTTGGATTGTTAATAGACAGAGTATCTCACTGTCCTCTTTTTTTTGGGAGTGGCAAAATCACATTTCTTTGAAACGCCTAGCAGAAGTCAGTGTAAAATTTGAATATAAAACACAACCATGCTTGGCTATTGTGTTCTGAAGTTGAACTGCAGCCAAGTAGGCATTTTAATTCGGTTTGATTTGCATTGGATTGGAAGAATGAGAGAGTGAGGCCTTTTTGTATGATTAGGGCGGGGTTTAATGCATGCTTGACGTGAGGTGTGTTGGTTCAGGGATGCAAACTTTGCACAGGAAAGCGAGTCTGAGACGGGGTTTGAACCCAAATGCTCTCAACTGTCAGGAAGATATGCCAATTCCTACTCCACCAGAGTGGATAATATTTACTTTTATTATATATATTTGTTTCAGTAAAGGACAAAATATGTATATACAATGAAACACTATCAACCACATCAAGAATGACAATATGTTATCATCAATGTTTATTTATTTGTGTGTAACTTTGCCAATTGTTGTCATGGGATCCCGTATCAAATCTCATTGAATGATTTTACCTCACTTTTCTTTGCCAAATGATTCAGGATCGAACAATGTATCTTTCTAATTCCATTATCACACATGTACAAGATTTTATGGCCAGCACACAGGTGGCAAATTGAAACATGTTCATAAGAATGGTAAATGAAATAGTCTTACCACATTGCTCACTATCAGCCTTTCTTAATTCCCAAGTTTCCCTTTTACAGAAATGGCTCACTTCACATAGGGCGCTATAACATAACACATCCAACAAAAATGCAGTGTGGCATTTGTAAATCATGTTTAATTTATAAACAATGGGACAAAATGACAGCTATTTTGTAAATAAATGTTTTCCGGAGTAATACAGTACAGCTGTAAGAAATGAACTTAACTGAAAAAACTGCAGCTCCCTCTTTCGTCATACTCTTTACAATTCACAAGCGTTCAATACTGTTAGCTGAAGCATAAAATAAATAAACATAATGAGTTGAATATTTTGCACATGACTGGTTAAGGAAGATTACAAAAGTAGAAAATGGGAGCAGACAAGTGTGTAGTTGAAGCAATCACTGATTAGCAATCAGGACCGTTGGTTTATAATTGGTGGAGTGCTGTTAGAAAAACAAAAGTACCAATATGACCTTTCACCCCAGTTACAACTCAAATCAGATAGAACTCGATAAAAATAACAAGCCATATAACGAGTTGACCTTTGGCCTCAGCTACATCACTGTCAAAATACAGAAATCCCAGAGAATATAGCAGGGTGATTCGATTACATTCATGTTCTTGAAAAGACAACACGCTTGGTTTGCCATGATGCATTGCCATGTGTGTATGTTGCATTCTTCTTTAGTGACAAAAAAAAAAAAAAAAAAGACCACCGGAAACAAATGATGCACAGTGCCCATGCTGTGGATTGGTTATAATGTGATTTCACTAACAATAACTTTTGCAGACAGATGAAAATTGCATCAGTCTTGTGTTATTAAAACCTAAAAACAGCGCACAGCAAGATAAGTTATCCAGATTGAATAGAAATGATAAATTATCTCCAAGTTTTTTTTAAAGTGGCATACAATAGTTGGTCCTATGCATGCTGGGCATCTGAAAAAATAGATCTGATAAGTTTTGTTTCTTTACTTGATCAGTGTATGCCAAAATGCAGTTCAAAGTGACTAATATATTGCCACTCCCTTCTTAACTTAAAAGTGTATCAATCTATTTTAGTCAAAATGACTTACATGAATATTGCAGTGTTGTTTAAATTGTGATATTTCAATTAGTGCTGTATTGGTGTCATGGAGTACAGTGATTGTATCATATTGTAGGTAACTCTTTGAATTTCCCAAGCTAACGGGTTTTAATCAATTTACTGGCAAAGTGCTTCATGAATCTTTTTAGGTCAGTATGAGATTAATAAGAGAATAGAGAGAGTAGATTTTAATTTCCAGAAATTATGGCCAAGGTCAGGTGAAGAGGAAAAAGATGAACTGGACTCAGGTGGAGAACAAAAAAAAAAGAAAAAAGAAAGAAACAGTCCAGCAGCAGAATCTTTAAGTAATACATCCATTAGGAGAATGTGCATGCAAAAAATACACAAAACAGAGATCTCACTTCTGAATGAAAGCAGCTTAAAATGTACGCAACTGGATGCACAATTGAGATCAACATTCATGTTCTCAGAATCAAGTCAAATTATCAAATGATTTACACAATTTCACAAAATGCGTACAGTTATAATAATAAAAATAAATGATTGTGCTTTTCTAACCAAAGTCGAACAAACCATACAAGGACAAGATGTACGTCACTTATAAACATTAACACTGTCACATAAAATTTCAATTTGAAGCACTTCTGTGGCAGTAAACAATTTACAAGATGTCTGGAAATGACACAAGCGTTTGACAACACACGAGAAACGCTCATCATATACAATATTTTTTTGTAGACAATCACATCAGCCATAACGTGCGCGTTTATCTTACATCACTGGTTGACCCTTTTCTTCAGTTCCATGACAGACGGTCAGCCAGATTAAAGTCCACAGACATAAACATGAGCACTTTTTTTAACCAACATTAAGTGAGAAATTGGATATAGAAAAAGAGCATTTATTGTGCAGTATTTTAGTCATTTCTTTATAGTCCCCCCACGCCACCCACCCTAAGTCCTTCAGTGAAACAGCTGGCGGATTTTAAGGTGTCATCACAAGGATTCTCAACTTCTCAGGAACTATGAAAAGAGAGAAAGAAAATGTGTATCGCTAGACAAAATGTTTAGTTCAGTCTTGACGTTAAAATACTACAGTTCTTTTTTGCCTATAAAAACTGTTATCAACAACATGTAAGAACATATTTTATCACAATATTAATTTATTTGAGTGTCAATTTGCCATTTGTTGTCATGAGCTCCAAAATGAGATCTCATAGGAATCCGCCATCTCATCTCTCTTTGCCAAATGATTCCAGATTCACTGATGTGCAGTAGTCTTGTAATATCGTAATGGTTGTGTCTATTTTGACTCCTGGCTTACCTCATCTGCTCCCACAGACTCCATCTGACCTCTGTGTTTGATCCTCAAGTCTTCACAAAGTATCAAGCTGGATGCATTGGGGTCATCAGACTCATTTTGAGCTGGACCTGATGGGAAAGAGTGACAATCGTACAGATGAATGGCCCCACATTCCGGTCGAAAGACAAAAACATTTTGGGTTGACTAATTCTTACATTTGTTGCAAAGAGAGCAAGACTATCTATCCAGTACCTGAGTGTTGTTTGCTTTTGCTGCCTCCTTTTCCCCTCGGTAGAATCTTGTCTATGTCTTGGCTCTCGGCATCTTCAATTGGAGCCTCTTTGACCCGGTGAGTCCCAGTGCTGCCTCTTCGGCCCTGGGCTTCTCCAGAACCCATCCGGGGTAACGTGGCCCCCCTTACTCTCAAGTCGCTATGGGACATCTGACTGGGGAAATTCAGAGGCATGAACGAATCTGGAGAGGCAAGGGGGTTTGGGGGACAGAGTAGAGCACACACAAATCCCAATATTTAGAACTTGAGAGACGAATTAGATCACATTCCCTGTACCAATATTTCCTATGGTTTTTTACCATCATTAAATGCATCTTTGGGATGGTAGCTTGGTTGCGCGCACTGGTTCTGCTTATACCGTCTGGGTCTTTTCTGCATTATCGCAGGACTCATGTTGCTGTCAGTGGACATGGGACTGCTGGGTCGCTGATGTCGCTGCCCTGAGATTTAATGAAAAAATGTTACGTTTTCTGGGCAAGGTTAATTAACTTCTTGTCAGCTTTATTACAAGAACCAAGAAATAGCATTTAGGGTAAGTTTAAATATAAAGTTGGAACTGATTTCCTTTGGAAAGGTTTCTTGTGCAGAGGAAAACGTAATGCACCAAGAGCTGCTAATGCCCTCATACGTATGCAAGGCCATTAGTTGCCATTGTCAATATCAAGGACCACAACACAAATGTATATGCAACTGCTTGTTCTTTCTGGTTTTATTCAAAACAATCTTTTGAATCCACTTTGTTAGCATATACTATATGTGTGTTTAGAATCTGACAGTGTGACTAAATGTGTGATGGTAGAGGTAGAAATGTACTACTGTAGGCCTTGTCAAAAATGACTTTTTATTTCTGCAAAAAGATATCTGTCCAAAATATTTGAGCTCCATGAATTAACCTCACCTGACTCCTCTGGGTATCTGCACATACGCAAGCCTTCTGCCTGACAGAAATCTCCGTCTGTGAAGAAAGATCCTTCTGAGGTGCTGACAATGCTGGACCTGCCTGATGATAAGTTATCCTCAGATGCAGAGCCCCAGCTGTTAACCATGGACCCTGTGACCGATCTATCCAGCTCTCCAGCGCTGGAGGCGGGTGTCTGTTCCAGCCTGTGGAAAAGCATTTTGTGCGGGGAGCTGTGAGGCAACTTTTGTTTGTGCTGTTGGTTTTTATGCAGATGATAGTGGTTTTCATTATGTGCTGTTTCTTCCTCTGCATCCTCTTCTTGTTCATCTGTGTCCATGTACGGAGGTGTGTAGCTGTGTTTTGGGGAGAGATGGCAAGCGTGATTTGGTGGCTTGAACAATAGTATGCATTGCAGTTCTACAACCACAATAATAAACGTACAGTTCTACAACCACGTGTCAAAAATTATCACTCTAGTGGCATAATTGTTTTGAATGGAATAGTGGAATAGTTTGTTTTGGCTGCATGAAATTGTTTTGATTAAAAAAAAAGGTTACCTGAGGTGGTTGACTCCGTCATGCACACCATTGCTCATGATTCCCTGTGGCTGTGTGGTGGTTTGGTGACTATAGGACATGTCGGGGGGAGATGATGCTGCCCCTCTAATTGGTGGAGTCGGGCAGACCTCTGTTCTCTTCTCTGGATCAAAACTGGAAAAAAAGAAAGCTCATATGACATACTGGCCAACTGAATAAAAACCCCTTCGAAATTATTACATTAATGCCCATTAGAGGTTTACATTTTTGGTTGTACTCCAGCTTTAGTGGTAGCAAAACTGGAGTGAAAATAATTGCCCTTACTGTCTACTATTAATTAAACCATGAGTTGATTTAAAATTCAGATTTATTTGAATGTCGCATTTTTGCACTCTGTTGTAAATTCATCTGTCAATTGAGACCATATAGAGTGACATTTGTTTTCCACATTTGATTTAGTGTCGACCTAATAATTGTTTTAACCACAAGTGAGCTCTTCGATGAATTGCTGCATTTAGAGAGGGCGGCAGACACATCCCAAGAAGAGATTTGTTAATAATTAAAATACAAGTCCACCTCTTCTCCATGGGGAGGCTGTACTCATCACCGTTCCAGGCAATAGCATGAGGAGGAGAAAGAGCATCTCCCCAGCTCACTGCAGTATGTTTTGGAGTCTTCATGGCCCGCGGTCCTTTCTTTTGATTTTGACTTCCTGAGAAATTAGCAGAAAAGTCAAAGTGTGCGCCTTTTGGCTTGATTTGTTTCAAACCGGTACTGAGTCCCTGAGCATTACCTGAGGTGCTGTTGCTAACCCTGTCTGAACTGTGGTGCAAGCCTCCCATACTGTGATCTTGGTTATGGTTGTAGGGAATGCTTTTGTGATGGACTAAGCCTTCATTTCCGTGTGGATGATCTGAAGAAAGAGCAGTGTTATAATGGTTAACAGCTCATTTTATCCTCTCAGTCGTATTTGATCCTACATTACCTTTATTTAGAATGTTTTGCTCGATGATGTTGTATTGCATCTGTGTGGCCATCTCTTTTGGTAGTGGAGGAGGGTTTGGTGGCTGATTCCAGCAGGGCATGTCCATAGGCTCCAACGCATGTGCCTTGTTTTTAATGCCGGCCTGAATAAGTTGCGTGGTAGCATAGGGGATTGGTTCATATGCATCTGATGAATCTCCTCCTGGACTTGCATAGCACAAGTTGGAATTGTTGAATGTCTTGATCTCATTGAGCTTGTTGCTGAGGTTCACATCAGTATAAATAGCCGCCTCGGAGCCAAGCTGTCCCCCATGTTTGTTGTCCGGGTGCTTTCCATAGTTGGCAATGCAATCGGCTAAAGAGAACATATAGCAGCAAAAATATAAATGAAAACTCAAGCCACAGATGTTTTGATTTATTACTATACATAGTATGTCAGAGTCCTGACACACACTAACCTGGCCGGCTGTATGTTGTCATGTTACTGTCGCTGGTGCCGTTACCATTATTGCAGCAATTGATGCTGCAGTCCTTATGATTGGCACATGTGTTCGGCCAATTGTCTGGCAGCCACAGCTGGTTCAAAGGTTCACCCATGCTCAGAAGGCCAGGTCTGCAACAAGGAGGGCCATCACTCAAAACCTACTGCTCTCATAGCTTTAATGAACACTCAGGACTCAACAACTTTTACAACAGGTAGACAACGCCTCCTAGTGTTTCTAAAATGCAGCTGCAATTATAATCCAAGAATGAAAATGCCACTTGCCTGCCAGCGCTGCACACTGATTCTCCTCTTTGATATGCAACTGAAAAATAAGGCGGAAAACATTCATTGTTGATGAGCTGTCACAAACAGTCAGTGCCAGGGGCAAAGAAGAAATATGACAGAGAGGAAAAGTCAAACGTTTACACCAACTTTAGTTGGGGCATAAAGTCTGACTAATAAACATGGAGACCAAAACAATCCTTTAAATGACTCATTTGACGATCATAATATTGTAGAATATTTTTGCCTCATATCTATTTTGGATAACTTAATGTAAGTAGGCATGATTTTCTCCTACTCTAGCAAAGCAAACTTGGTAATGACCCACATATAATATATCCAAAATCAAATCTTGCAAACATGACTATTAATTGCAATCAAATAGCTATTTCACTGAATTGTATTATTGTTGTATTGTATTTTAAGATAAATACACTACATCAATAGAAGCATTAAGACACACCGATGAACTCTGAGGGGAGAGCTTGAGGAAGTTCTTTGTTTGTTCCAACATAAAGTAATATCCCTTAAGGCATGTTTGGATATGTTTCGTGTGGAGCAGAGTAAAATAAGTAAATTTGAGACATAGGTGTCCTGATACTTTTGGCCACATAGTACTTTGTATTATAGGATAGTAGAGATAATTGTCTTGAAAAACAAAAACGATCGACACAAGTGAAGTAGCCATATTTTCTTACCTGTTGGTGTAAAGGTGAAAGATGGCACTGCACGGACAGACAAAACAGTGTAAGTTAATGCAATTAACATGGCAAGCAATAACAATAGCCACTCGTCCCTTCCACTATTTGGTGCTGTGTGCCCACCGTACTGATGATCATCCCCTAAGACTTAAGATTTAAAAAGCATGCTATCAGTCATCAGTATCTATTTTAAGCATATGAAAAGGTTAATCAGAGACTTGAGGGATAAGGGAAATTTAACAAGGGTACTGCGGCAAAGGTAATGGCAGGTTGTCAGGCCTGAGTGTCCAAACACAGCAGTGGGAAAATGACATGTTACGGCATCTAAAGGTCAGCCTTCAAACGTCTGTGTTGCATGCATGTAGCAGGTCTTAATCGTGTATGAAGGCTTAGTGCCAAAAGATCGATTAGAAAACATTAATGCCTCCACTTTCACACATTAAAAAAAAAAAATATATATATATATATATATAACTTTATTTAATACCAATTATATAATTAGATACTGTGCTTAGACAATACATAAATCATTGCTAAAGGATAATTACTTGGCCAATATAGTTATACAGTAAATTAAGAACCACCAACATATGCACACTTATTGATAAAAAATACAGCGAGTGAGGATAAGCGTTTCGGAGAATGGATGGTTGGATGGATAAATAAAGATCACAGACCCTTGCGGATGCCGGTGTATGTGCTGCTGAGGCCACTTCTCTTCTTCCGGTGACGGTACAGCCACACACTGAAAATCATAAGGACAAACCAGCAGGTGGCGCCAATGCCTGCAATAAATGCTGGTTGCTTCACCACGTCTGAAATATGTGACAATGTGTCCCTTTCCTCACTAAGATCCATCATCTGACCAGCAGAGTCTAGGAAACAGAGAGACATAGCACATTTGACAAAATCAACTGAAATTATATAGCATGAAGGTTGGGTTTTAATTGCAAATATACAGAATTTGTGATGCTCTAAAATTGAATCATAATTGAATGAATGTTGATTTTGGATTTTCTCATTGGAAAATGTGGTTAACATGATACATCATGAAACATTGGGGGTGAATGGATAGGAAACACCAGCTGAGAATCAACACCAAAATCCATGGACACAGCTCGTTCAATCAGTAGATGTATTCAATATGGGGTTGGAGCACCACGGTGGATGTTGGTTAGCATGTCTGCCTAACAATTCGGAGGCTACCCCAGCTTCCTCCCACATTCCAAAACATGTATGTTAGCAATTCGAAGTAGTTGAGTGTGAACGATTGTTTGTTTATATGTGCCCCGTAATTTACTGGCAACAATCCACCCCCAAAGGGAGCTGGGATATATTAGGTTAGTTCATCCTCTTATTCCCACTGAATCTTAATTCTCCATTTTACCAAGACATTTGACAAGCATACGCTTCCAACTTTGTGGGAATAGTTTCGGGAAGGTCTGTTAGAGTTCCAGAATGACTGGCCACCACTGCACAAAACAAACTCCAAGGCCTCTCCGACTTCACACAAAAAAGCTCCTGTAAAGGGGAGAACTCCTCTATAATTTGTTCCATACTAGTACCATATAGGCGTAATGGCTAGATGTCCTAATACTTTATCCATAGTGTATACAGTATTCACAATTTTTCCGTACTATTAAACCTTACCAAACTGAAAGAACATGACCTTGCTCTTGACCCCAGGTCCGGCACCATTGCTTGCCGCAACCTCTACACTGTAGCGAATCCCTGGTGCCAGACCAGGAACGAGCACCGAGAACGTATAGCCGTCGACTGACTGGTTCACGTGATAGCGACTCTCATTACCCAGGCACCAGATCTGTCAAAAAGAGAAGGTGAGAAAGAGAAGATGACAGTGATTACCTTAGGGACACATCCGACAGCACTGAGTGGCATCAGTGGTACCTCAAAGACACGGTTTAGACTTTAAACGGAGTACACATGACTTGAGGGGCGTGAAGGGTAGGTATCCTTTTCATACCTTGTACTCCTGAATGACTCCTGCCTCCTCCGGGACTGGGGGTGCTTTCCATGATATGACGATTGCAGTGCCATTTGTATCACTCTTTGTTACTGTAACATTCTGGGGGGCTCGTCTTGGTGCTACAATGAAGGAAAAGATATGTAAAAACTCTCCTATAATGAGGAGAGTTGCATCCAAATAAATGACCTTCACTGTTCAAGATACTAATAAAAAAAAAAACATGTTTTGTACTGATTTCAGGAGATATAAGTCTACCCAATGAAGTGTCGGAGTATACACAGCAATACGTAATTTTATTGTCGATGTCCAGTCCACAGGTAATAGATCAAAACACGGTTATAGCACAGTGTTATTACACTTTTGGCTATGGAGAGGGAACTTTGCTACTGAATAAAAAAAAAAAAAGACAAAAAAATTCACCTTCTTCCAATGTTCTGATCACTTTCACCTCACTGTCAGCTCCCTGGAATTCGTCAAAAAAGGGACGCACTTTGAACTCATAGATGGCGCCTTTCTTGAGCTGACCGATCACCACTTCGTCCTTATGGGGGGCACGTACATCCATGACACTCCACTGACCCTCAGGTTGACCGTGTTCAGCCGAAGGCCTGTACAACAGCTTGTATCCTTGAATGTACAGCGAATGCTGCTCAACCTGGTGCACAAAAAAAAAAAAATCAATATCAGTTCTACACTACAGCAAACTGACTTCAAATAATAAGCAACTCAATCCAAATGGAATAAAATTATAGTTAAAAACATTTTTTATTTCCCTCTTGCATTGGCTCTCACTAGACTGGGAAGGTAAAATATTACTGCAAAGCCCAATCACGATTCATTTGTTGATTTTCATCATGATAAAATATGTACAAACACACAGGTACAGATAAATTGCCCTGTCAATTTAATCCCAGTATCTGCCAATATTGCGTGTTTGTGTTGAACTCACCTCTTGGCATTTTGCTGAGAGGATATGGAAAAAATATAAAACAGCCTACTCTACTATATCAATATGTAAACATTGAAGACTGGGATTATTTGTTAAGATAACCTTTGAAAAACTGGAGTCACCCTACGAATATTATCAGGATGGAAAAAAAAAGAAAGCACTTACAAAGTATGCCCTTTACTGAAATATTTAAATTAAACTTACTTCATGTCCATAATAGTTCTCTTTATTATTAATACTGAGTTATACTATAAACAATAGAAAAATGCCTGGTGATAGAAGATGGGGATATTGACTGAAACATTGAAGACAAACATGAGCGATACTTGATTATTAACAAAAAAATAATAGTCACCATTTTTTTTTTCTTTGCTGTCACAACAATCTTTTCTTCATTACATCATTCACGCTTCATTTAACTCTAAGATGACTTTTATTGATTTTTTTTACTATTTCTTATTTGGTCTTCTTCTTGAGCATATTTGTAACAGCAAGGTTTTTCTTATTCTGGCCAATGAGTTTTTTTTACCTCATATGGTTTTTCTATTTTGGAGAAGCTAACACTGAATGATGCTCACAAATGAGCAAAACGTAACCCTGGCAACTGAAGTGCTGCAACACTCAACTCTAACTCAACTCACTTCAGGCAAAAGAACAATCAAAGAACCAGTATAAACTGTAATCACTTCTTCACATCAAGCTCAATTCTAACAGCACAAATGTTGTGAAGACATGTCAAAGTACACGTACCATCCAGTTTACCCGGACCGCAGAAGACGACACAACAGTGGGCGTGTTTAGGTGTATCACCACATCCCCCAACTCCCTCTGGATGTGACGAGGATCTGTTCCCTCAGCTGTATATGTGCTGTCTTTTGGGGGGAAGACAAAAACAGTGTGGTTATGTTCGAATGTGAACTAAAATGGTAGATTCTGAGAATAACACTCAAAGACTTCTGCCATAGTTGAACTAACTGAATTTTTTATCAGCATCAAAATGTAAACAGTACTTAGAGCGATACCCATTTTTTGCTTATGCTTAAATAATACTTAGATCCAAATTAAATTGTGGAAATCAGTTAAGATGTGTTTTTTCACAATACGCAAAATAACAAACAAATGACAATTAACATAATCAATTGATTGATTAAAACGACCACATAAATACATGAATGAATAAACCAACAAATAAATAAAGGCTCCCACTGACCAAGTGTTCGGATGGAATCTGAGATGGTACTGGGGTCACTGAGGCCGTAAGCGTTGACAGCTCTGATCATAAAAAGGTAGACGGTGCCAGGCTTCAAGTTCTTCAGGACAAAGGTCTGCATCTTCACATGCTCGGCTAGGGTCACCCATCTGCTGCCTAAAGTATGACTACACAAGAAATGAGAAGGACAGCATATTTAATAATCCAAAGAGAGTGTACTGTTAGGAGATACTGAACATGCTGTACAATTTACACATCTCACCTGAATGCTTCTATTAGGTAAGATGTAGGCGTTGCACCACCATTGGGACTGGGTTGCCATGACAGATTGACAGAAGTGGGACTAATGTCAGTGATCTCAGGTTTAGTTGGAGCACCAGGCATCAGGGCGGGGCCTGAAGGTCGACTGGTCTGGACAGTGACACCAAACTCTGACATGCACAAAGGCAGAAAATTTCACAAAAACCCATAATTGTCACTGAAATCATTGTGAATAATAAAGTAATAATCACAAATGCACTAAAAAATAATGAGTACAAAGCAGACATTGCTTTGGAATTTTTGTCCAACATAATTATGAAAATAATAATAATTAAGAAAAAAAATAATGACAGTGGACTGCAGGATACAAAATGCTTGCACCATAAACTCAATATTTTTGAGGCAGTCACTACAAGCAATTGATTTCTGAGACTTGTGACAGTGAGACTTGAGTACCCGTTGAGAGGCATTTTTGGCCCACCACTTGTGCACAAATAACTCCAACTGTCTCCGGTTTGAAGGGTGCCTTCTCCAGCAAGTTTGAGCTCATTCTACAGATGATTAATAGGATTTAAATAAGGGTTTGTAGAAAGACTCTTGGAGGTGATGTGACTTGCCAAATCTGTTCAAATGATATTCCCCCAGAACCACATTGGTTTGACAATATGCAATTTGGCTAATCCGTCCAAAAAATTTTGGGTGAGTATGCGTTATTGTTGTTGTTGTTTTTTTAACAGAAGCATATCACCTATTTTGCTTACGTGTGTGTGTGTATGCAGTTTGTCCTACTAAATGGCAACTGAATAGACACTTAAGCAACCTTTACATACCCTCTACTTGTAAATATGCTGTCCAGGAGGCCTCTCCATTGGGACTAGAAGCCACACAAGTATAGAAACCTGTATCTCCCAGCTGAGGAAATGCATAGAAAATGGCGAATATTAGTTGCCTAACCGATCATTATCAAAATATACATCCCCATTGCGCCCCACCTTTGTGTAGCGGATCTCAAGTGACCCGCTTTCTGCTATGGACAAACGTGTGTCCACTGGTGACAGCACCACACCGTCCTTCTTCCAGTGGACCGGAGGAGGTGGTGTGCCAGCTGTATGGCAACTCAACACCACAGTGCTGTGCACAGAAACAGACTGATTGACCGGGCCCTGTCTAATGACAGGGGGAGGCAGTTCCGAGCCGGCTGTAAGAAATAGAAACAAGTATGAATGAAAGTGCACTTATTTAATGATCCCTGTCAGAAGAACATCAAGTACTGAGTTCAGTTTTTCCACGTTTTACACACAACAGAAACTCCAAACAGACATTCTTTAGGAAACTAATGCTAGAAAACCATGTATTAATTAATTTTTATATCATCGACAAAGCCAAGAACTAAAGATGTACCGGTAATCTGTGATTTTTTTTTCTAAAGGAAAATGACCAATCAAAAAAAAAAATGGATTTGGCTAATCCACAACTGGTCATTAATCATTTTATTATTTAATTGCTAAAGATTGAATTCTCTGGATAATGTAGCCGGAAAACAGAAAATGCTATAATACGAATTTGAAAACTTAACTGATGTCCGAGTCATTCTGAGAGTGAACAAAAAAAAAAAGAAAACACTGCATCAAAATGAAAACAGATAAGATATGGAAGATATTTAGAGGAAAGTTGCTAAAGCGAGAGAACAATAGAGGGATGTGCAGCCAGTGGAGGAAAAATAAATCAACTTATCCCCTCCAGCAGAGCAACTAATCATTCATTCGACAGTAGGTAGAGATGGCGGCGGCTTCAAGCACAGCCTCACTAAGATAACACAGCCCTCTTCACTTCCCATCTTACATTTTAAAGCCCAGCGAAATGGCACAGGGGTTCTAAATAAATAAGACTAACCAAAAAAGTTGATAGAAACATGCCTTTAAAACCGCCAGAGGTATTACCAACTGGTTATTTCCATACAAATGTGGCCCTCCAAATGGGGATGAAAGAGATGTAGCGGGATGGAGAGAGAGTAGAGTGCTAATACATCACAGCAAAATGGGGAAAAAAAACACTCCGTGTTTCTTTATTCCCATTACCTCTCGCAGCTTTCATATAGCGTGGATGCCTCATTTTCTTGCATCAGTGCTATGAGGAGTGAAAGCTGCATTCTACCTCCAAAATAGCGGTGGGCTTAAATATCGAGTCAACCCTCAGGCAGTTTCTCTCATTAATTTTAAATATATAAATATATACAAACGTAGAGAGACGTGCACATGTGAGCACATGGGTCATTTAATTAGGAGAAGGGAGATATTGTTGTGTGCAATCACTGGAGCAAGCACAGTATTTATTTTATTTCTTTTAACCTCAGTCAAGGAAGTTTTTTTTCCTGTTGTGGGATTCTAATTTTATTCTTATTCTTCTTATTAGTAGTAGTAGTAGTAGTTGTAGTAGTGGTAATAGTAGTGGTAATAGTTGTATTCATATTAGTAGTGTTAATATTAGTTAATACTGTATATGTTATTATTATTTGTTCTTTGGTAGCTTTTGAGTGCAGGTAAAGTTTTGAAGTATCAATACATCGTTGCAGAGAAATCTAAGTAGGTCAGGATGCAATTTGGGTGCCTCATCATCTTAAAGTGTTCAAGTGATGCACTTGAAGCGTAATTCAAAACCATAATCAGTTATGAATTTAATGGAACACAATGTAAATACTATTGTTAAGGCATTGGTTTTGCAGGTGACATATTTTGAGGCCCCTTTGCAGGTCTGTGCCTTAGACTAGTGAAAAGCAAATTGCTTTCGTCACTCACAGTCCGTAACCTCCAAGAGTGCTTTGGTAATAACGCTGCCTGCAATGTTGAGAGCCTGACAGCTGTACAGGCCGCCATCTGATTGTTGAACATCGGTGATGGTCAAACTGCCCATCTGGGAGACTGACACACGGCTGAAGGGCTGCGGTGCAGAGAACAAGAGACTCTGCAGGGAGAGTTATAATACACCCATTAGTTTTATTTAGACTGATCTTCTTTTGTGAAGAGACAGAAAGACTGAAGGTCATTCCCACCTCACTGCCCTCCCTCTGCCAGAAGATAGCGGGCTGCGGGTTACCAGTGGCCTCACACTGGAAGGTGACAGTCCTGCCTATTGCTGCCACCTGGTTCCTGGGGCGTAAGGCAAACGCTGGTGGCACTGCAGGAGAGGAAGGGTCACAATTACGGCAAACAGCCTAAAACAGAATCTTGAAAAACCTGTGTGTGCTCAAACATTATGAACTGTCAATATTTACCTTCTTTTGAACAGAGCTAAGCCACAACATACTGTATGGTATATACGCATGACATGTGCTGCTGGCTGATGGTAGGTGAAGGATGGATGACAAACTTACCTGTGTGGACTATATGGAGAAAAACACAAAAAATAGCAATGTGATGAGTAATGGAGGCGCAAAAGTTCCGTTTTTTTTCCTCTATTACACATTGCTTTTAATTGTTCTAATTTTAATTTCGTGAAGCACATTGAGTTACCCTGTGTATGACATTTTCTATATCAATAAAGCTGCCTTTCCTTACCTTGCCTTGGGCTTTTAAATTACAATGTATTCAATTACAGTAGTAAGTGTTTGGCTCATGCACATTTGTGTCCTTAGAAAATGGGATTAGTTCTCCTCTCTGTCTTATAAATAGTAGTCATAAATGTCAAGGATTTGGATTAAAAAAAATCAACACATTTTGAGCTGCAACAAGAGAATGATGTGTCAAGGGCATTAAATATTAAGTTTTTTTAAAAAACTGGACTGACCGTGAACAGTAAGCATGGCAGATGTTTCAGACTTCCCAACCATGTTCTCCACCACACATGTATAGGAACCCTCATCTGAAGAGGTCACTTGGCGAACAATCAAAGTGTGGTCTTCAAGGATTTCATATCTAAAACACGAATGGAGGGAGAGGGGGAGAGCTATCACTTGATGGAAAGGAGAGGTTGAACCATTGTGTTGCCATGTTGACAAAAAAGCCACATGTAATTTACCTGCCCTTAGGTAGCTCAGAATCATCTTTCCTCCAGCGGACAGTCGGAACAGGATCACCTTGAACAGCACAATGGAACTCCGCACTCCCGTCTGCCAGCACCACTGCACTGCTGGGCCGCTTGAGGAAGGTTGGGCGCTCTAGTGGGCATCAGTCCAAACAGTTCAATTTAATATGAGTAGAATTAGTTGGAAAATAAATAATCAATGTGTTCTATTGGTTGATATCAGGGTGATCATGTTTCTTATATATAAAAATCATATAAACATGTGTGCCTGGACGTTACTTGGTACACCGGGGCGCTGCCATGCGGCAAAATAAATGGATCTTCCTCAAAATGATAGCATATCATTGTCAATTGCCCATGTCACATGCAAGGCCAACTACATGATCCGCAAGGGGAGATATTGCAGTTTACCTGCCAATGTCATGCACTGACCCCAGCGAGTCTATTCCTCTTTCCATAATGTAAAGCATGGCGTACTTGGGCGTGCTATTCCTGTTTCCATAATGTAAAGCATGGCGTACTTGGGCGTGCTGCGCTTCAACCGCCCTGATTTTGATGCAAATATGCTGCTTGGATTGGGCAGGAAAGGACTGCTTCCATCCTAAGTCACAAACACCCAGTTCTACCTGTGCAATGTCTAGCAAAATACCAAAAGTAAGAAAACTCCAGCCATCCGCAGAGTTAGATTGCACTCTATATATATATATATATATATATATATATTTTTTTTTTTAAGATTCTGGCAATCATCACGTACCTACCTCAAAGGTTATTAGTGGTGTGCTACATTCGGGAGTATGTTGACCTTTGGAGTGCATTCTTCAAGATTATTCTCACAGCCTTGAATAGCTTTATGTGGCTTTAGACTGTGGATTCCACACCCCAACCAAGGTCACCTCACATCGATACTGATAAGAGCTCCGTTCCGATGGGAAATGTTAGAAAAAGGAGTGGGGGGGATTGAGAAATAAGGCTGAAGGCTAAACTTTTAGATGTGGAAGGGAGCAAGATGGGATCTCTGATGCTGAGGTGGTTGCAGGGCTATTGTTTTAGTAGCTTTACCATTGCTAAGCACATTGTTAGGTTTGTAAACATTGAATATAATGGGTTCTAATGACACACACTTAAAACAATGACTGAAAGGATATTTGGACAAAGTGATACACTGTAACATTCAGGAAAAAAATTATTGCAAAGGTGATAATTTTACCAAGCACAGTGAGCTCAGCGATTTCACTTTCACGCTCGCCGACCATGTTGGTTCCAACACAAATGTATTTTCCTGCGTCGCTCTTCCTGCTGTTGGTGATCATCAGCTTGCCACTGCGGATCTAAATGAAAGCACAGATTATTTACACAGCTGCATTTGTGCAAGCCCCTAGCAGCATCCCTGTGTGCATCATTTGGTAGTCACGAAGTGTGTATGATTTTGGCCGCAACTGCAGAGATCTTTGTATTACAGTATGCTACATAACATGTTTAAATGTGTATAATTGCTTCTTGCACAGATGCAGATGAAGTTTCACGCATGATGCCGCTAACAATTATACATATGTGAGTAACTTTATAGTGTCATAGTATACCAGTGTACATCTGTATGCATCACAGGAATGTGCACTGCCTCCAGTCTTTTCTAAAGGTCAACCATTATAGAATTACATAATTCATAACTGTGAACAAAGACCCACTGCCTCTTTGTTGAGGACCCCCTCTGATGTTCTGTCGGCTTACTTTTCCTTTAACAAACTTTTTAACTTCACTATTCTTATGTCAGCACAAACACTCACCATGGTGTTTGCACACTACCCACCCTGCAACCTCACAGGGCACAGAAGCTGTCTTTATCCTACTTTGAATGTGAGCCTTTGCACAAATTTTCTATCAGCCACCGTTAAACGTAGCTAGTACCACAACAGCAGCAAGCTAATACAATGAGGAAGCAAACACACAAGGCCGTTTCCTGCAAGGAGAAATCAACAACCTTTGCAAAAATCAGCGCTTGGCTTTTATGAAAAAGTGCTTATTTTATTCAAGGACAATCTATTCTGTTCATACTTAGAAGTCAAAGGTCAAGGCTGCCTGCTGTGTCGTGTAAGCCAAGGAAGCCAGGGCATTCAGCATCATGCTGAATAGCACCTGATGGCCACTCAACACCATACAGATAGAATCCCTCATTAAATTGATGCTGCAGGGATCAAATTCAACATATACCATAAAGGGCCCCTCACCCGCAACTCCTGTAAATTCCCACAAAATGATCTGCCAAATTGCCAATGATGCAGTTCATAATAAACTGTAGTTGTTTGGAAGCATTATGTGCACCTCTAGTAGCCTAATTGCAAAGGGTGAATTATGAGAATATAGTTCAGATTCAGCGTTCAGTATTCAGTGGATTAGTCAAAGATGTTTGCAGTATTGGAATAAGATACTGTGGATAAAAAGATTATTATGCAGGTATTTGTGGGATCTAAAATTGCTGAGTCTACAATCTTTGAACCCATTTTAAAATTAGCAACAGTGCAATGACATCAGCGAATTATCCCCTAAGGGCTGCTAAAACCATCTTCCACTAACTTTTGTGGTGTCTTGTGCGACTGCACTTTAGCAGCTGATTAAAGAGTCAGCTTTTTTTTTCTTCTCCTGTAGTGACCACTTCCTATTTTAGCTGCAATTTCAGTGGCATGAAAAGTGGTTTGTTGGGCCTTCATGTGCAACCCCAAAACCTCAACTTTCAGTCCTGTTCTGCATAAATAAGGTCTGTCTCTACACACACACTGTGATATCTTAATGGTGCACGGTCGAAAACAGCACAATTGGTACACAGCTTTGATTAAGAACTGCAAACACCATTGTGTGTAAGCTAACCCTGTAAATACTGTAACTAACATACACCTTTTGCATGCACTGACTTACAACACCAAGAAGGCACTTTTGATCGACTCCTATTTTCTTTGAAAAGTAAATGATGTCTTTTAGGTGAACTCTTGTGGCAAAGTCATATTTCCATAGTTAGAAGGACAAAGACAGGCATGCAAGGAGTACAAAGCAAAAGAAGCCTTTGTATTTGTCTCACAGGAGCCTCTGCATGGTTCTGATCCCTGCCTCTCCTTAAATCACAGCTAGCTGCTCTGTCCATCACAACCCCCAGAGAGACTCTACCTGTCACTGTGCACTAACTGAACTTTCAAACATGCAACGCATCAACACAAAGCTCCTTGCCAACACTTATTAAATGCATGATGCAGTCAAGTTCCACATCAGGGCTTTCTGGTGCTCAGAGCGTAACATAATACTGTACATTGCACTGTATGCATCGCGCAAAGTCAAAGTATCTTACTGTAATTCGTTCCTCTCTGTCGTCTAAGTTCAACCCGTTTTTCCTCCAGGAGATAGTGGGCTCGGGGTGTCCACGGGGTGGCTGGCACTCCAGTACTGCAGGCTCGCCCACCGCGACCATCACGTCTACTGGGTTCTGTCGGAAGTCATCACGTAAAACTGCAAAAAAAACAAAAACAAATGAAAGCAGAAAAGGCTGTGTAAATGACAGGTTTGTTTATTGTACTAGTTGTTTCAAAAGCCGGTTGACAGCTTGCAAGCTGACATACCGTGTGTTTAATATACAATTAATGCATTGCATTGTGAAACAATAACAGAGCAAACAAAAAAGTAGAAAACCAAAACGACTATGATATCTACATTCCAGCTATCTCTCTAAAAGTAATTTACAGATGAAGGACTATAATTTCAGAAGGCTCCTTAGGTCCACAAAGATTAAACAAATACCCAACATGGCACAGAAAATCCTACTGAACAATTTTAACTGGTGATCTTGAGACAGTTCAGTTGCTGGCACCGGTAAACCCAAATTATCACATTTCAACAGCAAAGAGCCTGCGTGCCTGCAGCCAGAAGCTGAACCGAAGACAAAGGAAACTTGTGTCAGTCCAAAGTTGTCCGACCAATGACTGTGATTTGTGGTCATCATTGGCAGCTCATTCTCAAGCACAATGTACAACACGTGTCAAAAAATCCTACCAAAATACAGTCAGCTAAAAATACGACACTGGAAGAAGATTTGCTGATTTGTGCAGAATGGACTTGAACGCAAAGGAATCATAGTATGAAAGGCTGAACTTCCTCGCTCTATCATTGAAGTGATTGTTGATAGAGATGAGATGAAGAATGTATTGTAATGCAGGCGCCTGGGCTTGAGTGACTGCTCTAAAGCATGCCTGGTCTTAAATTACATGGTGGGGGTGGGGGGGGGACGGGGCATCTGAACAAGCCAAGGGAGTTGAGCCAACATACCAACATAGAGTCAGCAGAACAGCAGTAGAGTTCTATTAGGGTGAAAAGACAGGAAACAATAAGGAAATGGCATAATCACTCCCAGATGGTGGCAAACACAATTCATCCATGGCTTTGGGGATGACACTGGGCGAGTTCGCCTGAGATTCTTGATGAAGCACTGAGGATATAGGAAAACAAATTGCGATGGCCTCGTAATTGGAACTACTTTGACCCCTGTATCTTCCATTGCTAAATTCTGCTGCTGCGATGCTCTGGGCAGGCTTCTGACAGGCTGACTAGTACAGTTGATTGAATGCTGATGGGGAACAGCTGTCCGAATAGCCCGTTTCCCATCTCCACCAATAGCATTGTGTAACATGATAAAAGCCATTTTTCATGGGACGCAAAAAAAAGTTGAGGTTACTTCAGACAGGAAGAAAGTGAAACAATTGTAATTACGTGTACTACAGTGTGCATCTATCTACATAGTTGCCGATTGAGCGTGTGATACTATGCTGTAATGCTGATGGAAATCTGGTTACACATCTGCTTTCACTGTTGTGTCAAATCCCATAGCCTTGACTGTTCCCAAAAATTCCAAAGATGTATTTATGGTTTGCACTGAATTTAGAGTGTATATGGATAATGGATGGATGGGACGATGGATTAAGATATACATTTTAACTTATATAAGCAGCACATCATCACCTGACGCCAAATCACTCATGTCATTATGCTTTTATATTATATCATGTGTGAGGTGCCGAAACTTGCCCAACTTCCAACATGCTGGCATTTCCCTCTCTCATAATTGACGTGACAAACCGAGATTCACCGCCTAATCTTTATCTTCTACTCAAAGGCTGTGCTGATCTAATCCACAGCAATGCAACACCACCATCTACAGTTAGTCATGTGGTTTTTAAACCTGAATTTCACAGACAAACGAAACCCTCTACCACCCCTACACATTGAAAAACGTACTTGATGAATACATACATCATGGCAGTAAACAGTTGGTTGGTGAATGTAAACATCCAAGGCAGTGAATGAGTTTAGTGCAAGTGATGTTTTATTAGACAATGACGTTAGTGTGAATGCTTGTCTCAGCATAGAGGTTATCTAAAAAATATGTTAAGCCTCTTCAACAGAAGAATGCTTGTAAAACTTTCTCCATAGAGAAGACAAATGGATACAATGAAGTCATTAATTACTTGGTATCAATGTACATTTTATCTTTCCATGTTGTCCCTTGTCTGACAACACAGCAAATTATCCCGAGCTGTAAACATGCTTTGATTGCAGAATTACTGATGTTTCTATTCTATATTCTACCACGCATTTACACCTCATCACTTTTGACTTTCCATGAATGTTTTGTTATTCTTTTGCAGCCTATCGCTACACCTCCCAAAGCCAACCCAGTTTGCCTGTTTAGTTGGAGCTTTGCACCTCTCACTCTCTGCATCTGATCCCCTCCAGATGAGAATCTCATGGCCCACTTCAAAGCAATAGCCCTTGGCCTCGCTTCCCTGGATCTGACAGTGTCTGACTTGTTAGTCCTCTGGAGCCTGAGCCTACTGCAGCAGAGCACCAATAATCCTCTCGGCAGAGTCCAACTGGACCAAAGAGGAACACAATCTACCCCACAGACGGGAACGGACAGTACACACATAGCAACCTTATCACCTGACATCACTGCATGAGGTTCTCAGAGGCAGCTTTGGACACCACAGCCAAAACTACTCTGCTAATTGCTCTTGAGGTCTGCTTTCAGGAACAAATCCTATGTTTTTTCAAGATTCAATATGTAGTTTTATAGCCAGCCTCAACACTATTCTGTGGCATTACTACTTTTCAAGAGACTGTGGTTGTGAAAACATGGACAATTTAGAATGGCACTCAGTTTAAAAAATCTTTGAAGCACCATATTTGTGTTTGCAAGTCAGATGTTCCGAAGCCAATTATAGTACTTGTTTGTGGAAAATGGTGAAAACAAGACATCATTTTTTTCTAATTTTGAGACAAGCACAAGCTGCCGGATCTTCGAGAGGGAGGGCTAAGCTGCTATGGGAATGGTCACAGCTGACTTTAATCATGGCCAATCAAAGCATCTCTTTTCATCCATCCATCCATCCATCCATCATCTATACCGCTTATCCTCACAAGGGTCGCGGGCGTGCTGGAGCCTATCCCAGCTGTCATCGAGCAGTTGGCGGGGAACACCCTGAATTGGTTGCCAGCCAATCGCAGGGCGCACAGAGACAAACAAACATTCACACTCACAGTCACACCTAGAGGCAAATTAGAGTGTCCAATCAACCTACCATGCATGTTTTTGGAATGTGGGAGGAAACCGGAGTACCCGGAGAAAACCCACGCAGGCACGGGGAGAACGTGTAAACGCCACACAGGAAGGCCGGGGCTGAATTCAAACCCACGACCTCTGCACTGTGAGGCGGACGTGCTAACCAGTCGACCACCGTCCCACCCTGCATCGCTTTTCATTTCCATTAAATGTGGCATGCTTGTCTGCACCGTCAAGCAGGCAGTTGGAGACCATCCCCAACACCGACAGTTTGTGTGATCCTAGTAAAAAATAATTATGACAGTACATGAATAATATGAACAAGAACATCTTCAACAAGAGTTTTGAATATCACTGAAGGTAATTAAGAACTGATAGCAATGCAAATCATCATCTTTTCTAAGAGGATTTGACCTTGTTTGGTCTATCACCATGTAAACAGGGAGACAGGTAACAAGCAAATTTCAGGAAATAGGCTAAATGAATGCAACAAATATTGAAAGTTGTATTTATTAAAAGTGTTTCATACTAAAGAACAGAGAGTGTACTATGTAGCCTGCTGGCCATACTTTGCCCACCCATGTTAAGGTATGCTGTGCATATTGTAATCTGAATTTATTCCTAAATTCTCTATGCATTTCTATGTATTTCAGATCGTATATAATAAACCTGCCTTCAGTAAAACATTCCAGAATTGTGAATTGCAATTATCCATCCATCCATCCATTATCCGAACTTATCCAAAGAAAATAAATATTTTTTAAGCAATGGAAGCTTCCAACTTTAAACGCGCTGTTATCACGCAATCCCATCAGAAAAAATCCTTGAATTTATTCTGACAATCTAACTCCTGACCTCCTTCTACCCTCATCTCTGCGTCTGAGAAACACGCCCCCCCCCGCCCCCCACCTGCACCTCAACCAGCTCCTCCTCTTCTCTGCTGCCTCGTTTCTGCTGCAAAGTCGTCTGGAGGGATGGAAAGCTGCAGGAGAAACAGCTGCTCCACAAACAATTCAATATGTGCAGTCCATGTATACTGTAGGTAGTCAGACAGGCTGTAGGCAGACACGCACGCAGTCGCACACACATGCACACACGCACACACACAAGGCCGATGGGAGGTGTGTATCTCCTTTGCAAGCATAAACCAAAGCAAATAACAGATTATCAGCAGCAACCATGCAAATGCAATAAAAAGCAAAGATCCCACACATACAAATGAGGATACAGCAGCCGTGCAGTCTCATAACAATGGCACATGAGATTTCTAAAACACACAAAGGCTTCCTGAAGACTCTCACTGCCTACAACTTATAAAGGAAACATAGTTGCTTGCCTGGGCTCCCGAAGCTCCACTATTTGAATATCATTTTCAATGAAATGAAAGAAAAGACATGAAAAAGACTCCTGAGGCAAAGTTTTTTTGCATGGATAACCATAAATATTTCAAACATTTAGCAAGCCAGTTAATTCGACAGTGAAATGTCTGACAGACCTTTGGTATATCTTGGGTAGGTGCGTCCTATTACCTAATTTCTCCCCTCTTGATCCTATATTTGTGTCAGGAAATGTAAAACGTAAACTTAATTATGTAATCGTTATCATTGTTATATATTATTAACTCTGCAAAAACGATTGTTAACCTTTATAGTACAAATACATCTACAAATATTTCTCTCACAATAGAAGAGAAGACAAAGAAAAATTCAATCAATAATTATTTGCGTAGTCATACGTATAACTAACTGAGAATTCAGGTCATGGGAACTCTAAAGACATAGCAACATGTGTGTGTATATGGCTCCCAAAACTGCTTATGTGGTTTTACATGACAACAAATCATGTTGTATGTGCGAAACATATCATATAACATGGAAAATAGGCAGACATTAATAAGCAGCTAACAGGATTGCAGAACAGAAGTTAAAATAATCCTATTGCTCTGCAAAACGGAAAACAGGTGAGAGTGAAAAGATGAGAATGGAGAGAGGGCAGATGCAGCCAGACGGAGATATGAAGCAGATTAGGAGAATTAGTGAAGTGGGAGAATAACTGGGTGAAACAGAGGTTGAAGACCTCTGATAGAATTAAGAACATTGTCAATCAAACAAATATACTGTACATGGTCCAGTGGTCTGATGTTGCTCAAATGTTTTTACTATTAACTCAAACAAACTATTAAACAAATATAGCAAATAAAATGTGGTAGCTAAATTGTTGCTATGCTATGATCTTGGGCAGTGATGATGTTAGAGATTTTACCCTAAATCTAAAACTACAGTAAAACAGATACATATAATAGAATTATCTTCATGATTTTAATTATTTTTATGAAATTAATTAAAAATGTTGTACATTGTTTTTTTCATGAAGTAAATACTGTACAATCATAATGTTGATAATGATATGCCATAAGATTTAGAAGGAAGGCAAGGGGTTCTATTTTCATATGGACAATTTTCCAGATAAAGACAGGAATACATTTTTTGTAAGGTGCTTTGGGCACCAAATGGTGTAGATAAAGCGCTATATAAGTGCACTCCATTTACCATTTCTTATATTCCATTTCAATGCTCTCATGATATGTGTGTGAAAAAAATCCAATATATAAAAATTATTATTACCATTTTCATAAGGTGCTCGTAGGTAGATGTATTATATCGATGCTGCTATGTATGAGGGACAATGACGGTAATAAAAGTATTGGTAAACCTAATATGTGTCTGACAGGTATAAATTAGACATTTCTGTACAATACAATATGATACAATTTTATTTATTAAGCGCATTTCATAACAGCTAGAGCTGTAACAAAGCACTTACAAACAGTATAATAAATAAAAAAAACAATCAAAGGCTGTGATACATTAATGTTAATAAATATAGATACCAATTAACAATATATAAAATATGAATAAAAATATAAATAGATAAAGCCAATGAATTAACGTAAAACATTATATACAATTGACACCGGAAAAGAGCCAAAAATTTCAGGTCTGATCAAAAGCCAGAGAAAAGAAATGTGTCTTCAACCGGGTTTTATGCATATATTTCAAGGATACCTAATGTCGACGTCCGTATACCGAATAAAGACGGGCAAATTAATTCTGTGAATTTATTTTGGAAATATGTTTTAATTTAATAGAATTCAGTGCTGCAATTGTGTACATTTAATTTACAATAGCCCTGCGATTGGCTGGCAACCAATTCGGGGTATCCCCCGCCTACTGCCCGAAGACTGCTGGGATAGGCTCCAGCACTCCCCGTGACCCTTGTGAGGACAAGCGGTATAGATAATGGATGGATGGATGGATGGATAATTTACAATAGCAGGCAGTGACCATCACCCCCAAAATATGTTTCAATCATGTGTGTTAAACTACAGATACCCAGTAGGTGAAAGGAAAAGAGGATGTTATGTTGAATGGTGTAACACGGTAAATATAGAACTCTACGCCAACAATACCCCCCCCCACACACACACACACACACACACACAAAGTACACACCCAAAAGGGATATCACTGACAATCTGGCCTTGTAGCCCTAATAATGTCTTTCATTACTGAGTATAGAAGGCTCTTGGTGTGACATTTTATCTGAATCACAGCGTAAATTGAGCTCAATAAATTATTTGTTGGAATTTTAGGCTCCAGAATAATACGGTTATCAGGTAATATATGCCACTGAGTACAAGAATAATAAAATGGTACAAAAGCAAATCAAGCCTATTGTAAGTGGTGGAGAGAGATAAACGCATCTGAGATGGAGCACCTTCTGTGTGCAGCATAAAAACACATACCGTCAACCTTTAACCCTCTCATTAGTGTTATCCCACCAAAGCAGAGTAAATTGTCATGAATAAATCCACTTGGAAGCCACTGAATGAAAGACTTTCACTCTAACATAGTCACATTACCATTTCAATAACTGTGCAACACTGAAAAACACTGGGACTGAGTAATTGGAAACATTAGCAAGTAGATAAAATATGGAAGAGAAGTGTGCATGTGTGTCAATTAATTTTTTTTCACTATAACAAAATAAATAATAAGTTCTGATTTTCCGGTTAATGTACAGAACAAAAATGAATCCTCCTTGTGGGACAAAAACGCGGTTGCTTTGTTAGGTAAAACAAAGAACTAAAGTGCAGACAGCAGTCAGACCTTGAGTCAATTGTATTCAGGAATACAACCCTCAAGCAAACCTTTGTTTGAGCAGTGTGACCTCGGTGGAGGTGCTGGAAGAAATGTCCTTGGGCAGTGTAAAGTTCGTAGAGCACCTCAGTGAAACTAAACAAACTGTAGGGCTCTATCATCATTAGGGAAAGTTGCCACAAATCTAATGTGCACGCTTTAAACATGTCATATTAAATTAATGTAATTCCAACCTGGCCTGTGCTTGTGAAAATGACGAAGAGACTCTATAGGAATAATAAGAGGGCAAAACTCAGGAGAGGCGCACCAACGAGGGGAATGCACCTGCAGGTCAAAAAAAGAGGCGGTGGAGAGGATAAGGATGAGTAGGCGGAGGAGGGCGATGTGTTGCACCATGTACGGCAGACAAAGACATACATGCACAGGGGAGTGCAACAGACAAAGAAACAAAGACTAGAGAAAAATGAAATCTGAACATAATCTTTTTTCCACCATGCATAATCATTTTGTTCTTTTTATTCGTGGTGCTCAATTTGCTGGGTTTCTATAAAGTCAGAAAATGTAATCTATCAAGTCGAATAAGGACGTCAGATTTACATGTACTGTAGTGATGACCAACCCATATACCGAAGTGCAAAAATAATCAAGATCAAGGAAACATAGCAAAAGGTATTGCAAGGTTCCGTAAATGAGGTTGGATAAATGCTTTGCCAGTGTGCACTTACTTCATCTGTGCTGTAACCAGCAAAAATGCATTACTCAGATGTAGCTCAAATTCACTTTACATTCAAACCCAAACACATACTGGTTAAGGCTATTTGAATTGTGCTTTTAGATAAATAAAAAGAATGTGCGGATCCCTTTAAGTGTTCCTTAACAAACCTGCCAACTATTGACCTGCATGTTAAATGTTATTACCCATATGCCAAATGTGCAAGTGTAAAAAGGTAAAAGGAAAGACAAGGAAGTTTTATTTATACGGTGCAAGAAAATTATTCTTTTTTAATTTAAGACCTTAATATGTATGCGCAAAGAACATAGTTGTTAACCTGAAAAGCATTGAAAAGCATTTGCACTTGATGCTGACCTCACTTTTGTTTGCAGCGTATTCTATTTGTGTGCAGCATACCAGTTAAATGCTGCTTCACCATGTTTGCTTTGGACTCTGGGCTCTACTACTTCACCCAAGTCTGCAGACCTCAGAGCCTGACTGGGTTTATATTCCATACGTATTTCTTTATGGTAATCAGGGCCTAAAACATTCAGTGATTCATTGAACGGTAACATCATTTTAAAATCTATTTTAAAAAGAGGAAAACTTGACCAGTTTTACGAGGATGTTTTTGGGCTAACGTAAGTCATCAGTCACCACAGGGATGTGTGATAAGTTGTCGTCTCACAAAGATGCACTTATGCAAAAAAATCACGCACAGAAGACACATTCGCAGGTACATTTACATTGTAATCCACCCTCAAGTGACTTAAACATCCCCCATTGTCATAAATCTGGGAGACAATTCAACACCCAAGAGAGAGAGGCACTCCTGGCAGGTATATAATAGTCTTCATGAAGAAGTGAGACAAAGGAACATCAGCCAAAATATATAGGACAGAACTACATAGTAAATACGTGACTAACACAAGTAAATATTTGAGATGGTGTCACTATAGTCCCAATCATATTATATCATTATAATTTTGCATCGCTTCATCAAAGAAAACAAGTGACGCCTATCAACACAAAAGGCATTAGTCGACTATGGAAGATGCTGACAGGGCATGTGCGAAACATAATTGCATGACTGCAAGACATTTATCGGGACCTCATTTGAAACCATCATTTGTATTATTTTCTCATAGCTGATGGGTATGGTAAGAGGATGCAGAGCACATACAAAACGGTTGAATGGTCACTTCTTTGGAGCTAGTTAATGCAAGGATATGTGGATAAGAATGACTTGAGATGTACATGAAGTGGTGTATGAGGCAAAGAGAAATGTTTGTACATTAAAAGTTTAAGAAATCTGAAAAAAAAAACATCATGCACGCAAGTAATTGACCTGTGAGTTAAAAATAAAAAGCACTCTAGAAAGTTGTCTTGTTCAGCGTTCAGTCGCCAAGAGGATACAGGATGTTTGATTTAAGCGGAGAAATCGAGTAAAACGACAAGCTTGTTTGGTTTGGACTGCGCTGCGCAAAGGGCAGAATGAATGGGGAGAGAAATGAAAGAAGGGTGAAAGATGAAACTTTAATTATCTCTCTGGGGAAATCGGGTCATTAGTGGACACAGCGAAAGGTGCAGATACGAACGGAATTGATGCGAGCCATTGTGGCAAACAGAAGTAATTAAAACAGATTACAAAGATTGGAATCATTTTTACATTTATGTGTATTAGACACTAGGACGTCAAATATATAAAATGGCAGATGGGAGCTCTTTCGAGGTACAACACATGTCTCCTTTGAGATCTTTGGCTCATCAAACATTGAAAGTCGCAGATGGGGAAGAAGATAGTAACAACAGCTTGAGCAGAGGAGGCAGACCTGAAGCTGAGGCACTACTCAGCCCCATTAATTGGGAGGAAACATGAAGCCTCTGAATAAACACCCGGCACCAGAGAGACCCCGGCTCATTTTTTCCTCCCTTGCACTTTATCTCCGGAGCAGTTTAACCAAAGATAACTTAGAAACAACACCACACTACCCTCCAACCTGTGCAGTGTATCCTTCCATTGCTGGCATGACAACTCAAACATCATCTCAGGACTACCAAATGTGACAACATGCTGTGATCCCTCAACTCTGTACCCACCACTCTTCACCTCTTTTATATTCGCCTCACTCACAGGCCCACAGTCCTCTGCTGGTTTCTGCTTTTTTCGCGCTCCCTAATTATCTCATAGGGCTGTGAAGGTAGACCTGACCATCCCCCACAGTTCTGCAGACCCACAAACGGAGAGACCCTGATGAATAATTTCACGTTTCTCTTGCCTTCTCTTTCCACATGTTCTCAAATTGATTATTGTAAAGAAAGCCCAGCTATGAGAGCAGCCCGCTGGGTAATTTGTCTTTTTGACGAACATCGTCAATGCGTAGGTGTGGGGGAGGGAGAGGCAGAATGCTCAAAGTGATACGCAAAAAGTATAGTTTAAAAAAAAAAAGTGATTATAGCAAAAAAAAAGGTTGGTTGGATTGGAAGATTTGTGGCTGGCCTTGCTTTTGATTGGTGATTCTGTTTGATGTTGTGGTCTTAGGCACTTGTGCTGGTGGAGAGTTGACATTTGTTGAGTGGTATGCAAATAAGAGAACATGCGTTGAGAGAGATTGATTCCAGAGAGGTGTTGGTATGCATAGGAAGCACATAAAATAGAACTAAGATAGCATTATACAGCATAGTGGTACAGAGTAGGGGTGTAACGGTTCACAAAACTCACGGTTCAGTACGTACCTCGGTATGGGGGTCATGGTTTGGTACGGGTTCGGTACAGCAATAAGTCTCAAAAGCATAACACTAGGGTTTTTTTTCTTTTTTTCTTTTTTTAGTTATAACAGAGAGCAAGTTACAATTCAATTTTCTATAAAACAAAAAACATTCCCCGTTATAAAAGCATAAAATAGAATAAAGGTGCGCATTAAGGTTGTTCATTAATAATAATAATATTTTTTTTGTTTGTTTGTTTTATTATTATTTAAACACATGGACCCCCCTTTCGTGTATGGATAGAATGAGGTTGCTGCTTAAGTCGGGTAGCACTTGCCAACTAGTAACTTTTAACTTCGTTCTAAGAGTTAGGGTGCAGTAGAGGACAGCTCCTGCTCCACCACGGCTCTTGTGCGATTGTATATGACAGGGAGCACGGTCTTGCTAATATACACCCAGGATGGCGCATTGTACGGGGCTTCAGCATGTTTAATAAAAAACGTTTGAAGCCCGGCTCCTCGACTAAAGTATATGGCCACATAGATGTTGCTATGTATATGCCGATTGCTTCAGTGATCGTTTGCTCTGTCTGCTATCACTTCTCTAGGCTGCTTAAAAGTGGCGGGGATAAGTTGTTGGTGTTGAGCGGTTGTCTTTTTTCTACCCCCGGTAACTGTATCGGGGTGATGTTAACATGTTTGAAGTGTTACCTGCAAGATACCGAATGGAGGTCCAACAACACCGACACACAATTCTTGTTTGCTCCACCGCTCGCAGCCTTGCACTCCATCACCGCCATACGGAAGCCGAAATGTTCCCGGCTGATTATACTATACTGCATATACAATACACTATACAAACGGCTGATTTGTTAAGTGCAGACGGCTCCTCTAGCTTCATGCTTTCTCCCGCACTCACCATTTTTCTTCTACATTTGTTTTTATCTATTTCTTCTTAAAACAACAAATGTGGACGTATTCGTCATATGACTGCGTGCACCGAACCGTGAAGCCCATACAGAGATGGTTCGGGACAAATCTGGATGCCTCCCTGGTGAGGTGTTCCGGGCACATCCCACCAAGAGATGGCCGACCCAGGACACGCTGGAGAGACTTTCTCCCGGCTAGCCTGGGAACGTCCTGGCATCGCAAACTGGGACAAGAAATTGCGAAAAGAAAATCTTTGAAAACCAAATAATACAACAACTAGTTACACATAATAGCATTGTGAGAAGTGTGAATACTTTTGTCCCAGCGTTTGATGGTACCGCCCCACAGATAACCCTAAAAGTACAATGATGTCAGTGTTCTGTGATCTGCTGCCACTGTGATCTGTGTTGTTGTAAATCTGAACTACAAACACTGCTGCTGACGCACTGTAGCTCCACACAGTCATCTGTCAGTGTTTGGCCTTTATGTAAATATTGTTGACTGTTGCTGGATTATGTCAGCCTCCAGGTGTTTTTCATCCCTGACAATTCCAATTGGTTGGCGTGCGATACCCAACGATGACAGGGGCCAGGGTATCATTTGGACACCACAGGAAAGCCAGTGCCTTATCATTAGCACAAAGTATTTGGTGAATAAGCTGTTGAAATACAAGCATTTATCCTGAATCAGTCCTCTGGTGCCTCGCCTGACTCAATGGGAGTAAAATAGCAGACCAAGATGAGGTCAATACTATGCATCACTGACAATTTTGGTTTCGGCACATGGAAACATAACAATTTGTGTCGCACTTCAAGTAATAAGATGCTAAAAAGTTTCACATTTGAAATTCTGGTACAAGCTCCACCAAGCAGCTTTGAACGTCTCAGCCAACCCCCAATCACTCCCCCCTCCCCCATCTCCTGCATGCACACTGTACACCCATCATCACTTTCCATTCTCCTACGCACTCCCCTGTCTTCAAACTTCAGTCTGTTTGCTCTCATCTTCTTTGTTTCCTCCAAGCTATCTCACCATCAAGCTTTGCGCCTCCTGTATTCTGCTCCATTCTCCTGCTTCAAGAATGCTGTAAAATCTTTCAGCGCCGCTCGATTTCCCTTACTGGTGTTTTTTCCTTTCTTTTTGGGGGGGTAGGGGGGCCGGAGGGAGGGCGCTTTTTTTCTCCCTTTACCGATCATGTTGTGCATTCTCTTGCCCTGCCCCCACCCCTCCCAAAAAAACTCTTAATGGAATCCATGTCAGCAGAATACCAGAGTGAACCGCACAACTTCACTGTGGCTTCATGTCTGTCTTTCTCTGCCTGGATGTCTCCCTCTGTGTTTGAAAAAAAAATGAAATGGAGAATCGAAAGGAAGCAAAACAAAGTGCCGTATAAATGTTAGAGATGATGTTACAATGACTCTGAACACTAGAGTCTGCATTTTTGGACAATCTCTGTCAAATGTAGATTATGTGAAATTTAAGATGGGCAGGTTTTGCAGTCTTAAAATAAGTGTGTGTATTTGGTGAAGGCTATGTGTTTGGACTGAGATTTACATTGTTTGGGTTTGACGTGTCCTTGAAAGACAGAATGAGATGATGTGTGTTTTATGTTGCCTCTGGAAGATTCTGGGAACGATCTTTACTGGCCACTCCATTAATCTACAATATCCATTGAAAGAGCTAAAGTATATAAAAAGTGGTCTTTTCAAAGAGTATAATGGTCAGCTTTGATTGACTGCCGAAATTTAGGATGTAAAATGGCAGTCTGTTATATGGACAGGTATCTTTTTTTTTATTTGACGACTGTACATGAGATTGAACTTGTAAGCATTAATTGCCCATACCAGAAACAACAATCCATCCACTCAGTGTTAAGTATTTGTATAAAATTGGGTGCAATCAGGGAGGAGAAGGTTAGCTCTTGCAGTGTTGCCTTTACTATCAGTGAGTCATTACTGGTTGTGCGACAGACGACCTGATAAAGGAGTGAAGGAAACAAAGTGGCACAATGCTGTTAGTACTATGCTATGGTGTACTTGTTCCCAGAGAAGCACTGACAGTGACAAATTCAGCTGGTTTCCAATTATTTATCTATCTGCTGTTTACGTCACAGAACACCGGCTGACACACACCCCCTATAAATCTTTATTCCGAGTGTACAACACCAATCTACCAACAGATTATTCTTCTAAGCAGCATGGACTAATTAAGTATGCTGTTATTCAGTGAGTGCGAAATGTGAAATTACCATCATATACGCATTAGCGGACACTTATAAGAGCAAACTCACTCATGGACATTTGCACACAGTTGACAACTTTGCACAAACCAAATCCAGAGAATAGAATCACCTTCACTTATAAACGATAATGTATTCTGCTCTGGGAATAGAAGGGAAAGCCAGGGGGAGTGATGGGATGAGGGCCAAAGGGGAGGCACACATTTAAACTCTTTAGATCCGATAAGGCAGCTGGAAATTGCTGAGAGAGGCTTCCACTTCTATAGACACGAGCCGCCTGCCAGTCTGTCGCAGAGATGCCAGACAGCCAGAGGTTGACCAAGTGAGGAGTTCTCACATGATACAGGGTCCCCTCTACTATTAAACAACACTGACACCTCTTGCACGTCTACATCAGCAGTGGCCAAATTTAGAGTCCCATACACAAAACCCGAATGTCACTTTAAAGCAAAGATTCTGGATTGGTAATGAATTGCACATTTTGCTTTATCCATCACCTAACGGTACATATACCAACATTTGGTGATTAGGATTAATGCATACATGGCATGCTAAAAATGACCATGTTTGACATCCAGTTCTCTAGGTGGGAGTAATGAGCAGTGGGTAAGAACTGAATTAATTTTAGGATCCACGGTCTGGATCAGTTTCAGAATTTATTTGTTTACACATTCTACACGCTTCCATTAAATTCACTGGAAGCTTTACGCACCTAACAGAAACCAGGCAAATCTGTTGTATTTTTATTCATTGCAACCTTTCTCACTAACAAATCGGTTGCATCCATCACTCTGCCTAATTTTAGCATCCATTACTAGAGTAAACCTACCCTGCTGATTTTGTCAAATTAACTGAAAGAACACCAACAGCAACGTTACTGCTAGGCAGCCAGTAGTGACTGGATGAGCTTCTGGATTTAATTAGTGCAGCACACATATGGATAAAAAAAAAAAGATATGTGCATGTGTACACACACACACACACACACATTCACAGTCTGTCACAATCCTACCTGGTGACATGCATGCTCTGCCACACACACTGCACGCCTCAGTGGAAAAAGGAGGGGCGGCTTCATAATCAGCTGATTTTGTGCTGTTAATTTAATTGATATTATCAGTGGTGCAAAGCAAGACGTAGAGGTTCACTTCCAGTGCCATGTGCACATGGAGAGACAGCTGCCTTGATGGGCGGGGGGGGGGGAAATGGGACATATTGTGAGACAAATTATTTTTAAAACCACAAAGTTTGATAAACATGCTGCTGCCATCCTGGCAAGAAGACGAGACGATGCAGATGGAAGAAAGGGCAATCTCTCCCAACTTGCTCTGTGTTATTAATAGATGTCATTCCCATCCATGGTAATCTCAGAACTATAGCACATCTTCATATCTTGAGATGGATATATATGACTGACACGGACTGACCTCAAAGAGTGTGTTGTAAAATGAGTTTTTATTTGAGTGGAGCCATATGCTTAACATATTTTCCACTCAGATCTGTTTGCCAGTTCAAATGCCAACTCCTGCAAGACATGCATGGTTGTGTGCTACCACCTGAAACATTACCAAGCATTACTGTACAGAGAGCTTCTTTATGTATGAGAATACAGTCTGACTACTCGGGGTAGCTTGGCTGTAAAGAGTAAATACATGTCTAATGTGATGGTTATTATGGCATTGTATGCTGCACTGATCAAAATGAACAAAATGTAATCCCGCACTATTATAGGCAGATATCTTATAATTAGCTCACTGTAATCCTTCCAGCTGCCTCCCTCTTAGTAGACTGAGTCCTGTCTGGAACCAAACAAGAAAAAACAGAAGAGGATGGAAAAAAAGATCTGCTTTTTTTCTCACTAAGAAAATCTTTGTCCTTCAGTCTATGCATCGTTTGCCTCCAAAGAGAAGGACAATGTTTGGAGTAGATGTCAGGGTCAAGTTGAGGTCACTGCTAATTATCATTTCAGGCAAGTGGGCTTGAATCTACATTACACTTCCCACACAAGAGATTGCATTGAAAATTAAACGTTTATTTGTTTTTAAGCTGGTTGACTTCCCCTTAATTCTGTTTATTAGTGTCTGAATTAAATGGGTTAAGGGATGCAAAACCACTCCAGTTGATAATAATACAGGGGGATAGGATGAAAACAGGAGGCCAGTACACCTACGCAGCAGCCATATCGAAATTTACAGGTGAGAATGTTCTGATGACACCTGATTACACCCAGTAGGTGTCGATAGTGAAAGGTAGGTCATGTTTGATGGCATCTATTGAAGCGTGATGACGAACATGCACGGCCCTGCTCTTTCCTGAGGTCTGTGAGAGTGTAGATGTGCACACACACCAAATGGGAGTGACGGGGACGACTATTAAACATGGCAGGCTGTATATACTGTAAACAGCATACAGCACATTCCCCACTGTGTGTTCATGGGAGTGTGAAGCATTGTAAGCTTCAGCTAGCTCCCACAAGTAATTCCGTTCGTCTTGGTATGCGGCGAGGGGGAAGCATTTATATTCAACAAGGTTTGATGTTTATCCACAGAACACATACAAGGCTATGTTTGTGAACACAGTCGGGGTGAAAAACAGAGTCTTTCGCTTCAATAATTACCCCCTCTGCTACTTTCGTTTTGCTGTACACAGTGACAAAGTTCGATAGGTGTGCGAGGGTTAGTACATGTTAGCAATTGTCCCATTCCATCTAGTTCACTTGCGTCACTCAAAGCTATCAAATAAACATTTATCCGCTAACTGTGGTACACAATAACAGAGTTACACTTTTTCCCTTTTAAAACTCTTCCAACATGATTTTTTCAAAGAGAATATTTTTATGGAGGAGGCGAAACCAAAAAATCAAACAGTTTAGCAATGTTGGTAGACTGAGAGGGCTCGGAGTGCGGAAGCCAACACACAATCGTCTCAGCTCCTAACATAACATGCATGAAGTTATGTAAAGTTAGTTCAATTTAATTCCACTTGAAACATTCAAAATAGCGGTCATGTGTTATGATTGTAGTAAGACGTGAAGATGAGATACAAACCAATGATGCAATGTCATCTTAAATTGCCGTCTCCTTGAAAAGAGCAACCATATCTCCAAATCCTCTGCACTGACTCTAAAACACACAAACATACACCCACACACAAAATCACAGAGCCAACTAATGGTGCTGACTCCCTGAAGATATACAACCAAACTGAGAAGGAACCCCCCTCCTTAAATACCTTCAGCTCATCACGTTTTTACTTTATTTGTTTTAAAGTACAACCACAACAAACAAAAACGATTTAATGCTGTAGATCATGAATTAGATCTCCTTAGGTGGTGCAGTGTTGCAGCGTCCGGAGAGTCTGTTTACACAGACTAAATATAATATTATTTTAGCAGAGAGTGAGAGTGAGAAACTAGGTGACAGAGAAAATATAACATCTGACTTTCTGTCTCTACATGCTGTCAACCAAGTTCAAATAACATCTGAACCGAAGTGCTGGTTTCCATTGTCTATTAGAGAAAAAAAAATCCTCAACTGTCAATACAGTGGAACCTGTAACACAACCATCTGTCAATTACAATGCTAATCTTGAGAAGCTTCTCGCAATTACAGTAGAGAGTGACAGATAGGTGAGTTGCATGGGGGCCTCATCTTTCTCAGGGTTGCTGTGGATGTTTTATTGTCTGCTGCCATTTTGGAGAAAGACCTTTTGCAATACATCATCCTGGAATAAATGGCGTGAGACAATTTGAAAAAGTCCTCCTAAAGAATGGCCACAGCAGACATTAAAAAGGCATCAGTGAATGTTATGCGCGAAAATCTTGGATTCTGTTTTCTATGGAACTCGCCAATTTTTCGGTGGAGGATTTCAAAAACGGTTCAAGAAAACAACCGGTGTAAACTTTTGTTTTGTTATTTTTCATCATTCACAGGGTTGACTTTCATGAAAATAGCAAGACTAACCCTAACCCTACCGAACAGAATTCATCCATTGCAGACATATATAATACAACTATAATAATTACTAATATACAAGTTTTACCTTTCCCAAACATATTGAGATAATGTAGGACAAATACTAAAACACATTGCATTTTTTTTTTTTTTTTTTTTACTTCTTAATGGGAAAATCTTTTTAGCCTTTAACCTACAATTTATGGATAAGTTTGAATGAAAGTTTGAAATTCCACTCAAAAATACTTGTGGAGTGTATCATACATTTATTGAAAAAACAAGAGAACCTCTCACGTAAATGAAGACATGAAAATCTTTTTTTTTTTTTTTTTTTTAGCGCTTCCACATATCGTTCAAGCCCCCTCCCTTACTCCGGGAGGAAAAAATAAATCCTGGCGCCGTGCCTGCGTGGGCTATAGTTTAATACAAACGTCTAATATAAATGAATGTTATTATCGTGACAAAATCAGCTAAGTAGCTTTTTATTACTATACAGTAAAATGATAAAAAATACACTCTACAACTATATTTCTTACCTTTCATTAGCTAATAGGTTGCTATGTTAGATGATCGTCTGAATACTTTCTCAGAAATATAACACTGGCAAAGCTAGATAGTTAAAATCATGAACGAAACACCTGTGGTATATGTATCACTGCTACTTATTATGCTAATAGGAAGGATTGAATTTCTTCCAGGAAACGAAGATAAAACTAAAACAGGTATTTCATTGCTGTAATGGCACATTTTTCATTCTTGCTTGTTGTTAAGTTCCGTACAATTGCTCAGTTATGATAATAAGAATCCTGATTTACTTTTCCAGCTGGTATTAAAGATAACAGAGGAGAAAGTGACACTGATTTAGCTTCTGAATCAAGTATGAATAAATGCAAAAGCGTCACATTTATAGTTGTAATACCTGATACTCATGTATGTGAGTATGATTCCGAAATGCTACAGGCTATATCACCGTGAAGATCAATTTAATGATCTCTTCAGTGTCTCCCGGTTTTAATTTACTTCTCGGGTATTTCCTCCGCATCCGCTCGTGAAGCGTAATCTCATGCTGTATTTATTTGTTGTGCCACATTGTTATATTCTGGAAATAGCCTTGGGATGTCTGTGATGAAGTGAAGTGAAGTGAAGCAGGATAAAAGTGAGAATATATATATATATATATATATATATATATATATATATATATATATATATATATATATATATATATATATATATATAACAATTTTGCACACTATGTTTATGTTTTGCATATTATGTTTATGAGGATGACAATGTAATTATCGCATCACTGGTCACCAAAGATTTCAGAGAGCACTTTTGGTAAATCAGCCACAACAGTAGCTCCATCACAAACCTGTCTGAAACATTCTGAGGCATTCCCATGGGAGAAAGATGAAGCGATGCTCTGCAAACAGGCAGATGGGAAAAAAGTCGGAAAGAGGAGAGGCTGAGGTGATGGCTGCGCTGCTTTGGAGATGTTTCCCTCATTATTCACGATTCCACTGAGGAACCACTCCTCTTTCTCGCTCTTTGTTCTGTATGTTGCTTCATGTTATAAATCTCTACATCTATGCAGCCAATTAAAGAAGACAGTGTTGACGTTAAGCAGTAGGAACTAGACAGCATATACAGTACTTGTGCATTCTATACTTATATACTGTACTACTCTGTGCTGCTCTTCTGTTCTTCTCTTCAGTAAACTCTATCATTTTCCAATGTTTATTTTAGATTGACAAACCTAGAGATGGTATTTTGGGTGGTTTATTAAGATTAAGAACAAATTTAGGTTTAAACTACTTCAAAGTGACTATCCAAAGCACAACTACTTTGAGATGCTACTTTAACAGCATTACAGCACTGTGAATGAAGTGAGGTTCTCTTGACAGACTTTCAGTACCCTACATCTTGACACGCTGACATTTGTCAACAAACGAAAGCTGCATTTCCTTTTCAGTGGGCTTGCATATTTTAACGTTATAAGTTTTTTTTAAAAAGTGGTCCTAGATGTCATTTTTAAAAGTAGTACCTATTTATGAGTCAAAATTACAGACAAAATGCCATTTTTTCTTGCACACTATGGCTGTGCTTTGGTAAGAGAAAATGTTAAAATTGGAAAAATGTACTCGAGTCTCAATTCAGACTAGACTTCACAGATTTTATATGCTCTGATTTAACGCACAAGTTCAGGCAGCAGGTTCTCTGCAGTGACTGTTGCTTTTAATCTGCCGAACATTGCCTGCGGCATATGTTAAAAAAAAAAATTAAATGTGGGCCTGGAAAGTTCAATTATGGGAGACTGCTTTCTTATAGCTGCTGTATGCATCCTGTCTGTCATGAGCCAGTTATCAGTAGAAGTTGTTGGATTAGACCCGAAAGGAGACACACTTTTATGTTTAAAAAAAAAAAAAAAAAAAATCTGTACTTTTGCAGGGTTATTTACTCTACAGTATGTTATGAAAAATAATAATCTAAACTCATAATCACAAAATTATTAGAAGAACACAGTCTTATCTGTATTTGTAAGATATTCCACCATTTTGAAAGCCTCAATATTTAAGAACGTAGAGGGGAATATTGGATGCGTAATGTGATGTGTTTTCCTCATAAACTAATTTTATGTGATTGAGACTCCTCCAAAACTAAGTAAGAGTGTCATTTTTGTGGCCCTCTTGGAAACACAGTTTGCCACACTAAATCAGAAAATGAGACAATATGACTTTAGAGTAACCTGACTCAGCACGCATTGGCGCCAGATCAAACCTCACAAATCTGACTAGTACTGACGTTCAAACACAATGTAGGGAGGAAAAGAAGATTTTTGGATCCAGCCAAGCAGTTATTCTCCAAACAATTACACAAAAATACATGAATCATGACAAATGATTGCGCGCACAATTTGGCACAGGGAGTAGTGGGCTTCAGCAAGGATAATGTGGCTCACACAGAAACACACAAAATTGCACTCTTAAAATCTATCTTCGACAGACATTTGTGTGATTGAAACCACTAGGCAGCTTTTTTCCTACTCTGGGATGCCTGTCTCCTTGGCAGCGACTCGTTCTCCAAAGATAAGCAGCACAAAGAGAGAAGAACTGGGGGAGTGGGGGTGGCGGGGGGTGGGGGGACATGAACAAACTACAACAAGACAGAGAAAGGATTTTGTGAATGTGGGACTACTGTGCAGGAACCATTACCAGTTAAAACTTCACGTCTTACGATCACATAAACCTCAACTCGGCACCTTTTTGTTTTCCCGTCAAAGCAGCAACACTGTTTTTTGCAAAATGGGTTAGGCACTATGCCATGCACTTTTGGCAGATGGCATAATTGAATCATGCCACAAGTAAAAGAACGGAATGCCAGTCTATTCATTAGGGCTGCTTGATTATGAAAAAAAATATTAAGCACGATTTTTTTTTGTAATAATTAAAATCAATATTACTCAAACGATCATTATTTTTTTGGTCCAAAAATAGAAAATGTTTCAACGTCGACAAAAGAAGTTCCTTTTGGACCAAACATAATGTATAAAATGAGTTATTATAAAACATAAAAGGTGCAAATGTATAAATTCAAGTATGATTTCCCTCTGTAAACAAAAATAGTTTGTTGGATATAAATGCATATTAATAATCGTTTTTTACGTCTATGCCAGTTTTCTCATCGTGGAGTTTAACAATCATAATTGTAATTGAATTTTGATTAATTGCACAACCCTATTATTCATGCAACTGCATTTCCACACATGCATTCAACGTTGAGCTATACTGCCGTGCAGATGTGTGAATCAAATATGAGCAAAAAGCAATGCTGAAGACATCATCCAAAATGAGCTCAAATAGAAAACAAAGAATAAAACAGCCACAAATATGCCAAACAGCAAGAAAGATGTTTTATGACTCAATCATGCAAAATGTATCATACTTGTACAAGCCTCAAATCCAACTAACCTACTGAGGCTGTAGACAGTGCTGTACTACTTGAACTGCATATAGCACATCCATGAGCCATGTGTTCCTTGTCAGAAGCTCTCAGTCCTCTCTTTTCCCTAAGCTCCAGTCCAAACAAACTCTTCCCATGTGTCCTGACACCATGACACAAATCTGGCTCTTGGAAACACTTATCGTGGATCAAGCAAGTAAAATTGTTTGGATGACGACCTGCACACAATAAACACAATCCAGATGTATCTGGCGTGCAATTTGCAGAATGATCATACCGCATTGCATTGATAAAAAACAAGATGAGGCTCACAAGCATCCCCAGTCCATCATGAGCAATGTGAAATAAATACGGATTCCTGACTTAGTGGTTTTTGGATCAAGGCCGTGCATTTGCCAATCACACAATATCACTCTTCATCCATATGGAGGGAAAAGACTTTTTTCTCAGAGATAACGCTGTGACGGCGACTTAGGACTTTGATTGCATTTATCCAGAGAGTCGACAGGCAGGATGTTGTCAGTGACGGTGACAGCTATTTGAAGTGGGAAGTCATTAGTTAATGGAGAGGCTGGCAAGAGAGAGAACCCTGACCTCGAAGAATCCGCCTCTCTCTCCGCCGCGTTCGTACACTCGCTCATTGCCGCCGAAAGATTCCAATCAAAGAGGAGCAAATGGGGGAGGCGGGCCGGGGGTCCCACCACACGCTGTCAAACTCACAGTCTGACTGAGCCATGATCCACTTCACAGAGCGTCTTCACTTCAGTGAACATGTCCATCATGTTAATGCATTCGCCTAATTACCACTATGTTTTCCTCCTGCCTTCATTTGAAGCGACTTTCAGGGTGTTCAAAAATAAATTACAAGGAAATTGAGTTTTGCATTGGGATGCATTTATGAATTATATCATAGGTGTTCATCATTGGCCCGACTTGACACCTCTTGTGCTGTTTTAGCACTTTCATCGGTTCAAAATTATTATTTAAAATGTTCAATTTTTGAAAGGTAGAAATGCAATGGCCAAAATACCCTCAATGAATAATAGAAAGAATATAAACACAAAGGTAGTGTTTTTTCAGCCCTAGATATTGTGTGTGACTCTCTCCTTCGTGCTCTGCACAGGTTGTACAACATTAACGAACTGGCAACACCTGGCGCGTGTTCCTGTTTGATTTACAAGCCCTTCCTCAGGGGCTCATTGATGAGTGGGGAGCAGTCAGCCAGGCACATGGCAGCACAGCAGTTTGGTCAGAAGCCTCCCAACACAGCACCAGGTGTTAAATGTACATTTCATAGTCATCCATCTATCGAACATTCACACTCACATTCACACCTATGGGCAAATCTCCAGTTAACATGCTCCGAACATGCTCTTGTGATGGAAGTTGTGAAAGATGGGCACATCTATCTTTTATTGCAGAAAGGAAATGAGGTAAGTAGATAAAAATGGTCTAATATTTGGATGTGAAAACATGACCTACATGAGTTGTTCTGAAGCGCTGCATGATTTGTCAAGAAAGTTGAGTAGTATCTAAATTAGGGACAGACCGATTATCGGCCGGGCCGACTATCAGGCAGGCCAATTATTGGCGCTGATATTTGGCATCTACCTGTTGAAATCCAAACAAAGATATGTGAAAGTTTAACATTGTTCATTTTGAACTTCATTTACTGTATAAAACTACATGGAGCTAACTCCTAGACATTTTTGTTAGAATTTTATCACAAAGATGTATACTGTATTGTCAAACATTTCTTGTAAGAATCATTTACGAAATCAACATTATGCAAATCAGAAAAAAATGTCAATAAACATGCCTAATGACCTTTCAACAAAGTTAGGAGTTTTATTTATTTTTTATCGATTTTTACGCCAATATTTTCCTTTTTACTGAAAATTACTATTGGCTCCAAATATCGGTTATCGACCTCCTTGACTACTAATAATCGGTATCGGCCCTGTAAAAAGCATATTCGTCTATCTCTATTGGTAGAGTACTGCAGACAGAGCCAGCAAGCCTTCAGAAAGAGCAGCAGTCACTCTGAATGTCTGCAAGCTAGAATGCAACCGTGTGTAAGGAATTGCGCATTAAAATTCATGAGGAAATAAGCAGGAAGACGTTTTAAGTGATTTTTTTTTTCACACTTGCATCCTGACATTTAGCATGTTTAGGTTGTAAGTGTTACAAACAGAGATGTGGTTAATGTTTCCAATATTGGATGTTTTTATTGCATACCTATGGATCTTGCAAAATTCTGGTTTGGGCTCGTCTCATTTATTTTATTTACTGTTACAAAGGAAAGTCCTTATTGTTAAATTTGATTGGGCACAAGCCTTTTAACATCAAGCTAAGAGCTGTCACCTGACTTGATATTGGATTTTGGAGGTTTGGGTGAAAAGCTTCTTCTTGCTTTTCGCAAAAGAGACTACAAATTGAAAATAAACATGCACAGAGAAAGTACTTTCATGAGGCATCTTTCTTAACTTAGAGTGCATCCATAGCAAGGTTGTCTTTCCTTGCAGCTCATTATTATACCGTGGAGTTGTGGCTTGACCTTCATCCCTGCCACCAGCCACACTTTCTTCTAGCAAATGGCAATGTCCAATTAGTTTAAGAATAGCATTTATTCCTATCTCTTCCTGAACCTAAAAACAGGTCTACTATCCAATAACCTTTAGAGTACAGAGGCTGTGACTTTGCTTTCACCTCAATAAAGCGCTCCGTGATTGAATCAAGTGGCTGAGGTCAATAGGACATATGTTCATTTCCCAGGGTCCTCTACGGTCTCTGTAGGCAGAAAAAAATGTGCTGAGTGTCTTCTGTGACATTTATAGGCTAGGAACTGAGTTATATGTCTTTTCCCCCTTTGCTCATTCAATTCCAGTTTGAGAGAGGGTTCCTTCAGTGGTTGTATGTGTGGTTCTGTGTACTTTTGCATAGCATTTCAAGCCTGTGGTCATGCTTCAGGCATCGGAACAGTCCACATCTGTCACTAGCTCTACCACGTCACCTCAATTTTCTGCAAACAAGTTTCACTTTCTATGCCTTGAAGGAAAGGCAACACTTCACCCTCTCGCTCGTCTGCTCCTGTCTGCCTCTGTCATTGCCTTGCCGCTCTCGTTGTTTTACATCTGTCAGACTCATACGCAGTCTTTTGTCAGCCGTCATCCCCAGATGTCAGAAGACGACATTTCAAAAGGAAAAATTAAATATGACTGTGCTATGTGTAAGTGCAGTTTGGTTGGCTTTCAGTATGGTATAGCACCATTTTGAAATAGAAAAAATACAAGTATGGAGTAAAATGTACATTTAACTGGTCGATAATTCAGCCTAACCAGGTCCTTCACATGCACTATATTGTAGTGATGTCACTATATCCAAATGTCACGATACGATAATATCGCGATATGAACCTCGCAATATGATAATTATCACGATATTGTGGTGCGGTTGTTGAGATATAAAAAGCTCAGGATACTGTATAAAAGCTTGCGATATTGTAAAAAAAAAAAAAAAAGAGCTCATATTAAAAAAAAAAAAAAACATCACAATATTCTGTTTTGGTACATAATAACATAATTCACAATTCACAACAGACATAGGCTTTGCCAGTGATGCGCTCCTATTGGCTCAGCTCAGCAGCGCAAAGTATCATGGTCAATGTAGTTCATAATTCTGTGCTCGGCTGAAGCGGGCAGACAGAGATGTTGAAAAATATTTGCTGGTATGACTGATTTATGGGACTTTCTATCGGTTAGAAGTTAGAACATAGTTTTGTCTATGTGAGCAATAATCTGTTTAATTTCTGTTTAATTTGGTTGTGTGTATGGTTCCTGAAGAACACGAAATACAAATAACATAAACAAGTAAGCAGTTGCATGTAAATGTCTCTACACAAAACATGCATCAAATTAAACCGCACAAATGGAAAACAACCTGGGTTTTTAATCAGATTTGCTGCTATTAATGTCGTGACATGATGACGACAAAATCGGGGCAAAAATAATTTCAATAAAACAAAACAATATCACGATAGTGCCGATATTGTAATGTAATAAATTCCAATGAAAACCAAAACACCAATGTTTAACACTTATGGAGATGATTCAATCGAAATTAGGGATCTAATGTAGGGATTTCTACATGAGCTCCAAAAATATTTAACACTGCCATAGCTAAATAACAAATGATTGTGCAAGTTGTCTACTGACAGAGGACGCAGCGGGGTCAGTTTCCCTCTTTAATTCTGCACTGATTCACATTCTCCTCTTAAAACTCCTTTACTCAGCAGAATTTGCTAAAAGGCATTTGTGTTATACTTGCCCAGTCCCACGGTAACCCGTGAATCTGTGTGACCTCAAATGGCTAAGACAGGGAGACATAACTCATCCAGGCAGCTTCAACAAGTCCTACTTGTGTTCTAGCTCAGCCTTAGAAGCTGCAAGTAAATTTAGTGAACTCCACAAATAATGAACTCTCACCCTTGGGGGCTTTTGCATCTCTGGGATGGAGTGCTGATCTAGCATTATCATGATACCGTTTGACCCTCTCTTTCATTATAATTCAAAAGGGGAAACGGATACTAGACCGGTATTATTATTCTCAAACCTTGGTGGAATATTTGCCCCGGAGACAAAGCATGATTAGAGCTGACACGGCTGAGAAGATCAGGGGGATGCACAGTATAGAATGAGATGCTTTCAAGCATGCGAGGGCTGTTCAATCTCATCACCAAGTCTTGATTTGTTCATTGCATTCTTTGCTTTAGTTGTTTCAAAAGCGAGTCCAGAGATGAAGAGCCTAAGCTCCTTTGAGATTCACACATCATTTGACTTTACCCTTTCTTAGAGTCATAAAAGATTTTTCCCTTTGCCTGCTTGCTGCTCGGCTTCATTCCGTCACTGCTGCTACACATACACACATTTGGCTGGCAGATTCCTGCTTGAGACATACAACAGGGAAAAGCTGTTTAGGAAGCACACACTTGACTCTGCAAGTCGACACTGTCACCTGTTTGGAACACACACAGGGATTGTTAAAACCTGCAGACTAAAGCTGATGCACAGCTGCTACACGACTGACAGGTGCGTCGCACACCCACCTCCCAGCTCTACAAAGTCACCTTCAGTGCATGTGTCTTTCAACCAGGTTGAAAAAATACAGCCAGCATTAAAAAAATGAATGTAACATTTTATATTGTATTCTATAATAGGGTAACTTGTTAAAGTCTGTAGCTGGTGAAGATCCTAAGACCAATGTGCTGTAAAAAAGGAACTTACTGGCTACTTCCAGCGATGCATTGTGACTGACCGCCTGGCCCAGATAGTTGCGGGCCACGCACACGTAGCTGCCATCGTCAGGCTTGCTCCTCCGTCCGTGGACAATGCGTAGGAAGAAGAGCGACCCGCTAGGCAGGAGCATGCGGTGCGAGCGAGGGTTGTCCCGGTCGGTCTCAACACGCTCCCCGTCCTTGTACCACTCGACCGTGGGTGGTGGACGGCCCTCTGCCTTACAGTTGAGAGTGGCCGGTTCCCCCTTGGACACAATCAGGTCCGAGGGATGCTCAACGATGCGGGGAGGAGAGTCCTCTTGGCGAAGACGAGACCCTAAAGGGTAGACCACAATTCAGTTAAGCATTAAATGGCGCACGAGCTCCACTGCAGTCACTTTTACAATCACGCGCTAATGAAAACGGCAGCAGGTGTGAGAGAGTTTGACAAGGCGTGTTGTTATTGTTGTGCAAGTATTAACAATAATCTAGTTTGACATTATAATTACCACTAAATCTGTGTCACTCCTGAGGTGTTTTCTTTTGGTTTCAGCTGATGGAGCCTACAAGGCATTCATTGGACATGAATAAACAATGCTGAAATGTCAAATCCTCAGGCTGCCTTACAATGTCTAGGGTTGAATAAAGAATGGTTATTTTTGTCTGGATGCAACGAAAAGAAATTACTAAGGTTGTCTGTGTGTGTGTGTGTGGTTTTTTTAATGAATTAAAGGCTGTTACAGACAAGCAATTTGTAAGTCTGTCAATCTTCAAAACCCAACCAATGAACACAAATTATAAGCAATGAATGGATGGCCGAATGAATGGTTGGTTGATTTTCATTAAATCACTCTGACTCTTCCACCAGAACTATGAACCATAAAATCACCTTTCATCCACAGACAGACACTGTTAAGATGTCAATCCTCCTGCTCCGCGCCAATATCACCAAGTGACAATGAGTTCCTGTGAGGCAGAACCTCCCTAATGAGGATCACCTTCAGATGCCCTGCATGGCTTCACAACACTTTGACATCTACAGTTCGTCCACCCATCCTCCAACAATGCCTAAAACACAAAACGAAAACCCGCCCTTCCCAAACTATGAATGAAATATTAGCAAGATGTGTTATGACTGGGAATCTTGAAGACGACATGATTCAAAGTCAAGAGTGCGAACTATCACCTCATGGAACCAGAAGACAATAGAGTATGAGTGGTGAAGAAAATCTGAAAATGATAATTACTCAACTCTTTGTTTAAATAAATATAATAAATACTAAACAAAACATACAGCAGAATGTAAATTGAATTCCCCCTTTAGGGAATACAACGAGCATAATAAAAAATAATTTGTCCACACCAACTGCAGATACTATTCGATCAGCTAATTTAGAGCAAGATCCAGGGCGCGCTCTTGACTTATCACCTGTCAGGGACAGCGCTGGTGCTTCGGCTAAATTTACACGACATGGGGCAAGTATTTTTTTTTCCTTCTAAAGGGGCCAGTTTGAATATGGGTCATGCTAGTGTTAGAAAAACAAGCATAAAACCAAGGCATCGGATAGTCTCTGAACAGAAATCAAATGTGGATATAAATCCGATATGACTCGTATAGCTGCCAATGCAACTGCAAAGATAATGGACAATCTGTCAAGCCTCGTCAATGTAAGCTCGATGTCATGAAAATACAACCATTTGCTGCTGTGTTCACATGAGTGTCTGCTTAAACACACGTGCAGTGAATGAAAAGGGCAACGAAAGCACGGTCTCAATGCTTTTGTGTTTTTAATATTGTTTATGCTGTGCATATTTGTTTGTTGTTGTGGGATTGAATAGGAATTGGGCATTTAGACCTGAATAGTCGATCTTGCCTAGGAGGCAGCCAACTGCTTCATACCTACAGGAAAATGATATGCCCAAATTAACCTCACATCCAGTCTGTTTTGAGATAGATGACGGAAGATCGAGAGATCCCTCTAAAGCAAGATGTAGACTACACCAAAAAGCCCAGAGCAAGTAATGAACCTAAATCAATCTTGCTGCGAGGTACATGTAATTGAGGTGCTCCATTAACCTGGTTGTTTCGCTTTGTTTTGGCATAGCAGTTCATATCTTACTGTCAAAGGTCTGGTAAGCCTTGCTGGAAGGATGCATACTAATGACAATGCATTTTTTTAGAACTTTTGAAAATGTCATCTTGAGCCATGGAGTATAAAGTAGTTTTGCCTCATAATGCAAATGTGGCTCAAATGAAGCTGACAAAAATAATACAAAATAAGGGATGATTAAAAAGTGTTGTTTTCTTTCAAATGGGACAAGCCAATCCAAATTAGGTTCCCCTGGCAATGTATCACCTGTTACATTTGCTGGCCCCCGACACACACCCCCCACGTAGCACTGCGATAACAAAGGAATAAACAAGGCTCCCAATGTGGTCTCTAGTCCCTGTTTACGGCACACATGCTTCTTTCCTTGTTCTTAATTGTGCTGGGCTGCTGCCTGTGGGTCTTAGCAGCTCCCTAAGCTCTCCTGCTACACAGACAGGCAATATCAGCCCGCCACAAGTGGGGCCTCACAAGATCAGGCCTTATCTGTAAAGGACCAGCAGCCAGCGGCAAAATCAGTATGCAAAAACATGCACACAGATGCACAATTGAGTACATACATCTACAACGAAGGTCATTTGTAGCACCTGTGCCCTGCCAAATACAGCAAGTTGTTTCTTTTACTGTAAGTCATGCCTGAGGCAATAATGTTGGCTTGAAGTTCTGGGGAGGGGAAAGAAAAGAAGAGTAGCAGGAAGACCAGTTTGGACAGTGGGAAAAGAGGTGAGGAGACAGTCAAAAGGATACTATTGTATGATAAAATATACAATTTGACGTGTCACTTTTTTTATTTGTGTGTGCTTGGTGAATAGTTTGTAGGGAGGAAGCGAAATTCCCAACAATGCCAGAGCACTGAGATCATGGTCATAACATGGGACAAATGTTAATGTAATTTTCTACCATGTCGGTGGTCTTGGCTGGACCCACCCCAGTGAAACTTGGAGAATAACACTGCATGTATTTACACAGTATGGAAGAAGAGTTTGACGATTGCATCCAAGCCAAAGTGAAGTTATTGCATTGAGGTCACAAAAGCTGTCAGCTCAGGAGGAAGAATCCCACAAGGCCTACCCCTTCAGACATGGTGTCTGACACGGATGCAGGCAATACCCCAAAATAACCTTGTAGTCTAAGTGTTTTACAGCTGGTGGTTTTTCTGTGAGAAGCGAGCTCTAAAAATGCTGGAGACTTAAAACCTTACAGATCAGTAAATATATGCAACAGAGCCTCAGTTGTTGGAGTGATAAATCCCTACCTGGGGCTATATGTGGGATTGTTACCTGAACTTGAGTACAAACGCCACCCTGGAGAAGTTCAAGGCAGCCAATAAACCCAGGCAGTTTTTCCAAGATTCTTAGGAAATAGCAATAAATGCAACAGCCATTTATTGTTGAGGACATAATGTATGTTTTTGCCTGAGGAGAAGTAATTTAATTGTCTTTTGTGGGAACAATGGGATGCAAGTTGGACAGACAAGCATTGTTCAGCTATAATGTTGAGTTAAAAATCAAATCATGCTATTTCAAATTTGAACTAAAAACATTGTTTGAGTGACAGCTGACACGGTCAGACTTTCAGGATTACTTGAGGGATTCAGTTAAGAAGACTGACACCACTGTAAAGATTAATAAAGGGAAAGCCACAGCCAGAGGGCACTTGGACTGGCTCTGCTTCTCCCGGTCATCCCCGACACCAAATCCTTTAGAAATCTTAACATGTTGTTACACTTGGGCTTTAGTGTTGAATAAACAAACAATGGATATTGATCCTGAGGGATGCTGCAAGGCAGATTTTCTTGCCTCTGGGCAGAGCTCGACTCTATTTAACAGTCATGTTCTGTGTTGTGATGAGCATTAATAAATGCATTTCCCCACTGTACAACAAAGGAAAAGAAAATAAACACATACTGTGCTAACATGAGCTTGTTGCTTTACTCAAACCTTGGAGACATCCACTTCAAACATCCACTCTTCAATTTGGGAGGCAAAACAAGAGGAAACCAATAAATTCCAGAAATTCTTTCCCAGGTTGTATAAACTGCAATTAAGTGGAACAATTAAACACTGTCATTCACATACATCCAAGAGAAGGAATGTGTTTCAGTGTCAGTGTGGGTGGGAAGATCCGTCTGCAGACATGCGTCTTCGTAACATTTGATCCTCCCAAAATTGCATTCATGGAAGGGCTTTTTAATCTTGGTTCATCAATATTTCTCTCCCCTGGCATGCAGACTTCTAACAGCACAATGGCCAATAAAAGCGTCCCCGGAGATGAAAGTCAAGGTCACGGACATGATAACAACTCCCATTAGTGTACTGCAAAGCCAGATGTTGAGTGGAAAGTAAACCAAGTGAACATGCAAGCACAAATAATATGTGAGCTGGGCATACTGCAGATTGAACAACTGCCAAAGAAGGTAATTGTTCCCAATAAAGTTTTAATGTATCCATTACTATGGTTAACAAATGAAGTCTTCAAAATGTTTGAAAACACCAATTGCATCTTTTTGAAAACAGAACATATCAAAAGTGATTTTCAAATAAATAAACATGCAGTCATAACACCCTGAAAGAAGTGATTTTCTAGATGTAAATTATCTTTAAGCTGTAAGAGTCACTTCTGTGACAATTGATTGAGTGTTGCAATACATCTTCTTTTCCGCAGTGTTATTAAACTCATTCACTGCCATGGACAAATGTACTTGTCTTTTCACAGTCCAGCCATTGAATCCCAGGAACTTATTTACATGATTTTCAAATTTTTTTTTTTCAAACATTTGGGTAAAAGGGAGTCTGAAAATGTCTCGCAGTGAATGAGTTAATACAAAAGTCATTAAAAGGGAAAAGGACGGAATAAAATACTGGAGTTGCCATCTGTTAAATGTTCACTGGGAAGGTAACATGCAATTAAGTCCCCAGGGCAGAATCAGACAAGAACACTGCTGGTACGCGATAAAAACATAAGCCAACTGGGTCAACAGGATAGTTAAACTACAGAATAAATGCATCAAGCATATTTTGTACATACAATATACAGTAAGTACCATACTTAGAATACATTTGCCATTATTCACAAACAAGATGCAGGGGGTGCTAACCTCCTTACGGTTCCCCACTGCTGGGATTCCAGCAGCATATCCGACACGCTTCTCCTCACTCCATTAAATGTACAATGGAAAGTCCAGTCTCTGTTTATGTCATTGGTTTTTAGTCACCAGGGCTAAAAGTCAGACTTGAATGAAGAAAGCGGTCAGTGAAGTGGCCCAGGTGTTGTTTGTTGTTATTATTTAGGAAAACACTCAACTGTATCGCATCACTTTTGTGAGAAGCATACATACAGTAGACATTGAACTTTAAAATCAAGTGCAAAATACGACAACTTTCAACAATTGTGCAAAGCAAATCCATCTATACGTCTCTGATGTAACACAAACATAAATGTCAATGTGATGTCAACTATCTAGTCTTGGATGTACATCAAATCCATCTGGGTACTTGCTCTGAAATGTGACAATTATTTCTGAAAATGTGGAAAATTACACCCATCTGACACGATCTTAGGTATTGTAAACATTATGGATTAGGTTTTTGTATGTTTTTACATAATGCAACATAACACAGAAAGTCTGACAATCTGGCAGATGATAAGAACCCCCCAAGGGTAGGGTGGATGTTCTAGACAGGTGCCAAATGCAAATTTGTGGAAACCAGAATTAGTTTTATAGTGTGCATGATGTGATTTGACCACCTGGAATGTGTGTGTATGTGTTTGTCATTTCCCCATCCTCACCATCTAAACACTTTTTTCCCTAAACAAATCCAATTAATACATACTGCATATTTTTTAAATTAGATTTAAATGGTGTCACCGTGTGACGTATGTGAACATCTGGTTGACCTCAATTCATTTTGGGCCTTAATTAAGCCTCTGGTAGAAGCAGCCCAGATGTGAGCTAATTGTCATTATGACTCAATAGAAAGAGACTTTGCACAGTGAGTCTGAAATATGTCAAGGCTGGGCTGGACTGTTGATCTTGATCTGGACGTTGCGGTCCGTTAATCCGTGTTGGAAAAATTTTATTCCATCTTTTTCTTTTGTGATTAGTTTCACCAGTGCCTGGTTAGTGTCCAGCAGCATTTGTGAGAGCAAAGCTTCCAATGTCCTACGCTTGTTTTGCCAGATAGTTATGTCGTGAATGTTTTATCATTGAAGGAAAACAGTTAGAAAACGTCATGATTTTTCTATGCAATTCTTAAATAATTTCTAAAAGTGACTTATTTAAACACAGATAGATCAATCAATTAAAAAAAATCATTCAGAGAGATGAGTTTTAACTTTGTGGTGAAAAATCCTGCCCACATGACTCAGTCGGTCCTTCAGCCAGGAGCTTCATTTTTAAATGGCATACAGAATGGAAAAAAAAATGTACCCTGCACAACCTCCTTATTACCTGTTGGAAGAAGCAATGCTGCCACAGCAATAAAGTAGTGCGGCAGAAACTGATGTCAGAGTTCAGCAAGGATAAGAAATGGCTGCTGGAAGTCCATCATTGCCTGACCTTTTTTCCACAACAAACCTTCTTGTGTCAATCAGCTCCACTGAGCAAATAGTCCACAATATACTTGACAGATTTCTTTTCACTGCCCCCGCATGCTGTGATTGAAAAGGTCCTTTTTTTCTCTCTTTTTACAGGAAAGACCACAGTCATTTCTTCCAATGAAACTTCAAACTATTACTAGTAGCACTCTCTTTCTTCTTCTTAAAAAGGCCTGCAGAGGGTGATAAAATTATATGGTCAGACAGTAATCGGAGAATATATTATGCTTATGTGCTTAAATGTGTTTTATTTGGCTGTATTGATTGGGGAGTGGGGGGGATAGCGGATTTAAAGAATGCAAGACGGTAGTTGCTAATCAAATGGGAAAAGTGAAAAAAGAAAAAATTGTACATATGCAATAGGAATGCGAGTCTGAAAACAATATAGGGCTATAGATCAGCCAACGGACAGACTTGCCCATGTTCGCATATTAACCATAGCAACACACATTAACATGAGATTGTGACTGCAATCGTGTCGAGCACAGGGCAAATAAATGATTTGTTAAAAAAAATTGGACAAATGAAATGTGATTGACCATGTTATTTGCATAGGATTTCTGAATAAAGTCTTATGGTTATATTTACATACCGTAAATTGCACTGCCTTCATTTCAATTAATTTCCATGGTTGCGGCCGTGTATTGTAGTCCTGAAATTGTTTCAATTGGTGGCTTTGATTTTGTGGTCATGCAGCATACAAACAAAGTCCAGTTACTTTGTGTTGACTACATTCTAAAATGAGACTCTGTTTGACTGGTGAATGGCCTCCTGCCAGCAGTTATCACCTTGATGCAGTGATGTGATAAGCGCCCCAAGCACAATGATTATCTAAACTTGCCGAGATTGGCAACATCTCCCAGATGGATCCCGAGGGACTCTCGAGTAAGCGGTAGAAAACTTGCTTCCAATTTGAAATTGTTGGTAACAGTTGATGTTGCTGATTTGATTCATTAATATCGCAAATGTAACTAAAGAATTGCGTTAATTAGAAGCTGTAGGCATGTTTCATTTTAATTGGATAGCCAAATGAACAGATGATGGAAAGGGGCTTTAAACAGCTAAAAACAGAAATGACTGCTGGTAGTTTAGATGATTGGAGGTGAAGCTTATCTGTGGTGAGATAAACTACAGGCACAAAAAGTTGAGGAGATTAATGACTGCCGCAAGTTTCCTTTTTAATCTTTGCGTTCATACTTTATAAATCTGTACAAGGGGTAATTACAATAATTCAAAATATAACAACCACATATATCACTGCTCATCCAGACATTGACGCAATCCCGGTTCACTTCTTTTCCAATTTACCCACTTCATTAACCTGAAGCAGTTTATTTCAATCATGTGAAATTTTAATTGCTTGTCTTTCCATTCGACACTACTTAGTTGACTGAACATCAGACTGAAGGCTTTTGGCTATATATTCAGCTTTCTGTTCTTTTGATTGAAATGTCTATAAATGAGTCAATGTGAAGAGCAGACGCTGACTGTTTTGAAACTTTTTACACCAAGTACCACTTTGAAAAATACTTGGCTCTTCAAGTACTAACATCTTGCGCAAAATCAAAATATAGCATATAGTGATGAAATGAGTCATTGATAACGCATTATTGTCTACTTTGTGTATTTGGATTAAGAGGCGGTGTCATAATCTGTGCTTGTTGATCTTTGGTTTTGATTAGATTTTAATTTTGTCATGCTTTCTCTGTGTCTTTTTTTCATGTTTGTGTGCACCTGTGCTCGTCAACCCGGTCCCTTGTGTTAACCAATCAGCTCCGTCAGCCACTCGTGTCTCCAGGTGTTTTTCGTCATCTCGTCAGTTGCTTGGACATAAATTTCCTGGTTTCTTTCTGTCCTTGCTGGTTCATTATTTGTTGTTTGCTGTCTCAGTCCTTGTACAAGTCAATTCTGTTTCCACGCACCTTGTTTGTGCTTTATGAAATTAAAGTATTTTTGGAGTGCACCCTTGCCTCACCTCTCTGCTTCCCTGCAATTGGGTCCTCAACATTGCCAAACCGCAACAGACTGCTTTGAATGCAGTAAATTACATGATGAGTCTCACATTGTGATATTTCATCTCTCCTATAATGATGAGGTATCAATTTGTCACTAAATCTTAATTATAACTTTTTACTTATGTTAGAATTTAATGGTTTAATTTGTCATACCAGACAGAACATTACATGAACGACAGGAATGTGTGGTACAACGGTGCAACAATTTACAATAATCTGCATTCATTAAAGATCACTCAGCATGTCTTTGAGGAAAGATTCAATTGTCTGCCATGTCAGTGTGATGTGTCAAGTCATAACATACTCCTGTTTAAAATGTGCTTCAAACCATGATGAATATTTTGACAGTTCCAGGGTGTAATCAATATCATCAACAGGCGATTGATGACATGAGTTGGCAAACTATCATGGGAAATTATTTATTTGAAAATGGTTATTCAGATTGCATGTGGATTGTAATGGTGGTGTTCCTCCTGTTGATATTCGTATGTATGTATGTATGTATGTATGTATGTATGTATGTATGTGTGTATGTATATGTATGTATGTATATGTATGTATATGTATGTATATAATAGGACCTTAGCCATGACATTGTCCGACATCCATTCCGTATACATTTTATTTATTCGTAGTAGGTTACGAGTTTGTAAAAGCAGCAGTATATTGGATTTCAAACAAATTGTAGCTCTATTTTTAATGATTTCTCAATCTACAACACTGTTGTGGGATTTGTCACTTATTGTTTAACATGTTCAATATAAACCAACCAATGAATTAGTTTTAACTAATTTCTAGTTAAACTAGTTTCATTGTATCCAAAATGACCAGGTCTGGGTAGATCCAAAAATAGATTTATAGCATTTTGGAAAAGAGCTCTTCAGTTTTTTATTCATTGAAAAACAGCCTACCAGTTTCAGGGGATTTTTTTTTTTTTTTTTAAAGCTTTGTTCGTTATTTGATTTGAAAAAAAATCATAAATAAAAATTTCAGTCTTGCATGTGGGTTGATAGGTGAACTCAAAGCAATGCCATCTAATAATAGATCTTCTAATTAAATGCATTAATGTTATTCTTTCTGTGACGCTCTGTTGGGAAAAGGCTCTTTATGCCGCAATCTTGGCACATGGGGCTTTGAACATTGTCAGTAATGACAGACGAATTGAAGGAGAAAGATGAGAGGGATGGAAGAGAGATGGCAGAGAGATGAGCTGCTCAACTCTTTACAATCGGGATCCATTAGGGTTTTGTTTTTTTGTTTTTATTTTGCAAATCATTTGTGCCAACTTAAATGATGATTTGTGAGTCTGTGTCCTCTTTGGGTGTATTTGGGTGTGAAAGTGAAAATACTGTGGAAGATTCTCCACAAAGCATATTGATGGTATTGATTATATAATGCCCCACTGGAGAAGAGATGGCTCACACACAGATGTAACCTCAAGAAGCATCTCTGAGGTCATACTAGTTCCATGACCTTTAAAGCTGTCGTTTCAAAATATGAATCCACCCGATGACTGTTAAACCCACATCCTAGAGAGAGAGCATACATTCTAAGAGCACCTCAATCATCACCAGATTCTCTTCAATCATACATAGACAAGTTGCGGGGTCACAGGGGTCCAACATTTTGTTTCAGTTTGAAGAATAACCACATATTGAAGGTCTTAGAAGTCACTTTAAGTAGATAAAAAACACATGGCTATGAAAGCATTGATTTATCCACAGAAGGCGTAAATCTGAAAGTATAAAAACATTCAGAAGTAAATAGTCTTCAGGATTAAAAAAATGTCTAAAGTGAATAATTATTTTCAAAAGGTGTGTGCAGACAACTTAAACTAATGAAATTTCTCAAAATGTAGCCTAATTTTAACATTTGACATTTCACAAAATGGGAGAATACAGAAAGCGGCAACTTCGACCATTCCTCTTTGCACTCTCCTTTATAGCTCATTTCACTGGTTTTTGATTGGGGTTGAGGTCTGGGGACTGAGATGGCCATGGGGGAAGCTTGATTCTGTGTCTGGTGAACCATGTCTACAATTTTAAGTCTGAGAGTATGCTTCTGCAATAAAAAAAACTGAATTCATTTTAAGGTTTTTAACACATCTTAACCAGGGCTGCCTGTAATTATGGCGGGCATGTATAATGTGCCAGATATTACGTGAATTAAGATGATGGTCATTCAGAGCAGAGAGACCCCAAGATAACCAAACAAGTCATGAGCTGTGTTATTAAAGGGAAAAGTGGTTCTAGGTTGTATATTACATTAAACACTTGTGTGACAAGGTAAAAGGTTAAAAAGTGAGATGAGTGAAGTGCACAACTCAAATGATGTATAATTACTTTTTCTGAATGTTTATGTAGAAATACTTCATGGTAGGTATAGCATACTGTAGGTCATAAAATACACAAAAATGCATTTCCTGTTCTTCCAGAGACAAATGATAGATGCAAATGGGATACTACTGGTGTGGGAGGTTCCCTTAGGCTAGGAACTGGCAACTCTTAGCATGGCAGGCAGTAATCGATCCTCTTCAAAATTAGGAGTTATGTGTGTGTCTTAGAGTGCATGTGCATGCCTGTGTGGAAGTGTGATGACCTGTGAACTTCAACACCCACCCCCTTACTCTCCCAGGGGTGGGCAATCGTGCTTAGACTCCACAAAGCATTGCAGGAAATCGGCGAGTAAACAAGGGGTGCAATCATGATTCACAGATTTCAGCACAAGAGACAAAAACACACTTCACTAACAAGCTTTGGCTGACACCATTACAGATGTATGAATGCATATTCATTCACAAGCAAACACTGGCAGCAATATCCACTGGGGTTTGCAAACTCTCAAACATGATTTGGATAATAACAACCACATTTAACATTATTTCAGTTCAATTTCTTTCTTTCCCTCTCTGAAAGTGACCAGATGGATTTACCAGCCACAATAGATGAACTAAATAAGATACTATTACAAAACTATTTAACAGAGTTTTGACAGATAAACTCAGAGACGTATTATGCTCATTAACTCATTCACTGCCATTGACGTATTTATTTGTTTTTTCACAGTCCGGCCATTCAATACCAGTGAGTGAGTTAATACAGCTGCATCATAATAAAGTATTCCTCATGTACCTGTAGCTAAATATAAAAATTACTGCAGGCACTCCCTCTGACAGTGTCAATTAAAATAAAGCATTTACGTGCGTAAATGCATATCACAAATATATATTGGTGCTAACTACAGTCGATTGATTGATTGCTATTCATTTGAGGCCTTTCATAAATTTGGGTCAATGAAAAATTAAAGTTTTCCAGTGAAGCCTATTAAGTCAGTATTAGGACAGAAGGATTGGGACAATTCCATCTAATGCACAAAAATGAGACCTCGTTGGTGTACAAAGATATCGCATCAGCCCCATCATCCATGGCGAAAAAAGGCCTCATTAAACGGAGCCTCAGCTCATCACTGTCAACCCAAGAACGACCCCGGGGAGTCTTGTTACCTTGGGAGAAGCCACTGGAAGCTACCTCCTTCCAATCACGCCCTCATTACCCAAGGTCCAACACTCTGTAACAAGTGTCTGTCAGTATTTTGGGGCACAACAGTCAACCTCTTGCAGCCGAGAGTGTCACTCGCCAAAAAAGGATGAGTATTAAGTGAACCCAAACCTGTTTACTACCAATTCCAGTCAGCCAGATATCTCGAACAGTTTGTCCTCTGTGGTGCTGTAGCAGCTAAAAGTTGTACAGACCACTTCTTTATTTAATGGTCTATACAGCCCTAATACCTCTCGTACTATACAATTTGTCGCTGTAGTTTTTATTTTCCCCCTTCACTGAGCGTGTTGTTCACTGAAATGCATGTAAACAATACCTCTTGTTTCTCCAGTTCCAAGTGGAGATTTGTAGGCTGAAATACTGACATTTTTAGGCAGACACTAATGACAATGAACCAGATTGCTAGTTAATTTACCAGTCAATATTACCTAAAAAGGCTGCAATTTTGCCATGCAGTGGGAAATGTGGGTGTGCCTAACTTTTGTGCGGGTACACCCAAGAAAATAGTTGGGCGTACCAGTGCAACCAGTTGCAAAAAGTTGGAGTAGAGCCCTGATTCAAAAATGCTACTGTAATAATAGCTTTTCCCACTTGCTATTATCTGGCCTAATAGCAGTACCATCTGTCTGCAATCAACATCAATTGAAGAAAAAAAACATGTTGTTTAGGCCTTGTGAGCTATTGCTATTCTGGGCCCAAACACATACTGATTCCAAAATGTCTGACATTTTCTGAAATAAGATAAAAATAGGATATGTACAAAGATCAAAAGTCTAGGTGAGAAAGTGCTGCTAATCCAATCAGATGCTGCTTCGTATTTTAAAAAAAAAACTCAAAAGGTCAATGACAGCAGCTCAATTTTGTGCACACCATTTTGGAGGTAATTGTAATATCTACTTGTTCAGAGCTGTCAACATGGAAAGCAGAGAATGGCACATTAATTTTCCACCATCACTCCTTGGTTAAAAAAAACAATGTTTACAGACCATCCAAACAAAGCAGGTAAAATGGCAAGGCGAGTAACAGCATCACTCTAGGGATGCATAATTAAAATGTGCGGGACAAAGCCACATGGGCACAAGTGCATGTTTTTAATGATGGCCATTTAGACTGTTATGTATCATCTGGGATTCATTACTGGTGGCAGTTTTATAAAGCCAGAGATTAAACTCCCAAAGTAATTCCAGGTGGCCTGTTACAGCACAACTGAAATACTTAAACTCAATCTTTAAGAGCTCAGTTTTTAAACGGTAAGGGGTTTTATGATGAAAGTCTACAATACAATAGAGTGGTGACATTTTAGTGCAATATTAGTGCGAGCAATAAGTTTCAAGTAGAGATGACACTCACTGGTCAGATCATTAAGTATGAAAAATGTATCTGCCTTTTCATTTTGCCTTTAGTTACATAAGATGGGTAAAATATTGGAAACCTCTCAATATGATGCAGTTATGTTTTATCTTAACTTATCTTAACGTTACGACAAGTATAGTACAGTGGTACCTCTATTTACGAACGTCTCTTCATACGAAATTTTCAAGTTACGAAACGCCTCAACAGGAAAATATCGCCTCTTTTTAGAAAATAAATGTCAGTATACAAAAGGTAAAAATACCGTATGGGCTGCTACTCGCAGCTCCAGAGTTTCCTGAACGCAACATACTCATAGCTGCTCTGCCATTGGCTATTACCTAGCATCTTCCTGGCATCCCATTGGCTAAGAGGGACCTCTACCGTATCTGTCTATGTGTGCAGATAGACAGGTAGATAGATATATGTGATCGTTTTGTCTATGCAGCGTCCTCGTCATTCGCCCCTAGGGCCATGAGGTGTTCCAATAGTTTTACGTGAAATAGAAACGAGGAAAAGAAAAAAGGAGAAAATCAGTTTTTTTTGTCCATACAAACAAAGCAAGCGATAATAGAAAAGTATGAAAAAGGGATGCGTTAGTTGATCTTGCCAAAGAATATCAACGTAATGTATCGACAGCCGCCATGTTATTAAATCAGTTTTTGACAAAACGCCAGGCAAAAACCACTTCTGAGAGAACGTGAACCAAAGAGGGCAAAAAGCGATGAGGACACAAATTAAAAGGTAAACGACCATCATTTTTATTCTTTACTCTATTCTTTGATTTTTACATTATGCACAATTCTCATTTATTGTGCAGTAATCTAACTGTAACATGTATTTGTCACATGTTTTCATGCATTTTTATGCTTTATAAAACATTTATTTCTGAATATTGGGCTGCTTGGAACGGATTAGGGCATTTACATGGAAAACGCGTCTCTACTTACAAAATGTTCTACTTAAGAAATTTCTTCCAGAACCAATTAATTTCGCAAGTAGAGGTACCAGTGTACTGCTGTTTCCTAACATCTGTGATCTGTTCTACAAATGGGTTGTTCGGAGTTGATCAGTGAGTGTTTGTAATACTGGAAATGCTTTCTTCCAAAGAAGTATCTCACGAGAAGCCGAAATGTTAGTTTATTCCTTGCTCAATATTATTGAGTCATTCCTGTAGGGCACGTCTTTCATGTCAGGAATCTTCAGCTGAATAAATCAATAGAATTACCAGCTTGTTGCCAACAGTTTCTTTAATTTTGAAGTAACTACATCTTCAAACATTGCTGAAAGACAGATCAGAGGCCTTTTTCAAGAGTAACAGACAGACCAGGGAACAATAATGACTTAGACTGTAGAGAGAACTGCTGGAGTGCTCATAAAAGTCTGTGGTCAGTGCGGTCAGACCAAAATGTGTCCGTTTGGAATTGTAAAGACAACAAACCGGAAATCTGTTGTCGTGGTGTTTATGTTTGAGCGCTTGATGTGGAGAAGGTCCGCATTTAGTATTTCTGGCTACATTTGCGTCACAACAAACGTGGTCAGAAAAGATCAATCCAAACCCAACACTGCATTAAACAAGCATTGGAAGTTTGTTGGTTTCATTCTACAATGGTATGCAAATAAAATCATTACTAATCAACCCACAGCTATTCTAAAGCTGATAAATGCCTGCAGTCCTAAAAATGCTGCACTAAATAAACCCATCACTCAGTATCTGACATTTACAGTGAATGAATGAATGTACTGCCACTGCTAATGTTACTGACAGATGTCTTTGTCTGTGCAGACTGAGTGAGGCAGGTGCAAACAGGAAATGTGATTTTTTTTTTCCCCAATATACATTTTTGCCTGTAGTTGACCACAGACTTTACAGTTTCAGTGGAAAGACTAATAACAGATATCAGTTATGGAACGGCAATCGTGGCACTTGAGAACAAAGACAACAATTTCATAAGCTTGATTAACTTCTATAAGTCAATAAGTTGCCTTATCAAAACATTTTCAAATAATAATTTGGAATAATTTCAACACTGATTTGATATGTTCTAACTGTTAAGTACTGAAAGACACCGGGTTACATTACTGTTATGTACCAATGTTTTAATGCCAATGCAGTACATAGTTATCACCTTGCTGTTATATTGTTTCATATAGCCTACTGTTACAATATTATGACTAATTATCCAGTTAATATATTTTCATTAACAACAACGATGTGACGTTTTCACTGTGTATTACATCTTTGATGCCACACAAAGGTGACACACCCATTCTGTATGCAACACTAAAAACCACAATACAATCTCAAATAATGAGCTAACCTTGCTGTTATAGTTAAGTGTCATTTAGGATAGACCCTTGAAGATTTCAAGATATTTCTTATAATGAGCCCACTCTGCAAAACAACACTGACAGTGCACAGGGGCCTTATTTCCCATCTAGTTAAAATACCATACATGTACCGGTTTGACTGGTGCTAAGGGACGGTTCCAAAGCAGTCTCTCTCAATAATTAGCAGTGTCTGTGCCGCATGCACCCACTAAGGGCTGAAGATTGTAGGCAGTCACTCACATGCCAATGTTCTTATGCATAAAACATACTTTTGCATAAATCTTCTCCCCCATTCCAACACCGATTATGGCAATTCACTTCCCCTGGTGAGATAAGAGCTGATTAAAAGCGGCTTGGAAAAGATACCTATATGTACAGTAGATGGATACTTGGGGCACTTCAGGGCACTTACTGATGCCTCTGTGGTCACACAGAAAAGTGAACCCAAAAATGAACGCTGGCTACAATGCTATACAACTCACATCTGAACCTGAACCTTCCACCTTGAGCGGTGCAATTACTTGTCTCTGAGGTGATATATATATATATATATATATATATATATATATATATATATATATATATATATATATATATATATATATATATATATATATATATATATTAAAACAGCTACATTTTCAACATGCATCAGCCCCTTGCCATCCTCACACTGCCTAACAAAGCTAAACGTCACAAAAATGCGTGCAATAAATAGATACCTGAACAGAGATGCAGGAATACCAAAAGCCAGTAAATCCCCGTGAAACAGGCAGCAGGCATCATTCAAAGGAGCAGCAGTCGGAGAGTCGGAGTAATCCAGACTTTGAAGGCGTATTGTGGTGCAGTTCATCTAAATCCCAATTTCTCTGGCCGAGTTGCTGTCAAGATGGGTCGTTTTGTGTAAAAAAAAAAAAAAAAAAAAAACTCGATAAGGAGCCTCAGAGCCACTTCTCACAGAGAGATGCCCGCTTAAAGTTCAGATGAATTTTCGAAGAAGTATCCCACTCGAGACAAAATTGGCTTTCTCCACTCCAGTCTAACTCCTCACCTTCGAAAGACGACAAGAAGTTTTGACTGCATCCATCGCCTGAGTCCAGTTGTCATTTCGCTCAAAGAGGCGATGATCTAATTGAAATGTTGTTGCAAGCACTTTTTAGCGCGGTTTGAATGTGAAGCCCACGCGAGACTGCTGCGAAAGTGGAAGCGGCGTAGGTTGGATGAGGTGCTGTGCGTCTGCGTAGTCAGTGCGCGCACGAGGAGACGTGGGCTCTGATTTTAGTGCTGCTCAGGACAAGAGATTACACTCTAAGGATTAGGTTCCTCTCTTGTACGACTTAAAAAATGCTAATAATTCATAAATGAATGGCAAAAAGCGCGCATTATAACTGTTATCAATCAATGTTCTTAAAGCATGCACATTTTCATTAATGCTCTAAACTTTAGACTAAACAATGATGACAATTGACATTATTTGTGCAGTATTTTCGTTTTAGAGAAAGTAGTCATTTAGCAGTGGTCTTTTTTTTCCCAAAGCTGCGGACCAACTCTGGCTTTTCTGTATAGGGAAAAGGGGTCATAATAATGAGCCACTCTGCAGCAGCATTGTGTTTCTCAAGATGACCAAAAATCGATTCACGTTCTCACCCACTGACCTCTCAGCGTGCCATTGGGGAAATTAGATATGATTCGAATTGCATTACAGTTGTAATGCTGCATATCGTGCCTCGAAATGACACATGTTGACTAATACTTCACACTGGTTTAAATGAATTAAAAAAAAGTGCATTTTTAAATGAGAAAAGTTATTTTCCCCTGTAACTATAGTCAGAGCCATAGTCCAGCAAGCTCTAAGAATCTGTTATTGTGAAAATGTAAGCACTCCCCCTAGAGGGTGAAGGGGCTCAGTGCTAGTCTTTTATGGTTCTAATAGGGCATTTTGAAAAGATGTTCTTGGTTAGGCAAACGAGTGTGCAACATGGCTGTATTCGAGAAACGTTGAGATTTTTGCAAACCAATACTAGATATGATGAATGTAACTGGTCGTGGATTATCTTTAAAGCTGAAAGGGTAAATCTCTAAGTATTAGTAGTAAGTGTATATGTTTGTTTAATTCTCCAGTGAAATTAATTGAATCTTATAAATACAGGGCCTTTCTGCATTCTCGTTATGTTAAATTGATAGACCCTTATTTAACACTAAGAACACTACATGGTAGCACAACATGAAATTAGATTTGTTTTTTTATTCTGACAATGTTCTTATTTATGTATTTATTTATTGGATGTGTGTGCATATTGCAATTGTGCCATTTTATTTTAGATCCACAACAGTACCTATTCACCCACTACAATATCTGCTCTTCATTGAATGGTGTACCCTGACTACAGTAACTATAGAGAGGGTAATACAGCATGGCTTTCTGGTATGTTTACATTGGAGACATGCAACAACTCTGTAATTTGTGTCATTCCACAACACTGACAAGAATAGATCAACCCTGGCACAAATAACAAGAGTGCATCTTTGTGCCCATGTCTCCTCAACAACAGGTGTCGCACCAAAAGAAGGTCTTGTGAATTCTGACAAATATTTACACCATTGTTCACATTTCAAAGCAGTTGAATATTTTCAAAGAACAGATGGTGAAAATATTGAGACACAAAGACATGCCTGTCTTCATGGCAACACAAAACATGAAATGCCAAAGATTTTGAGCAGACAGTGCCAGGGACTGGGACCTATTTATCACTTCAAAGTAAATACCAAGAAGACAAATATTCTCATACTGTATTATGGAATAAACCATGTGCATTATTCCACAAATATTGTTTTGTAAAAAACAACTGTAGCTCATGAATGCAGATCTTTGTGATTTATCGAGAGCACTAGCCAACAGCTTTTTTTTTCCATGTTCAGACAACTTTTCTGCCCTCCCCATTTCTTATCTGTGACAGTTCGTTGGCTTTTTCAGTTTGCTTCACTCATTTATTTTTGTGCCTATCTGTCAGTGCACATCAATGCAGTTGCTCAGGGTCATACAAAGCACTGATGAAAATGAGAGAGAACCTTCACATTCCTCACCCAAATCACAGCAGGGGAATCTGATGCAATAGCAGCATCTCTTCTTCTCTCCATCTCTCTCTAAATGAGCAGTATGGTAGCCAGTATTATTCCACTCTTTAAAGAATGAAGAGGCTTTCAAGTTCTTACAGTCTCGCTGTCATTTTTTTTTTTCTGGGGGGTATCTGAGGCATAAAGACTCAAAACTGTTTTGAAAAAAATGTTTTTCATCTTGAGAGGAGAAAAAAAGAAAATCAACACTATTTCATCAACCATGAAAACTAGCCAGTACAAGCTCCAGTTTAGATGCTGTTGGGGTTTTTTTTAAGTAACAATTGGATACCTGTTAATGGCATTTAACAACCACTATTCAGCTTCTGAATTTGGACTACTTCATTTTAGGTGATATTCTGATTTGTTCAACCGTTAAACCAATTGAGTGCCAAGGATCAACTGTACATTTGGATTTTTAGCTAACCATGTTTTATGTCTGGTTTTGTTTTCTTCTTTCAACCCAACTTCATGGTAGTTAGTATGATTACATGACATCATTAGTTTTGTGCGTGCCATCTCACCGTTTTCTTGCAAAACAATTCAAATACTCCTTCATAATGTCTCAGACAACTTGTGTATTTTCTTCTTTTAGTTTGAATTTCTTGTAAATACAAAATCTATTTTGCAAAGTTCAAATAATCAGGAGAATAATATCAAAAACTGGCATATTTTGTGGTACCATTGTTGTGCAAATGCTTTTCTCTTGGCACAATGGGGGGCCTTTGTTGGCTTTAGACATAACACTGGATGTGTCCAGCTGCTAAACTGTTATTAAGTGGTATTATTGTCTGTCAGCACATGAAAACAAAGTCCCATTCCTGGAAATTGGGGCGATTGAATCCCTCAGCAACCTGGAGCAACACTAAATGAATATAGCAAGAGAATTAAAGAAGATGCAATAAAATACAGTCAATATGACATGGATGATGTGGAATTTTATTACGTACAGACCCAAACGTAATCAATACTAAATAGCCTGTGCTGTACTGTACCTTTGTACCCATAGCTGCTGTCTTGGTCAGCTGCAAGTTCCAGTTGAGGTTTTTGGGTGATTACATCACTGTTTCTTCTGTATTTATCTGTTTGTAAGGCATACACCAGGAAATGAATGACATCGTCACTCTGACTCATTGTTACATACTTGCCTTTTTTTTTTTTTGATTATTGAAAAATCTATGTGAGGCAAGAAATATATATAAACTCAACATCAGTGTGTGAAGTGCAACAATGTGTTATCAGAAAATCTAAAGCAATTCCCAAGTCAATGTGTTCATCCTTGTTCCGCTTCAGAGGCAGCACTTAAGTATGGTAACATGTCCTTATGTGAAGGTTGTGCACCAGCAGATATAACCTACAACAATAGGTGCACCGGCATACACACATGTATATAAAAGCTACATCAAAAATATGCACAGAGCACTATTTTTAACCACACTGTGTTTGGAAGTAGAAGTGGTGCAGATCCGAACTGATCAGAGCACAGAACAGATAATGGATGGATGGATGATGCAGTGCACTAGTGCGTTCAATGTATTTCTTGGTTTCAATTAACCTGTTCAACCACAAGAGGTCGGTATAACCGCATCGACCAACGGGTGCTCTACTTATACGGTGATGACTTTCCCCTCCTCATTTTAAATAAAAACTAGTAAGGTAGAATGCAAGAACGGTTTCTGAATAATATATGAACATTAATTGTTAAATAAAAACATTTGAAGGTTTAAATACAAATAATAATTTATATACTGTATTTCTGAAAGAATGTTCGAAGCAGCTATTGTACTGGATCTGAATGTGCATGTGTAGGCAGGCTACAGTAGCTGATACTGGGCCGAAGTCATTTCATGTTTGCAGAAACATGTGTTTTCAGCATATAATGTAAAAAGAGCTAGACATTATTTCAACGAAATGATTACACGAAAGCAACTTTCAAGTTTTTAACATTTTCTGACCTGACAAAATGTCCACAGCATGACTGCGCTCCACTCGCTCGACACCAAGCAGGGTGATGAGAATGAATGTGGTGGGAAGAGCCAGCATGGTTCCTGGCTGTGCCTTAAATTGAGACTTAATGGACCTGGAACCAAGCACATTTGAATAAGTCATTAGCAAAATACAGGTAGTAGGATAATATGTAACAATTTCATTGACAAGCAAACTCTTCACAGCACCATTCCTGTTGCCATGCACCGTACAAAGCCATGCTCTTTGAGAAAGAGAAAGAGGGAAAGAGACTGTCTTCTAAATCCTGCCCAGCATGTGGTCAAACTGTGATTCTTTCTCTTTCATTCTGATCACGTCCTTACGAAGTGAAGAAATGCAGCTTAGGCTACTACAGTTTCAATGCTACTTACACTATCTTTCCTTGTCCCTACCCAAGTATATCATAAATATGCTCAATTAAACATACTCTGCATATTGTTCTCTTATTGAAACAGCATGCACGTGTTCAGTAAATAACCAACCAATTCATTTGTTACATGTGCACAATCTAATAAGAGCAAATCAAAGCTGCTTTTACAATGGTATTGTTGCAGTATAGAACTGTTCTGGGGAGTTTCTAATATTTTTCTTCCTCTCTGATGAGTGATGATGTGTGATGCAACAAGAGTAAATCAACGGAATAGCTTAAACAGAAGAAAATATCCCTGCTGGAGTGGCCCGGTCAGACTCCTGACTTCAACCTGAGAAGCTCCATGTGGCATGACCTCCACATCATCCCAAGAATATTGCTGAAGTGAAACAGTTTTTTAAAGCGGAATGCTCCAAATTTCATCATGATCAAGGTCGCTGCTGCCAAGGGAGACTCAACGAATTATTTAATCCAAAGATTCACTTTTTTTTTCACTTTTTGTTTTTCTCCACCCTGCATAATGGTGTGTACTTGTCGTGGTCAGTAAATGGACAACATGTGCAATAAATATACTGTAATTATTTGTCTGGTACTAGTTTAAGATATCATTTGTCTCTTGTTGTGACTTATATGAGGATCAAATCACATTTTATGACCATTATGTAGCAATCCTGACAATTCCAGAGGGTTTACATACTTTTTTCTTGAAACTGTATACTTCCAGGCACTCTGAATGTACGCAAGATCAGTGAAAAGAGAATTGGACAGCTAAACAGGCAGCAGAGATAATAAGTCAGTTCTTCTGATCAGCCATCTGTGCTACCAAAAAGCTTTGCAACTCATCCAGTCTGTCTGTCTGATGGACGGCCAGATTCCCGGGATGTCTTGGCGCCCACCGCCTACCATCATCATGTGCCACTTTAATTGCTCTGCAAAATGAACATCCACAGCCAGTACTACAAATAAGCCAAAACACTTGAGCAAAGAAAGTCTCCACCCATTGATGTCTATGGGCCATAACTGTTTTAGAGAGTAAGCAATGCCACAGAGCAACTGTAGGCTACGTTATTAATATAAGTGTAAATGTGTTGCATAGATCAAAAGTAAGTGCCTCTTGCAAATGTGCTGTAGTCTGGATCTGGTGAATCAGATTGTGTGGAATCCTGTCAACAAATGTTGCTACATGGCATATCGGCATGCTCGACACATCAATAAAAGAATCTCATAAAGATGCTTTGAGGCAGAAAGAATAATATCCTACAGCTATACCATATTCAGTATGAATGATATTAATATTCAGCACTACTGTCTCAAAAATCTGCTTATAATATTTGACCAAGGGATATTGCATTTGGAGATGGGTGAAAATTAAATGTGATAGTAACATCAGTGCACTATAGTTAAATAAAACATGCATCTTATGTGAAATACAGACGGGGGAACGTCAGCATTGTTGTGCAATTAAATCGAAAATGCTGTTTGAAAATAAGCCTGTGACTGATAAATATTAATGGGGAATTCAACTTTCTACATGTGTAGGTGTGATATGTTCAATGAGTTGGAGAGGAAGCTGTCATGCACATTAAAGAGAAAGTCAACCCCAAAAGTCTAGTCTAGTCCAAACATGGCATTCTGATTAATATTGTGTTTGTGGAATATGAGTTAGCAAAATCCACCTGTTTTTATCCATCTCAGGGGGCGGCCATTTAATCACTTTCTGTTTCGGAAGCTGAGCCATATAAACATGCAATAATATGTTTATGAGTGGTTGTAGTTCAGATTTTACCTAAATACTGTACACTCCATTATGAGTGGTACCAGTAGAATTTCTGATATAGCTCTCACATGACACCTATTAGATGTGCAAATGTACCCAATAAAGTGGCCAGCGAGTATCGAGCACTCGCACCTAGCACACTTCAAAGGCTTCCCACTGAAAGATATAACAAAATATCTGTTGGACTCATCTTCTCGCGCATTGAACCGAGGGCAGAACCCTCTGATCAAAGGTGACGGCAGAGCTGATTTCCTTCCTCCCTCCGACTGCTGGGGAATAATCACAGCTCACTATCTAACATATTGTCAATAAGAAAGAGCAGGAGCTCCTCTTGTACCACCGCAGACAGATCACAATACACCAGCTAGCACCAGAGCGTGACCAGAATCAGCTTTGAGGTGCACCCCAACCCCCTCTCCAACAGCCGATAGCCAATCTTTACTCGCTTCCAACTTGCTTTTGTACAGATAAAAACATGCAGAGTTGATATTCCCAAAAGAAAATGATATAGATTGTATGTTGAAGCACATGTGGCATTTGGAGGACTCCATCATTTATTACACATTGCATTTCTCTGTGATTGAACTATACCTGCGGTTTTACAGATAACAGCGGATGAATAAGTCTACACACCCCTGTTCGAATGCCAGATTTTTGTGATGGAAAAAAATGAGACCCAGAAACTGTGAATCATTTCCAAACTTTTCCCACCACACAGTGACCAATTACCTGCACAATTCAATTGATTTTGTTACATCTTTTCAAGTAAGTAGCACTACAACATTAGCAAATGATATTTTAAAAAAATGATTACACAATTGTGCCCACACTCTTATAACCTGGACATGGCCCTGTTCAGAAGTAGCCAATCGTGTTCACACTCAGCACACAGCTGCCACCATTAAAAGCACCTCTGGTTAACCCAAACAAATTTTCATATGTTCTAGTAAAGATTCACCTGAAGGTTTTGTGCTAACATTGACTGCTATTCCAACTGTTTATAGTTGCCTACACTTTTTTCTAAAAGGCGGAATTCTAAAAGGTATATTTGTGGCAAACCACTCATTCCTACAGTGAAGCTTGGTTGTAACATCATGCTTTGGTTTGGGTTTTTTTCTCCTGCTAGAAATGGGGCCTTCGTGAAAGTGGAGTGAATTGTGAACGATTCGAAATATCAGTCCATGTTAGCACAAAACCTTCAGGCTGCTGCTAGAAAGAAAAAAAAGATGTCAGGAAAAGCCTCCTAGAACCGCTGACTTTTATTTGCAGTTCATCAGAGGCACTTCAAACGGTGGTAGGTGTTGAAAATTTTACATTGATGAAGGGATTCATCATACATGTAAAATGTTACTAGCTGGCCAGGCATAAGGAGGTATAATTGTGTAGAGTTACAAAGTATAGTCTCAGGAATCATGTCAAATGTAAGGTCTCTATTTTGTTCAACTGGATATTTTTTTAAATGCTGTGGATATTACATCATTGACCCTGTGTGGGAAAATTGTGCATATGCAAACCGCTGTTGTGACGCAGTTTAAGGAAGTCCTTCGACAACACAGTCCACTAACATCAGATATAATTCTCAGGGCATTGAATCTATTGTAATTGGACTGTTCTGATTGTAAGATGATAATTTGCCAACCAGCCCTCAGGCCAAAAAGAGAGACCATAGACACGTGAGGAAGGCCTTCAAAAACTGTGGTTCTATGGTCATCATCTCATTTTCATTAATCATGTTAACATGGCACCTTTTCCAAAATGCTGATGTCTTGGGTGATGGAATATTATTTATTTATCATTATTTTTTTTTACAAAATCCTACTGGTTTTTAATTGAGTTTGCTGTGAGATGTGATGTCTGTATGCGCCACTAGAGTACAGAATGGCAGCAGGGGGCAGAACCAGGAAGTATGATTCATTGCCAATCAAAGTTGCAGGAGGAGGCGTGAGAAAGGACAGCCTTGTTCTATTGAGACAGATTCAAATATGTGATGCGAACAAAATTTATCTGCACGCACCGGGCCAGCTGTTAATCAAGAAATTGGAAAAATAATAATAAATAAGGCTCCTGTCAGGATTTACTAACCCGTGTTACTCTCTTTTTGTCATTTGAGGAGTGAATGTGGTTGACAGATAGATGTTTTCATCATTGTCACAACATGTACTGGGGAACGATCTGAACAAGATAAACAGTGTTCAAAGTATGTTAGGCTACGTCTGGAGCTTTGTCCGTGCTCATAGTAACAAGTCATAGTCATCTGAGTAGCCATTGTGGAGGAGGGAATCTAGCCTGAGGGGTAAGGGATGATTCGATGAACCAGCTACAAGGGGCACTGACCTCTGGTCCCAGAAGATGGATGACCCAATATGTCAGCAGCAATTCCTAGTACAAATATAACCAATATGCTGTTTGGTGCATCTGAAGCTTTCTGTGGAAATAATCTGGATATCTGAAACAATTAGAGGAAGTTGAGTGGTTATATCAGTGTACACATGACCACAAGCAATCTGCCATTTAGCACAGAGCATCTGCAATGTCCATGTTAAAATTTACTAGAGCCATTTACAGTTGAGGATTTGTGAGTCAACAGTTGCGTTGACTCCGTGCGCGTGTGTGCGTGGGTGTGTGTTTGCGGGGGAGAGGGGGGGGGCTGTAAAATGTGAGCCGATGAGTCTGGATTAGTTTGAACGCAATTCCAACACATCTAAAAGCCTAATCCCTTTTGGGTTTTCAAGACCACTAAAGGATTTCCTATATCAGAAGTCAAAGAAAGCAACTGAATAATAACTCTAAGAGGGACAGGAGTTTTGAGGAAATGTCACAGCAATTATTTTTAATGAATTAGACCATTCAAAGTTTCAAAACAAAATTGGCTAACTTTTAACCTTAAACATGCACGCATGCTGTGAATTATTCCCTAATTCTGTGGAAATAAATCAAACTTTAATTTCCTATAAAAATATTGATGAATATAAGCAGGCATAGTTAACATGTTATCACATTATTTTGGAAGCATGCGTATTACTTTGTGGCACAGAATGAATTTGAATTAATAGGCAGAGAAAGGGATTAAATGACCTCATCATCTATATTCCTAAAAGAGGCAAATAAGAAAATAAAAAGATACTAAAAAGACTTGCAACTTCACAACTTACCCTCCCAGGTGATTCCTCCAATATTACTGCTCCATTTATTGGTATAACCAAATCTGTCAGTGTGCTTCTTTCAGGCATTCAAGCATTGAACAATGAGAGTTGAAGGGGAAAAATAAGGTGCAGTGTGGACCTGTAAGAAGAGGAGTAACAAAATCAAAAGGAGCTGCCCATACTGAAGGAAAATCCTTAATAATCCATCTGTGATCCAAGAGGCGCTATCAGATGGGGTGCATACAAATTGCAAACCTACCTCTGCAGCAACCTAGGTCCACTTTTTCCTCAGGGTCCTAAGGCTGCACATTTACAGAGCAGCTTGCACATTCTGTGGCACTAGAAATATGTGAACTTCTGTTGTGGGTTTAATATTTTTTAATTTAATTATATTTTGGAAAAGAAACAATAAACAAGGTGGCATTTCTCACATCCTTATTTTCTGATTTTCATTTAATCACAGTCTTATCACTCACTATTTAACATATTGGTATTCATCCTCAGATAAAGACATTTTTTCTGGTTTCCTGCAGCCGCTTTTTTTAATATGGACAGCCACCACTGCACAGACTGCAGAAATACATCCTACTGTGTCCTGCAGCAAAACAAGCTTGCCTCTGTCTCTTTCAACAAATGAAACTGAATTAATTTTCTTTCTCACTTGTTCTTATCCAATTGCACTAGGGGAAAAAAAACATGCTTAAGTTGCGCTATGGAGAGACAATAGATACAAGACAAAGCTTTTATTGATTTCCTGATCTACAGACATGTCAGTTTGACCACAAAATATAAAAATTATATCTCTCTTAGTTTGCTTTTGATATTTATATGATAAAGTGAGGTTTCTACATGAGTGTCTATGCATGCTGGCTTCTTGCTCCCTTCCCAGCATACAAAATTGATTGAATTACTTTATAATTGTTTTAGGTATTTTCTTATCTTCTTGATTTTATTGAGGAAAATCTGGCCACAATAAATGATAAATGCATCCTCTGCTGGGTAATGATGTGTGCAACAAAAGAGAAAAATTGATCTGAAAATGCAGTTCGATCTTACCGTTCACACACAGGCACCCACACACCTACACACACACCTCCCCACACACACACACACAAGTGATGGGCTGAAATAAGGAGAATGCTGTCTTTTTCTTCATCATGTTGTGTCACATTCTCATCAGCCGTTGAGCAATTAAAACGAAGTCTGATCTCCTTGTAAATTGATTTAAATAAACCTTTGATTCCCATGCAACAGAAAATAACAATATTTACCACGCGGCCACTCGGATGCCTAATGTTTTCATTTATCTTCAGTTTCAAAGGCAAAGTCGTGAAGGTGTTTCAAGACTGAATGGTAAAAAAGCTACATGTTACAGTAAAGTATGAGTATGAACAAATCTCTCACAGCAGTACAGTTTTAAATTAACCTGAAGTCAATAGCATGGCCATCTATCATTCTTGCTAGAGCGGGCTTGAGAGTGTGCTATTGGATAGATAATCATCTCCCGAGGAAACAGGCTTTTCTTTTGGGAGAATCTTGCTTCACTCGTCAAAACTGCGTGACCATTGCAATTTAATCACAGGGCGAGACAGTTAAAAGTGAGCACTTTGTGGCAGCTCAACATGGTTTGGCTAGTGCAGTCCTAACTAAGCCTTGTTGCATGAATTGATGCTCGGATGGGGGGCAAAATGTCGTGAAAGACAACCAGAACAGTCCAGTTGTGATCGATTCTATGTCCTGAGGATGTTAGACAAATATGATTTATTTTGGTCTCTATGATGATGAATCCCAGACTGGGATACAAATTGATCTAGTGCAGTGATTCCAAACCAGGGTGCCATAACTAGTGCCATAACAGATCATCAGCAATGCTCAGGAAATTATCCAATTTCACTAAATTTGTCTGAAAAATGTAATTTACTAATTACAAATATATCTTTGTTAATCTATCTATGCCAGCGATGTATAGTGACAGGCAGAACAATTAAATATTTATCCATTAGATGGCAGAAGGTACACCAAACCTGTTGGTATTCATACAATAGAATAAGTCATGACTCATGCAAGTATATCAGCTTTGTGTTCAATTTAACAGGCCCACATTGTCTCCCCCCATAAATTCCAAATGGGTACTGGGTAGTTGATCATGGCAATGATCATCCAGTAACTCAGCAAACATCTTTACCTTCTGCTTATTCTACATTTCTTCTGTTTTTTATCTTCGTTATTTTATTGTTCAGCAGTTTGACGAGTCTGTCGCTTTGACAAATAGCCAAAACACAGTCACAAATTGAATTTGTTTGTTTGTTTGCACTAAAGTCTACTGGTACCTTACTAATTAATCATTTGAAGTTGCTTTCATGTGTGATCATCCTCTCATAGTTTAAGTTTGATTTGCTTCCATATTTATATGGTAATATTCAAATCCCTATTTCCACTTCCTCTGCTTTGGTTGTGTTGACTGACACTTCTGCATCTACACAAGAAACCAAACAAAGCTATTTTTATGGATGGGCCATTATGCAAGAGCTGCATGGGGAATCTGTAAGAATGCAATTCAGGTGTCATTGCCCCTTTGTAATGCGTCTCGTCTTCAGGAATTCATTTTCACAGCAGCTTCACTTGAAAATGGCATTCTGACACCATTTACATGGAAATCACTTTGCCTCTTCATCTGTAATAGCGGCCTATGTGCAGACAGGACCTCAGAGGCCTGGACTATTAATGAGGGGAGAAAGAACGAAAGCGAGCGATGGAGTTTTCAAGGCAAAAGTCAAGGTCAGGGCTTGGGTAATTCGAGGATGAAGAAAGGATTCAAATGTTATGTTTATTAAGCATGTATGCCCTGCCCTCTCTTTGGTGGTCTTTCTTAAACACACTTATGTGAGCCCAAGAGAATGCACATTTATGAAGATCAACTAAAAAAACAAGAACAAATGTGTTATACATAATATACTGTGCTGTGCACACATTAGCATATTGTGAGGGGGTGTGATAGTGTTTATTGATGAATGCCCAAGTAGCTATTACTATATGTTCTATGAACATGGCCGTTTGAAGTGAGTGATATCTGTAAAAGCTGGTGTAAAAAAAAACATTTGCTTGTCTGGATTAATACTGCCTCCACATGGCATAACGGCAGCACTACTCAGTAAAATACAGTACCTGATTTAATTAATGCGTAACATTATACCATTAGTTCATGTTTAATCAATGTCACATAATTTTTTAAAACCCACACGGATGTCAATGTCCCACATTGCAAAATACAAATGACTACAATATGTGTAATGTACAACCATGCGGAAAAAATAAATATCAAGACTTGAAATATGTAATGTAGCATTATCTGAGCAGCGGTGGGAAATAACAGCATACACAAGACTTGAAATATATATATTTTTTCCTTTGAGGAGCATTTTTGCGAATCAATGACTTCTTTTGATGAGCAACTTTGTAATTTAGAGATCCATTTTTTTGCAGGTTAATCCCTGGGACCTGAAGCAAGGGTTATATCATACAATAAAAATATGACAATATAACAGGGAGGTTGTGTGTAGGGTTGCAGGTATCAAATGTTAAAATCATGGTTATTTGAGAAACAAATTTGCACACATAATGAATGACCAGTGACCTAACTTTTTACTTGGACTGTTTTTGTGCTTCCTGCCTGCTGCTATTTTAACGCTGCTTGCTTTGTGGTAGTAATGTGTATGTAATGTAATGTGTTTTTCTGTATAATATTATGTGTTATGTATTGACTGATAATGTAATTTTATTTTCAGCAGTCGCATTTGACACCTTGCACGAGGACTACCTTAGGGGCTCCGTACCTTAGGGGCTCCGTATTATTGTACTTTGTTTTCTTGCTTTTTTCTTTTCTTTCTTTTTTTTTTATATACGACCGTAATATACAGTACCTGTACTGTACTTAGTTTTCTTGTCTCCGGTACACTAGACGACGCCTGTCACGCACAGTTTACTTGTGGGACGGCGTCGTGACGTCATGACGCACAGTGTGTGACGCAGGACGTGAAAAAGAGGATAAACAAAAAGGAAGGAAGCCTTCGGCCATAGAATCGCGGCAAAATCGGTTCAAAAATTTAGCTCGTGAGCTACAGTTAGCCACTAAGTGCGGCCTTTTGTTGTCTCGGTAGGCAGCATTTGGTGTTAGCAATCATGGACGATGCAATCATATTTCGTATGAGTGCGTTTTCCGAGCAAGGAGGGAGGAAATACATGGAGGATGTTGTCGAGATAAGAATCGAGTATGAGCCGACGTCGGCAGCTAGCGAAGACTACACAAAGTCACACAGACACGGGGGACAGGACAACGCGGACAGCGACTCGCCGAAACGCACTGAAAGCGAGCTACAAGCGAAAAATGTGCCGACCGAGCCTGGCCCGGTTTCTGCTATGTGGGTTGAAAGCCTGGCCAGCGAGGACACCGGCGATCACAGCGCGCCGCTATCAGACGAAAAAGTCGAGGAGCGCCTTGTGGACACTCGGAGGTCCGTGGCGTTTTTTGCCGTGTTTGATGGTCACGGGGGCCGGGAAGCAGCCCATTTCGCCAGAGAACATTTGTGGGATTTATTAAAGCGACAGAGAGGATTTTGGTCCAAGGATCACGCTGAAGTATGTGCTGCTCTCCGGAAAGGATTCATCGCCTGCCATCATGCAATGTGGAAGCAACTACGTGAGTCTTTTCTTATATTTTGGTACTGTGGACCGCCACGCTTTCAGCAACACTGTGTGGAGACAGCTGAGCTGGTTATATGACACTACAGAAAACACTGATGTGCCACCTAGTGTATAGTATAGTTTATGCGTGTTTTAAGGAAAGTCAATACTGGACACTGGAGCTTGGGACCCAATGCCATAAGCTGTACTGTGGCAGAATTACTCTCATTTCCATTCTTAGGTGTAGGTATAGATGCTTGTGGGTAAAATGATTCTGGTAAAAGTACTGGTTCAAGTCTTCTACTTAAGTAAAAAAATAAAAAAGTACAGAACAGTACTTGACAGAAGTTACAACAAGTACTCTCATTTCTATACATTTTGATAACTTGGCACTTTTACAAAGTTACATGTGGAAACAGTGCTAGATGTTGTTGTTACAAGGGCATGCTGTTGTGTTTTCTAAGCAAGAGTAAGGAGTTGGTTGTTCACTCACTTTAGACTATAGCAGTGAATCCCAAAGTGTGCTGAGTATCACTCGTGGTGGGTGGAGTCCCTCCAGTAGTTCCAATTCCACTAATGATTCTCATCCCATATCAGAGGTGGGCATTTTACTAAATTTTGCCGGTCTGTCATTTGTCATCCATCAGCGGCCAGGGTACCCCCATTCGTCAGTCCATCATTTTTCATGACGAACTCAATTGTAATCAGTTCGTCATTTAAGATCGTCAGTTAGTCCATAAGAAATCCGTCAGTCGGTCCCCCCAAAAAATGTCAGAAAACCGGGCGTCCGCCAGTGACAGACTAATGTTCCGTCAGTTGTTTAATTTAACCTGTAAAATTGTGGTCAAATTCCAAAGCCTATAACTTTAGGGGTATCTGTGTTGTGATTTATCACTGCCTAAACAAATTTAGTAGTTGAAATCCAGCCTGTGTAAAATATAATACTTTGTGGATGACAAATTGATGTTTCTTTATTAAATACAATAAAATGAAAAAAGTAAAAAAAAGCTGAACAAAACGGCTGGTCTTATTGTCACAACCATGGCTTAGAGTAAATGGAGAGCATAGGAGGTTTACTGTAGTTTCTGCAGAAGGAGATGAAACAACATTAGCATTAGTGGTGACCCCTTTCAAGTAAGCTTGAAATACCATCTGGAAGAAGCCAAACGGGCAGTAACCACACCCAGGTTGCGCGTGAAATAGCATTTAGTCTGCCTAGTGGGTGTGTGTTAAAAATCTTTTATACAGTACATTTTCCCTCAATATAGGGGGCAGGGGGATATACACATCCTAGCAATAAGTAAAAATGAGGATTGATTATGATCCAATTTTTTTAAGTATCTTTATTGGACGATAAGCATAAAATCAGCATCTGTACAAATCTGTGTGACTACATATTGTAGTCATTTTTTCCAGGTTTACATGATAATCCGGTTCTTAGCGATTGTCATTGGGTTAGGGAATGATTCAAGCTTTCAAACGTCACGTGACCAAACTCAGACGAAAAGGTGAGCTGTGATGTTTTCAAACTAAGATCTACGGCACTGGGACATCAATTTTAGTCAACAGCAGGTAGCAGTACAGGGCAAAATAGCTGCCCCCTAAAATGGAAAAAAAATGGGTGGATTTTTTTTAATTACCGGTAATTCATATTTTCCAAACCAAATATTAATCACAATACCATGTTTAGATTATTGGGGGTACATAAAACATATTATAAAGAACATTTCTGGTATGACTTCCACTAAAATGTATTCACCTATTGGGAATTGTTGACATTTGCATTGGAATGCATGTAAGAATAAATAATTTATTCCCTGTTTATCAGTAACGTTGACCGTATTTAATGACACCTTTCTCTTTGATTTTATTTGCAGCGGAGTGGCCTAAAACAATTACAGGCCTGCCCAGTACGTCAGGCACCACAGCGAGTGTGATTGTGATCCGTGGGGTTCACATGTATGTTGCTCATGTGGGAGATTCAGCAGTAGTGGTTGGAGTGAAAGAAAATGAATCAGATATCACACTTCAAGCACTTGAAGTCACGCAAGACCATAAACCTGAACTTCCTAAAGAGAAGGAAAGGATCGAGCGACTGGGTGGGAGGTGAGTGTGGGGAGGAAAAAAAGCAGTGCATTTCGCAAGATCCAGTACTTATTGTAATCTCACAAATCCAGTTTGCTATTGTAGTAGTTGAATCCAGAAGAAGGCTTCTGGTTTAGCAAGAAGTGAATTAGGGATGCTCCGACCAATCGGGCACCGATCATGATCGGCCGATTTTCGTGAAAAATTACGTGATCGGAATATTCGATCAAAGCCTTTTATTGCCGATCAAAACATCCGGTCACCCGCAGCTCATGCTTGGTTGCCGCGAGACGAAATGGCAAAAAAGTTGATTTGTTTAACACGCGACGACGTCCCTCCGTCCAAAAGCACCACTCGTGCCGCCCTGCACGCAACCGCGCCGCCCGCGCGAGCTACATACATACTACATACATACACAAGGCTGCAATTTCAATTTCGGAACTCATTGAATAGTTCATTCAAGTGAAGCCTGCATGTGACTATTTTTTCTACTTTGATTATACAGTATTCTGAACCATGCAATGTTTAGGTGGCATGTTATTTATTTGACTTTTTGCATAATTAAGTCTTTTGAGACTAATGATTATTTTGATCTGTTAAAAACTGTTACTAAAAGCTGGTAAAATTTAAGTTTTTCAGTTATCTTTGTTACTGAGTAATTGTTGTTACGGTTTGGTATTTCTTCATGCTTTTGAAAATATATATAGATTTTTGTCCAAATTACGGCAATAATATGGCTGTTTTTTTTTTCAGATAATATTGCATAATAGCAGTCACCATAAATAAATGGAAAAACATACAGATATTCCATGTGATCGGAATCGACATCGGCCGATCTCACTCATGCATGATCGGTATCGGTGTCATAAAACCTGATCGGAACATCCCTGAAATGAATGTAACTGTATCAAATGACCGTTATCTCGTGTCAGTCATGCCGCACCAGTGAGTCATTGTGTCGTCTGTAAACAAATATGCGTGAAATACTGTTATTTACTTTACTGCAGTGTAATGAAGAAATCTGGGGTGAACCGCGTCGTGTGGAAGAGACCCCGACTTACCCACAACGGGCCAGTGAGGAGGAGCACGGTCATCGACCAGATCCCCTTCTTGGCAGTGGCGCGATCTCTTGGTAAAGACAATGTTGCTCGCCCCCACAATATACTGCACTAGTGCAGTGTGGCAATCCATGGTGTAATGACACATTTTATTCCATGTTGAAAGGTGATTTGTGGAGCTACGATTTCTACAGTGGAGAGTTTGTGGTTTCCCCCGAGCCCGATACCACAGTGATGACCCTTGACCCCAAACGACATCGCTACGTTATTCTTGGCAGTGATGGCCTATGGAACATGATGCCTCCGAAGAATGCCGTCAATATGTGTTATAGCCATGACAAAATGGTGGTGCGTCATTCATGAGCGTATTCCCGTAACATAACATTACACAACATAACATTTGTTAGCTTCTTGATTTTCTATTTTGTTGTACTGGAAATTAATTACACGTAATATTGCGATTTCTCTCTTGCTCCTTAGGGGCCGAAAGGAATGTCTTGTGCCTGCCGGTTGGGATGCACCGCACTACTATTTTGGAAAGAGCGCATGCTTCGCGCTGATAACACAACAGTCATTGTACTAGCACTCCAGGAGCGCAGTGGCCCGACTATACCGATGCATCGAGATGAGATTGTGGTGGACATGGCTCAAGGAATTGACCACATTCCCTTCCCGGGGACCCCTTATAACATATATAAGGTTCCGAAGGTCAGTGTCACAACTTGAGCTCATCCTGACTTCACCCTGGGTTTGGTCTTAAGGATGAACCACTGAGACCAAGAAGTAAAGGAATTTGTGATTTTCTAATGCAGAGCTGGTCACTGACTGGATCTGCCTCAAGAATATTAAGAGCATCTGAATATTTTGTTGGTTTATTCTCCACTATTCCCTGTATTGTTATTTAAAAACCATCAAAATGATCACCTGTTAAAATGTGGAGGTTCATAGACACAAGTTCAAAGAACACCTTTGAGTGGACCAGTGGTTCATCATATCATTCTTTGTTTTCGGGGCCAACAGGCGGAGCGTGAGGATGGCATGTTTAATGAAGAAGATGAGATATATGGAGAAGAACATGAGGGATGGACATGCCTGGAGTGGTAGTCAGGTGACTGCTCATGAAACTGTCAAACTATCAGTAACCGAGCTAGAATAGCCATTAGCAAAGTAGCTTTTTTTTTTTTTTACTGAATAAAAATTGTCATCACAGATGGTTTACATATAAAAAAAAAAAAACAGAAAATAACGTATTCAATCACATTACAGAGCAGATTACCCTATTAGAAATTTATCCTGAAATCCAAAATACTTCCCGTGTTATTTCCTTATCTTACCAAGACAAATTATGAACACTTCAGTGCTTCCAACTTTGTGGTTTTGGGCCTCTTTCTGCTCGATCAAGACTTTACCCCAGTGCATAAAGCATGACTCAAAAAGGTATGACTTTGGTAAGGAAGAACATAATGTAGCTATTGGAATGAACTTGAACAGAGATTGGCCCTATCCTGCCCAACAGAGACACAAAGTCTTTCAGACGAATGGAAAGTCTTTTAACCATAGCTTCATATTTCTGGAACTTATATTCATTCATTTATTTTGTATCTATTTATGTATATTACAATAATTATTTTATTATTATAGTTATTAAGGAGGCACTTTGGCAGTTCTGTTGTACAGTTAAAAAAATCAATCCAGGCACTTTAGTGTATTCAAAAAACAACATGCAAAATCAAACATAGTGAGACTTCCAAAATCGTTTACATATGTGAAAGTGAGACTTGCATGAGTCGCCAATATAACCAGTTGAGCACAACGAAATCGATATCATTTCATTTGTTGTTGTTTGACTTACGGTATGTTCTCTGATTGACTATGTTCATTAGTTACGGCTTCCATCTGTCTCATTGTTGATTTTAGAATGATGAATTATTTGTATGCTACAGTTTAGCTATTTGAGTAATGGAATTCTCTTTTTTTTTATTTTTTAATGGTCATATTTTTGTTGTTCCTTTTTTTTTCCAGTGGCATGAAGCAGAGAATGCCTCCTCCCTCCTTAAACAACGTACTAAGACTTTGGAGCAGGCATTTGGGGTGTATGAAGCGGCTTTCTGTGCCAGGGCGCATGTTGTGCCTGACATTGACTCTGCAGGAGCCACTCTGCCCCCCTTAGACGAGCCACTGAATGTGTTCCGAAAGCAAGACTCGGCAATCCACGTGGACCGGACTTCTGAGTCGTCTTCTCCGTTAAAAAGGTCTCACTGCTCTCCCCACGTTGCCCCTGAAGATGGTCAGCGTGGTCAATCCCCAGACAAAAGTTTGCCTCATAAGGCGCCTCGCAGCAAAAGTGAACAGTCGTGTGAAATTCACAAGCGAGAGAGCGACAACACAGCCGTACCACTCTTGTTTGTGTACTGAGTGGGATGTAAATATATGGGGCAAATGTTGAGATTTCAAATGTGCTTTGTTTTTACATTTTTCTCATTTGACTAGACTGGCTAGACTCCCTGCCCCATCTTTAAATTTTAGTCTATACAGAAATTGTAGATTTATTCAATGTACGCTGTCTATTTTCATACTTATACATGAATATAATGACAATAGTGTATATCGAAAGGATATTTTGATGGGTAGAAATGTCACCAGTTCCTTTAAAAAGATTTCCCTCTTTAGAAATTGAAGTCTATTTTAAGATTGCTTGGATTTTACCAATTTTTCTCGAATGCATCCAAAATTCAGACCAGTCATCAGCAGGATCCAGACTGCTGGATGATGGTTTTTTTGTTTTATTTTATTTAATTTTATTGTATTTCTGCCCTCAGTCCTGTAAAGATATTCACTGAGTGAATTGTGGGAGCGACTTCAGGTTTGAACTAGAACCGGCATCTTATTTACACGGTAACTAGTTCCGCGAATCCACTTTCTATGACACTAACAGACATTAAGTGTATGGGATTTTTCAAATTTTAATATGTCGTATTAAACCAAAAACCTCCATGTGGCAATGAACGTTTTCCTGAATTGATACACATTGACCAAATATTTAATGGATTTAGAATTACGCTTTGAAAATCTTGCGTGCGGGGCTAACGCAATGACGAAATCGTGAAGGCAGATATGACGTCATCGAGCCACAACTCTGACTTGCTGCCTGTGAAGTGTGCTTGTGGTTTTTCATCAGATTCATTTAGTTTATCCTTTGATTAGACAATAAAAACAGAGCGACCAATACTTACCGACAGCTTGTCATCGCCATCTTCGCGTCTGAAGACAACACATCGAGTTTAGCGCATCTTTTTTTTAAGCCTTTTATTACGATTTTACCAAAGTAATTATTGGAACCCCATTATTTGTATTTCTACTACTTAAAAACGTTTTAGGGTAACTTTCTTGGGTGTCCCATACACTTTAATAATGTGGAAATGCCAGTTTTCACATCTTAAAAGAAAAAACATTCCAATTCGGCTTTAATGTAGCTGGTTAAGAGAATGACTTCAAAAAGTGGCCAGTGAGAACATAGTCATATGTTGAGCTATTTTCTGAACGCTTGTCATTTCAGTTTGCACAGTACAACTGCCAACAAGGTCCCAAGCTGTTCAAGACATGTTTAAATGCTACGGGGAGCTTGACTATTTTGAAAAGGAAACAAGGGGGGGAAAAAAGGTTCTAATAAACCGTTTCGGGAACCGAAAGCCGTCGTAACAAATGGGTTACCACTACTTCTGGTGTCTTATAGTAAGTCGCTCCCACAATCGTTTTCATGACAGCCCTCAGGGTTTAGGAGGATAGAGGTCTATGAAGTTGGAAAATTCCACTTGAATCTCACCATCAGGGCTTCTGTATACGTTAGAAGGATTGTGTTGAGTAGCGCTTCTTCATTCGGTTTCCTACTTTACGAATTTGTGATGGTATGACTAGAAATTAATTAATATTCCCCAGTATTTAAATAGCAAGTCCCTTTGCAGGTCATTCTTGTTGATCTGAGTGACAAAACAAGCTTTCAGGTTGTTCAGAGCATCGCAAGTCGTCATCGATACCACGTCCCTTCCGCAATCGCATGAGAATTCATTTAAGGATAACAATATAAAACGTTTAGCATTATATTGTGTTCAGTGGCTGTGGTCTTGTTCCACCATTCAGCACTGAAAACACAATATTTGTCACAAAACAAGCTTTCCATAATTTCATTGTGGCAAGTGTAAGGGTGGCCATATCCCTCAAAATGTCAGTTTTCTACTTTGAAAGAAATCCTCCTAAATTAGTCTTAACATGCTTGTGCTTTTACTCCAGTGGCTTGTCATCTTCTGCAATTGTTTTATCGGTGCATATTAGCTATTGAAACTATTTACTATGCTCTAATGATTTTCAATGGCTTCTTTTCTGTACATTTGTTGGAGATTTGCGTAACTATTTGCAAATTAATCCACACCTAAATGGTACTCAGTTGGACTGAGTACCCATTATTGCATCAAGTCTAACTTGATGTGGCAGCTGAGTTACTGTTGTAGTTGATTCGTTTGCCTTTTTTGTTACATGAATTGTTGCCTTAGCACAAACAAGTTGGTGCTTTTCATATGAGGGATCCAGATATTTAAGAATTTCCCGGGTACTTTGACCCATGGTAGGCTTCATTTTATTTATCATGCACCTTCAATTTTCTGCATCAAGGTCATATGACATGAACTCAGCCTGTGACGTGACGTCCCCACTACAATTGCAGGCATTTTGTTTATTTTGTACAGTACATCATTATGCAATAGGAGTTTGTACAGTACATTATTATGCAAAGTAATCTGTTTTCCAGATTTCTGGCATGCTCAGATCTCTTGTGTGTTATGAAGTTTCCAGAACTAAATGGATGCAACTGGACGTGCTGTGTTTTGACGATTGCAACACTTTGGTTCCATTATCACCGCCACTTCTCAGGACTAACTGTATGAGGTACATTCTCCAAAAGTGACTGGCTATACACTGTATGTGTTGTAATAAAGTTTCCATTTTACAGTTGGAGATTCCGTGATTGATGTAGCGTGCTGCAGGACACTTGCAGTTATGTCTTGTACCAGTAGATGGCAGCAATGTTAATGGATTAAAAAGAATCTCTTCTCTAGTCACTGTTTTAATATGTGCTATGCTGTCTTTTTTTCTGTGTGTGTGGACTCCCTACTCCAAAAATACATTACACACACACACTAAATGTTTTTTTTGTTTGTTTTCTTATTGTGAAATGAGTAATTTTGTGCCCACCTATGTTCAATAGGGATGGGGGAGGCATACGTTTATGTATTGCACTCAACCCAACGTTCACGTTTGAAGAAGTCAACCCCAAAATGTTCTTTACAATAATATGTTCTATGCAGCCCCACTTGTCAAAACACGTCATTCTGATCGATATTGCGTTTGTGGAATACGAGTTCAGCAGTAAAATCCATTTATTTTTGTCCATATCAGGGGGCGGCCATTTTGTCACCTGCTCTCAACTGAAAATGACATCACAGCTGCTCAAGGCTCAGGTAACAACCAATCATGGCTCAGCTTCAGAAAACAGATGAGTTGTGATTAGTCGTTACCTGAACCCATATAGCTAGCTAAGAAACTCAAATATGTTGTGTAAAAAGTGACAAAACACCATCTGCTGGTGTTTTGAAATCTTGTCTTGAAATTGTTTTGAAATGTTTACCATTTGCTTCCATTGCAAACATACGGACATAGATTACAAAGTGATGATAGTGGTGTCTGGCCCTGAATATTTCATTGACTGTCAGCCCAACATCTGCTGACCTACCTTGCATGCAACTACCCACTCTTGCTGCATACACTGTCACTTTGCATTAGCAGACACATCATCACTAGTGTCTCCCACTTGTCTCTCGACTCTTTTGCTCATATTCCCAACAAATATGCATCTACAGCAAACCAAGTGGGAGTTACTTTAACACTTAATGTTTTTCGCACAACTTCATTCCCACCTGCTGTTTACTACCACTCTCACTCTCCCTATCAAATCAACATTTATGTGCAGTTTCCCCCTTTCCATCTCCCCAGCATCTTGCCTCTCTTCTCCTTGTGTCTGCTGCCCTCCTTCTGACAGTAATCAGTGGCGTTCCAACAGGGTTTTAATGGTCTGTCGTCTGGAACTCTTGGGAGGCTGTGGGGTAAGTACTGAAAGGAGGAAGACCTCTCAGTATAATGGGAGATGACGTGACCTTGTTTCCTCAGATCAGGGATGTGATCGAAGTGGCCTCCTTGATTTTATGCAACCCGATCAAATGCAATTTAAAATAATAGCTTCTTCACTCTTGTTAAGGGTTTTCCCACAAAGTTTGGTGATCCTTGTGTCAGCTGTTATTTTGTCTCGTTTATCTCTAGCTTCATGCGATTCATGTTTATGGGCATCCTGTGAATCCTGATCCTGATGATGGCAACCAATAAGGGGAGCTTGTTGGATAATGGCTTCTCATGGTCTGACCATTATCACATGGACACTTGCTATTCATTCATTACTTTTCGCAAAAGACAGACTCAGGAGCCTCCTTGATAGCTTATTTTTGTACACAGGATTTCTTCACCCCCTCGAAACTATTCCAATGATAAACACACAACCTATGTGTGAATGAATACTGATACAAATAAAACACTATGATAATAAATAATTATTACTTCTGACAGTCTCACTCAAAACTGAGCATTACGTGGTCTAGACAAATATGGTCACTTGTGGAAAATGTGGAAGCTTTCTGTGCTCATAAAATCAAAATACTGTATTAGATCAGTGTAAGAAGTTAACTGAATTAACACTCTGAAGGTGAGAATTACGTCGAACTCAAGTATGGTCTCTTTGCTGGCTGTGAATAAATATTTTAAATTGGCATTTAGCCCTTCTGCAGCTCACTATACATGTTTGCGGATTTAAACCCATGCTTTTCAGTCACATTTATTTGAGTAATTGAAACGACTTTCAGACCGCGCAATCACATTTATAACGTGTGAATCGCACAATGACTTGTCAAATCTGAAATATAATTTGTATTCTTTAGTGTTGTCATTACTGATTAATAAAGGCCTATTCTAATATTGAAATATAGTTGTTCCTTGATAAGAAAGCCAGACATACAATACTTCAGTATGCATTGGAATGCATTCAAATTGCCAAACATACTAATAATGGGAAAGATGACTAACAGATTTTTTCAAAATAGAAACCATCAGCTTCTGAGGGCAGATTTGGCTTTCCAAGAAGCAGTGATCTTTCCCTCCTTAGCTTTAGACGTATTAAATTATCTGGTGAGGCAGTACATGACTTTCTGTCATGGAAGGATAGGCTTGTTCGTGCAGTCCGGAATGGAAATGTTGATAGCGACAAAGGATTTGACGCGTAATAAAAATTCTCTCTGTGGTAATTACGTTCTTCCGTGAAATAGGAGCTGTGACCTAAAGGTCTCATTTTGGAACTGGATTTAAAGGGTTCCTCAGGTTAAGATCCTTAGCTGCCTTTAAATCGCTTCAAACAGATAGGCCAGCAGTGAAGGAAACGTTTTAAGGTCCTCTCTATGCCCATGATATAATTTATTTAGCAGAATTGTGGTTGTTTTATAGATCAATTGGGTAAGAAGTACCATATTTAGTTATAGCTCAGTTTCTCATTGGCGGTGAATAAAAAGAAAATGCGTAGCCTGATTGTAATCTAAAGCCAAGATGTTTACAAGTATTGGAGAAACTACTGTACATAAAATGTTTCATTGATATGCTCAAAAGAAGACTTCCAAAGGATAAATGAGTGACATTTTTGCGCTTCCGTTAAGTCTTAAGATACCTTCTGAAAAGTGAAATCCTGGTTGTGTGATGGCAGTTCTGTTACCATGCGCAACCACGGCAGGGCATGATGATTAATCCTCAATCAGTCATGGTCTTGTTCCAACTCGACCTCCAGTAGTTTCTAATGCGCTTACTCCAACCAAACCTTTGAATCCTGGATTGAAGTGTCATAGGGGGGCATAGCTGTTGATCAAAGGGTGAGAAGTGTTACACAGCGAGATTCCAAATCGACACCTGTGTTTTATTAAAAGGCCTGACCTGATTAACCCAATGGTTGGGGAGTATCTCCGAACCAAGCAGTCTCCCTCTCAAAAATAAATTTCCTTTTATCACATTAACCCAGACTCCATTATGTACACACAACTGTCATTTTGATTAAAAGAGGGACTTAGCGTATTTGGATGTGTTTTTTGTTGCTCGGTTTGCAGTGTTGGGAAATAATGAAGAACACATACCGCACTTAATTACAGTAATTATGTTGAATTTCATGTACTTTACTTGGGGATTTATATTTCTGATGACTTCTTACTTTTATTTCCATTTGAAAACTACCTGTTCTACACCTTACTTTGTCAAAACAAGCTTGTCACTTTTTTTCGACTTTTGCAGATGATGACACATGGTAATAAAAATAACACATATATCGAGGTAACATCGACAGCGGCTGGGATCTTGGTTGATTGATGGCGGTGTTATAAGGCAGAAAAAACTAGGACAGCAGTGACATGTAGAGGAATGTGAACCAGAGAGCATCTACGACCTTATTCAATACAATGATGAAAGAAGGAAACTCTTTTATGTGTAGTTTTTTTTTTATTGTGCCAGGGTATAAAAATGAGTATGTGTATAATTGACACTAAATGTTCATTTTAACTTTTGTGCTTAAAAGTACATCATGATCTAAACAGTTTTACTTTTACCGAAAACAGGAGTTGAATCAGTGCTTCTACTTTTACCGTTTCTTTTCTTTTAATACAAGTATCTGTTCTTGTACTTAAGTACTTTTGCCATCACTGTTGGTTTGTGAGTGATTTACTTAACAGGATCACACAAACCACACAACCAATTTCCACAAAAACCATGTGGAGGGGGAAGGTGCCAAGGAAGAACCCATTACATTTTAGTGCAGATGTGGATGTAACTGTAGATGAATTTCATTTCGCCGTTGGAGTCACTATGGACTCAATGGAACCATCATACTCCTTCACCTGTCCATTGAAGCCATGGAAATTCTGGATATGTTTGGTGACTGTAAGACTACAACCTAAGCATCTCCAGGATTTTATTTGAGTTCAAGTTCTACCATACTAGAAATGTAGGGACATTGCAGAAAGACATTACGAGGTCCAGGAAAGTCTGCTCAGTTGGAAAAAAACACTGGAACCAAAGAGTTCTGAACTCCTTCTATTGGAGGAATTGTTTTTAAAGTTTGTGCAAGTTACATTCAGGTAAATGATATGAAAAACATATCACTTATGCTGTTTACATTGTGACAGGAGAATCAATGTATAAAGCCATCAGTTTAAATGAAATATTGATCAAACATGACAGCATATTGTGGCATTGCCGATGACACTTCCAAAAATCTTCAGGGTGAGCTGGGCTCAGTCGAGATAAGTGAGGGCCCTAAAAGCCTTCTGCTGGCAGACTGAGGGAATTCCCCACACGTCTTGATCCTAGTAATACCACAGGGATGGTAGGCTTAGAAACGCAAGGGGAATTAATTCCCTAACCTAATGTAGCAGAACAGCAATGTTCTCAAATGTTTTAATTTGTAGTATTTTTTATTTACAAACTCAACGTTCATATAAATAGCTCATGCATTCATTTTAAAAAAATCTTGAAATCTGAACTTTAAAATGTGCTGTTTCTATACCTAATTAGGATGCGATAGTAATTGTTTCAGGATCGAAATGATGCACCTACGGAAGAGAAAAAACGTTTTTTCGATCCGCTTACTGTCCTCACGTGATTCTACCTGTCAACCCGGCTGAAACCTTTCAAAATGGTTTAAGTAAAGAGCAATTAATGTAAGCAACTGTAAGTGTTTCTAAAACAAAAGCTTTCAAATCAGCACAGGCACTACATATCGCATACATATCTGGCATGCTAGTGTCACTCCTCTTGGATTTTGTTGTTTGTGTTTGTGTAATCCTTTGCGATTATTCATACGTATACATACAATAGTTCCACTTGAAGTAATACTTCAAATAGAACTTTCTAACGCGATGGTTTCATAGCACAAAGTACACGTAGGCCGGATTTAAACATTTACCTCAGCCTAAACATACCTTGAAAAACCATCCGATCGCTTGATTCTTGGCTTGGTTTCAGCAGTTATCACATTAACGTGACGATGTGATGAATGATAGAGAGACTACTGGGGTGTTTCATGTAGAACAAATTCTGTCCCGTCAGTGTGTGTGAATTTCTTGACACAGCCCCGACAAAAATAGACTTTAAACATGCATTTTTAACCGAGCACAGTGAAGGGTCCACTTCTGGGACTCCTCTCCAAGTGTGGCACTTCTTGTGGAATCATGGTGATTTCTCAGAGTGGGTACATAGGAATGAGAATGGATTGCAGGTGGACTCAGTAGGATTTTACAAACTGTACGACTTATTTGGCGTTAACAACATACTTTGCTGTTGTTGTTGTTGGTGTCGGAAACAAAGTAAAAGCATAGCATAAATATTTCGTTTTGCTGACGCCCGTGCCCCACCCAACCACAACATTTTGTGGAAATGAATTTTTTAGTAGTTTTTTTTTTTTTTTTTGCATAAACTAGTAAACAAAAGGAAACTAAAACACACAATGCTCAGAGCTGTGTTGTGGTGCGTGGAAGTAGAGGCCACCACTAACTACTTTTGTTACAGTATGTATCATTTTCATAGCATTAATTTTGACATATAGACAAATACAACAACGACACTAAATATGATTACAGAAAAACAACAAAACAGTTTCCATGAGACCGGTATAAGAAAACTGTGTAAATCTGGATTAAGATACTGGAATTGTACTGCATATATTTCAATTTTCAATAATTTCATTATTGTACTGCTCAGACTGCTCTGACAGTGGCATTCCAAACATTAGCATTAATTTGCTGCATTCTTCAAGGCAGGGGTTGTTTTTTTGTAGTGGATCTCTTTGGATTGTGCATGTAAGTGTATGCTGTGTTGCTCCAAATGACAAGTGGTAACTCATCTTATTAACTGCGTTCATGCTTCTTTTTTCTTGGAAGAAACACTGAGGCTGAAGCTGTGTATTAGAGGAGATCTATTCCAGTTTTAGAATCCTTCATGGGATAGGAGTCATCTGTTACATCGCTCAGATCCCACTGAGGTTTCACCTTCATTCTCTCTCCATATCTTTTGGTCGTCTTCAGTTTAAGGTCGTCATAAAGTTATAATGATGATACAATCCCACATGCCTGGAGACGGCAAAGTGCATTGAAGTCTGGACTTTTGGTTTAGTGGATATTTCCACACACCACTCTATGGAAGCACTACATTGATGTAACAGAACACATGCACTTACACTATAGTGCACATGTTACTGTAAGTGTTTGGTATGTTTTAATGACATCCAAAACCAAATGTATCAGCCTTTACTTAATCATGATAAGTTTCACTTAAATCATTGCTATGTCGACACACAATCCACAATATCTTAAAACATTTATTCAAATTCATTACCAGAATTCCTCTGAATAACAGACGCTGAATGGCTGTGACATTCGATCCCTCAGGCAGTACTGCATTAAAATCCATCATGAGTCTCGAAGGGATATTGCTGCTTCAGTTCGCAGACACTTTGGAGACACGTTGTCAGCAAAGAGAATCCACATCCAGAAATTGTGTTGGTATAGTCTCACAGATTGCTATGACCTGAAAGGTGCATATTATTTTAATTCTTATAGTGAATAAGAAAAAATAATAATAATGATAATGATGATGATGATGATGATGATAATTATTATAATAATAATATAGGAAAATGATCATCCAGTTTCTTAAACAGGTAATAATGGAGCAACACTTGTTGCCATCCATCAATGCACGGCAGTCCTATTTTGCATGTCTTTCTGTTGTATTGTTCTATGTATAGTGATTTATATTCGTTTGTTATTATAATGTGTATTCAAAAGATTCAACATGGTGATTCTGCACATGCTAAAGATGATACTCAGTTGTGAAGATTAAAGTGGTCAAAATGGTAACTTATATGAAATGTTGAGTAATGTTCTTATCAATTAAAGTAAAATCATTGAGGTCATTGATTTGTCAGATAATCTTTAAAATAATTTTAAAGACTTTATCTAGCTCATGAAATACTATCATTTTCTCAAATCCAAACTTTTTTGTTGATAATAGCATTCATATTTGAACTCTCTGCAGTAGGCCTACCTGGACGTAGAGGGCCAATGATTGGATTTACCTTGGCCCCCAAAATGATTAAATATGCCCCTATAAAAACTACATATTATTTCATATTGCTACGCTATATATTATTTGTGAGTATACTCCATTGTGAGTATACTCACAAATAATATATAGTGTAGCAGATTTAACTACTTGCATGCTATGAGTGCTATAATGGCGTTATAAAACTACTTGCATGCTATTAGTGCTATTATGGCGTTATAAAACTAAACTAGTTCACATTTAGTGTATCTCTAGTAGTGCGAATAACGTGCGAATGTCAACTGGTGCATAATTTCGAAACATCTACAGTAGTTTTATTCATTCTACTCGTGAAGATAATACACTAACAGCACAAGTATGTGTCCTAAAAAGCTCAAAATGGCTTTCCATAACTTCCAGTGTGTGTGGATAAGCATTTAGGAGGGGGTGGGAAACATGTTAGTGACAATCATCATGAATAAAACATTTCTCAAGCAAGTCTCAAAAGTCTTGAAGTGCCTCCAGTCGGGGCAGTTAAACTCCGCCCATCTATACACTGACAGCTGAAGCGCAGAACGTCAGTTTCTGGAGCTATTTCAGTGTTTGGTCAACTGTCCTGTCCTCACTGGACCTTCTCTGGAGCGTATTAACAACCTCTGGAATTTATGAACACTTGGATACAGTCCCCCCCCCCCCCTCCAAAAAAAGGAAAACTCCACTTTTGGGGGATATGAGGAAGCGTGAGTCCTGGGCAGGTGGGTTGAACCATTATTGCCCACTTTGATGGAGGAACTCCTAACGCAAGCTCGCCATGGCTTACTATCCTTTCCAAGCGCAGCGACCGGGTGCATTGCCCTTGCCAGCCTTTCTTTCCGCCGCACAAGTCTCCTTTCCTCCCACGATGTGTGTTCCGGCTGTGGCGTCCCGCTCCGAAGTTGAGCCCGAGCAGGTGGGCTCCGAGGCGGGGTTGCACGCAGCCCTGAGCCGGCAGCATCAAGCGGCCCAGTTACGCTCGTTGAAGAGCCTGCAGCCAGGGGATGGGCTGTGCGACGACCCCAAAGTCACTCTGGAATCACAGGATTTGTGGAACGAGTTTCACAAAATGGGAACGGAGATGGTTATTACTAAATCAGGACGGTGAGTGGTGGTGCAAATTTGTCAACAAGAGATTTATCCGTGAAATTTATTGTTGGGAATTGGGATTTATTTATTGCGTAAATATCCAAGGAAAGGTTTGACCAATTTCATTGCATTTTACTGTTTGTATTGTTTTGGTTTCCTCATTTGAGCCTATGTGCTGCAGTATTACACGCCTACAACCACAAGAGTAAACTGTGTTGTCAATTAAAATTGAGATTTAGTTTTTTTGTAGTTAGTTTTTGGGGGAGAGGAACACCTGTGCTCATAATGTTTTATCTGATCAATCAATCAATCAGTCAATCAATGGACCACTTTTATTTAGAAATCACATTAAAAAACAACCGTCCAAAAAGTGTTCCAGAACAGGAATAAAAGGGATTACATAAAATGAGAGCACCAGAAACAGACAAGTGACAATCTGAAAAATAAATTGCACAAGGACAGACAGGATGATAAAACCGACATGATCTTACGCTAGGTTGAAAGCTAGGGGATTAAAAAGTATTTTTACATGCGATTTAATAATACTGTATTTATTGAGGTTAAGGGCCCCCTTGAGTCCCGCCCAGCACAATTTAGGTAGTTCTTTTATACATAAGGGAAATTGTTTCTTATGAAAAACAAAAGTACATTTTTCCGGTTTCTACTCTTCATCTCTTACAGGAGGATGTTCCCACCTTTCAAAGTAAAGGTTGATGGACTTGATAAAGCATCCAAATACATCCTACTAATGGACATTATCACTGTTGATGACTTTCGTTACAAGTTTCACAATTCCCACTGGATAGTAGCCGGAAAAGCAGACCCAGAGATGCCGAAGCGCATGTACATTCATCCTGACAGTCCGTCCAAGGGGGAACAGTGGATGAGCAAACCCGTTGCATTCCATAAACTGAAACTCACCAACAATATATCAGATAAGCATGGATTTGTAAGTAGTCACATATTTCTGCAATCATTTTTAAAATATCTTTGTCTCACGAGTTAAGCTTTTTTCTAATTTGATTGTCTGTATTTTCTTAGACAATTTTGAATTCAATGCATAAATACCAGCCCAGATTTCATATTGTGAGAGCCAACGACATCATGAAACTTCCTTACAGCACATTCTTGACCTACGTTTTCCCGGAGACTGAATTCGTTGCTGTCACTGCATATCAAAATGAGAAGGTACCTCACCCGCGCGTTAGACATAAACACACTGAATACAACTTTGCATTAGTGCAAGATATGCAAAATGCATTGTTCTGAGGATAACTGGACCATGCAGGTCATACATTGAGGGTGTCATGCAAACTCTTCTGCATGCTCTGGTTGAGTCTATTTGAAATGAATAACGAGCAACTTTTCATGTGTTTTGCAAGATTACACAGCTAAAAATCGACAACAACCCATTTGCCAAAGGTTTCAGGGACACGGGAAACGGAAGACGAGAAAAGAGGTAGGCCTGCTTGCAAGTGCAGAACCCTTGGTTGTCTATATGGAGGCCTAATTAATCTCATTTCATGATCTGCAGGAATAATCCTTTAAACATCTCTCCACCGGATGAGAACAAAGCATACTGTGCTGATTCGGATGACTCATGGGAACAGCCCAGAACCAGTGACCCGTTTCACTCTCCTCAGGAATCATGGGCTGTGACATCCATGCCAAACTGTCAAGGTGACACAATAACCATTTTGTTTCTTATCAGATTGTTGTTGTGTGCGTTTTTGCATGACATACTAATGTATTATGAAAACAAGATGGCTTAGCCTTCATTAATTTATGAAATGCACGCCAGACATAAATTAGTCACTAAAGTCACATCCTTCAGTTGTTGATTTTTTTTTACTGTGTAGTTAAAATGATTTCTTAATCTTTTCCCTCATGGATAGGTGTGGTGTGGTTTTTTTTTGTATAGTGATATTCTTTCCTTTATTGTATATGTGTCACTTTCACATGAGGGGGGATAGCGGAAGGCATTGTGTGCAATGTGAGTCTGGCAGGGAGTCAACAAGCGTGTTTGCAGTAACATGAATGATTTAGTTATGGGAGTCACAAATATAAAGAACACAAGACAAGAAGAGAACTTGTTCAAACGTAGATCCCAACAACAAGTATGATTCAATTTGAAGGACCCAAAATAGTAAGAGTCAGCTATAAATCTGGCGCCTTGAATTTAATCACATTGTCTTTTTTTTTTTTTTTCCAAAAATATTTGGTCATGCACTTTCACTGAGTCCCCATACTGTGACAAAGCTGTTATTAAATCAACTCAGCTGCAACTGTTTTACTCCCAATCACTCCTTACAGATGAGAACAACACTGGAAGTGATTCCGATATTGATCGACAATGTGAGGATGATGGAGAAGAATCTTCAGCTCTGCTGATTGTGAAGAGTGACAAGAAGGAGCCAGCAATGTTGAGTAAGACGTTTTCCATGGAGAGTGATTCCTCACAAAGCTACAGGAGTGAAATAAAAGACGGCACAAACCCTGTGTTATCGGAAACACTGAGCTCACCATCACCCAATAGTGGAGATCTTCAGACTGTGGCTCTTTCAAACAGCCAACAGTGTCTTGAGCTTGGACCACCTTTGTTGTTTCACCAAGGCCAGTTGTCAATGAAGGCAGGGGCTTTTCACTCTACATCTATGGGACATCTGTTTTCCTCTTTCTCAGGATTAAATGACCCAGAACACAGTGGTTTATCTTCTCAAAACATCACCTTGCCATCTCCGTTTATGTTTCACCTGTCACAGCATTTGTTGATGCCACAGGTAAGTTTATGTTGGGCCCGTCCATGTACCATTCAAGCACGTGTTGAATTTTGAAAGAAAGCCTGTTAACTCTCCAATGAGTCTCACCGGCCATTACTTTACACCTTTAAACTCTAATGAAATAATGAACATTGTTCAGATTTTGGCATCAGTGAAGTGAAGTATTCATCTAACGTGTTGATTATAGAAGAGTTGCTTTGCCGTTGTACAGACATGCGTTTGGAGGCTAACCAAAATTATACAAATTCTTCTCTAAACAATGCAGTGTGTTTCCCCCTGCCCCCTTACCAACCTCAAGAGGGTCACTAGGGGGACACGTTTTAAAGGGGAAGTCAACCCCCAAAAATTATTTGCAATAATATGTTCTATGCGCCCTCACTAGTATAACATGGCATTCTTATTAATATTGCGTTTGTGGAATATGAGTTAAGCAGTAAAATGCGAGCCATTTCAGAGAGCGGCCATTTTGTCACTTCTGTCTAAAAATTTGCGGTTTGTTCATCCCCTACCGCCTCCAGCCGGGTTAACCTTCCGCCGCCTGTCTATCCGCCTCTCTGTCCAGCCGGAGAAAATAGTAATCGCCTGTAGGCCAGTCTGCCTATGATTTTATACGGGCTTCTGTTTCGGACTACCAACTTCGACAGACTACCACTCACGCAATCCCCCCAGGGTGGGCGATATTTGAAAAGAAAGACTGAATCAATGCGGCATGGAAGCCTCATCAATGCGTCTCCTTTTAGCACCTTCCAGGACATTTTTGGAGCTTTAAGGACCTCGGAAACCTCTCATTTTAAGTAGATGCATTTAGTCAGGGCCTCACTTTCGTAACATAGGGAAAACGTCACTTCCTCTTCCTTCCTAAAGTCCTTAAGCACTTTATAGTCAGGCTTCACTCTAATCAAATAAAATGAGATGTTAAAAGTTAAGAAGTTACTTTTATTGGACTATATTTTTGTGAATTGAGATTTTGAAATGTTAATTCTTAACTTTTGTTTCTATAAACAGGCACTCTCATTACCACCTTTTGGGGGATTGCTTTCATACCCGTGGAGCTACTTGACATCACCTGCTGCAATGAATCCAGCTGTCTCGACTGGTTCTACAACATCAGCGATTCTAAGAAACCGCTCTTTTCACAGCTCTTTACCATGGTTGCGGATGAGTCCCTATCAGATCCCAGCTACTGCCATATCAAACCAAAAGCTGCTGACAGCAAGTTCTAACTCAACTCATGAATTTGAGCAGTACAAACTGTACAGCCAAGGGAGAAGTCCAGGGTCTGATAATCACACCAATAACAAGTCCAGAAGTGATCAGACTGTTTAATTTAAAAATGTTAAAGATTACTCTGATGGACTCCAAAGCATTGAACATGTTGCGTTTGATAATTCAGTTCCTCTATAACTATAAAAATCTCTGAATATGCAAGTCATGAAAACCTGTTGATATGTGTGTTGCACATTTCAATGACAATCAATTGTCAACCAAAATGTACAAATCTTAAAAGTTAGTCAGTAGTCACATTGCTTGCAGCTGACGCTTCCATCATTCTGGGGTATCTTTACACGATCTTTGAGTGTGTCTGCGTGAATATTTGTGAAAGTATCACGTCTATGAGGTCAAATCTGGAAACCGGGATCAGAGGAAGAATCTGATTAACTTTGAATGGTATCTCATGAAAAATGCTCAGGTTTAGTGGGTTCAAGTGGGGTTGAAGCACTCAACAGTTTATTTTTCAGCTAATTTGATTTTCTAGCAATCACAGATGCGTTTGTGGGGACTATTCATACATATACAACAACAATATCACAATTTATTCTTTATTTCAATGACCCCAACCTATGTAAATGTTTGCTTTTGTCATTTTTTAAATTTCACATATTGTAAAATACACATCTTAAGAAAAGTTTCAAACGTTTACTGCCAGCCATCATTATCAAAACTGCCAAAATTGTGAGCACAATGTTATCACCGGTTACCTGTACACGTTTACATTATTTTTGATGTAGCAGAGCAGCACTATGCACTCATAGGCAATCTCAGTATACTTTTGTGTGTGTGTGTATTTTCACTAATAAAATAAAGACACTACATATTAAAGTACTAGTGCTAACTGCTAAAGTATTGCTGTCTCCAGACACATTTTGTAACAAAAACACATTTACATATGTCATTTTGTTAATTTGGCATACACAGCCTATTTTAAAATATGGGATTAAAAATGTGAACGTGGATTTAAGTAATAATGTATCTGTTTTGATTGTGAGTGTGGATGTTTGTCTTTGTGTGCCCTGCAATTGGCTGGCAACTAATTCAGGGTGTCCCCCGCCTACTGCCCGAAGACAGCTGGGATAGGCTCCAGCACGCCCCGCGACCCTTGTGAGGAGAAGCGGTATAGATAATGGATGGATTGATTGATGTATCTGTTTTGAAAATGCATACACTTTGTTGTGCCTATTTTTCACGTTAGGACAGAATATGAATAGCATGACAAAAAATTGCAGTTGCTGGTGCCAAGAGGTCAGGTAGTCCCCCAAGAGGAAAATTGAACTGAAAGAAGAAGAAGAAGAAGAAAAATCCCGTGCATGTGCTGTTGTGTGAATTTTCTCCTTGACTGAACTGGGCTACATACTGAAAGAACATGTCCACTGGCTCGGAAACGTGGCAAGCAAGTCAATAGCCAAGTTTGACCGTCAGCACAAAAACTTTTATATTTCTGGGGAAGTGGGTTGTAAGGTGTAAGGGCAGAGGAGAATGACTACAATTAACATGCACCCACCGTTCAAGGACCACAGGGTCCACACGAAAGACTATTAGGACTGAAATTGATTACCTTACTTTTCCAACTGTGCACTATATAAAACTGAAAGAGGCATTGAATGAACTAATGTCTTTCATTTGTCATCTGCGTATATAAAATATTAAATTTCCATATTCAGCTATACGAGAGATGTGAATATTCATTCATTCAGATGTTCCTAGAATTAAACTAAATTCTACGTTGACAGAAAAGACAATATAAGCAAATGCAATGTGAGGAAATGTTTACCTTAACACTGTTAAACATTTTGTGATGATAGGTTGGATGTTAACAGGACCAAGGACAACAGCAATCAGTGGGATGTAATTTTCAATTTCACAGCTGATTGGCATTTGTTTCTCTCATTTACTCTCACTCTTATATGGGAAGCAAAATAATATGACTTCTGTTTCTTTTTTTAATTTGTAGTTAGTGGTAATGCGACATGCAGGCCCACTTAAGATGACAAAAATGAAGACAAAACTGTCACAGATAAACCATGCCGTTTACTCAACTTGCTTTCATGCCACGGGATTTTAAAGCCATCTAGTGGAATAGAATTGTACTGACGATGTGTACATAACTTGAATACATATTTTGGGAGTGCAAAAAACAACAACAAAAAACGCAGAAGGATCCCAAGGTCACAGGTCAGGCAGGTTGTCAAATTGTCTGCTAAATTAATTCATGTTTTCCTATGAACAATACCAATTTAGAACTCAAACAATAGTAATATTTTAAGAATGTACAAAGTGTAGTTCATGTTACTAAATGTTTAAATCCTATCCGGGCTCTCAATACGAATATTTGACAGCAGAAATCGGTGAAAAAAATGTAATAAATATTTGATCAAACGGAACAGACCAACTGACCATTATTAAATACAGTCTTCTGATAGACAGGGCTGGATTAAATTAGTGAAAACAAACACGAATAAAGACAAATGATGGTTTTACTATATAGTACAACTTTTGTAGCGTTTCCATGGCTTTGTTATGACACATGCTGTGCACGCTCGGAGGAGAGGCTACCACTTCCTGGACAGCCTCAGAAATCTTCCTAAACCCGCCCACAGAAACCCCCCTGATATTTCATTGGTTCTTGGAATGAGACCGTCTAGAGCTAGATCAAATAGACACCTTATTTATTAGATCTTCTCTTACGATAATTTTCGGTGTCAGTAGTATACACAATAATTCCAATTAAAATGACAGAAAAATCTATATAAATATTTATATGGATTTAAATTCTATACACACATGAAGAGGAATACTAGCAGCCGTTTTGGAGGCGGAGTCATTTCTATCTCGCGTGTTTCTATGTCGGAAGTTGGGGTCAGAGGGGAATGTACAAAAGTAACCTGCTTGAGAATCGTCACATCACCCCACACTGTGGTGTTGAAAGCCTCTCAACCGGCAACTGTGACCTCATCATGATGTGATTTCACGATGGAAACGGCTATGTCTGCTGAACGCCAGTAATTCATTGAAGTCTCCAATTCAACTGTTCAGAATTGCGTGTCGGTTTATCTCCACCGGTGAGTTGACGTAGAAGATGATGCATCACCTAATGCATGCAGAAGATTGCGAGGACGACACATCGGACAATATTGATAGCTTTAGTCTGCTCGTGTTTCTGCCGAATTTACTTTTGTGACTGCGTGTGTGTGCTAAAACGCTATCATTAGCATTCATTAGCTACTACCAGACAGTTGACAGTATGGACAAAAGCTGGGTAACAGCTTGCCTGAAAGACTCCCTCTTTCTCTTTGATTATTCAGTATTATTTGTACTTTTTACCGTCTAACTTCTCTCTAGATGTTTCCCTCGTTTTGAATTGTTGGGTCGTAGTACTCTGCTTGTTTTTCAGGTCATTCAAGCAATTTGTTGCAGGTAGGTAAGGTGTGTCATATCACCTAAATTGGAGACCACTGGTGGTCCACTTAAAGATGCTGGGGAGGACACAACCTACTGATACTGATTGTGATCGATGATGTGATTGAGCTTTACCTTATAAGGGTTTATAATTCAAAGAATGGTTTCTTTGTTAGCTGTGGAGGATTCAAGGATGGGAACATGTAACGATTCGGTTCGATTCAGTGGGATTATGATTCGATTTGATGGCATATGTGCGATTTAAGATTTTGAATTTTTTCAACCCTTGCATACAGATAAATCAAAGGATGCAAGAGACACTTTGACATTCAACACCTTTAATCTTCTTTACCTCTGTCTATACACACAACAGTATACAGTATGTATGAATGTATATGTATGTCAAAATATGTATGTATTATGTAGTATGTTAGGTGTGTTCCAATCAGGGTTTTAAGCAGCCCATTTTGTTGCTGAACATGCATGAGTGAAATCGTCCGATGCGGTTACGATACTAATCACATTGATTAGCTGCACATTTTTAAATTTTAGAGCTGCTCAAAAACAATTATTTTGATAATCTATAATCTGTCAATTGTTTTTGCGATTGTTTAGAGCTGCTCAAAAACAATTATTTTGATCATCTATAATCTGTCAATTATTTTTGCGATTAATAGATGAATCCGTTTAAAAAAAGAAGAAAAAATATTTCGAAATTTCCATCCCTTTATTTTACAAAAATAGGACATTATTTAAAGTTAACAGGGCAGAAATTGCACAAACATATATTTTGATTCAGTTGCTGGGTTGATCTTTTACGTTAATGTTAAGGAAATGAGTTGGGGACGCGACATTCCGCATAGGCTGGTGTTGGCTAAAGGCTGTGAAGTAGAACCTGCAGGTGACCGGTTTGATTCGTCTGCTCGTTTTCATGCCGAGTGCAGTCTACTTTCTGTCACCAAATTGTCAGGTGCGTCGGTGGCACGACATCCCCGTCCACCAGAATGCGATCCCAAACAGTAGATTAGACTTGCTCCAGCAATAAAATGACGATGCACCCGTGTGCACAGCATAAACAGGGGCATCTTCAAAGCAGTCTATAAAAATAGGGCCCCAGGTCTGCAGGTTGGACACCCCTGTGCTACTTGGATTCAAGTGAATTCTCCAAAAGCTTGGATATGTGTTCAGACTGTCCGTCTGGGTAATGATGTTGCAATAGCTATTGTATTATCATTACTATCTTTTTAAGCAAGCCACTTATGCAACCCGTCAAACAGTATCTCACGCCAGCTGACCCGACTCTGTCACTGATAACTGATACACAACTGATAACTTGCGATGCCTGTGCTATGCTCTTCTCTTCCTTGTCCAGTGGTTGCAGCCTGTACGTGTCACACAGCCATGGCACAGCAGAAAGATGCTGCCAAGAAGCACCCAGCTATGGCGGCAATGCACTCCCACTTCATTGTGGGATCGGTGTCCGAGGAGAATTCAGAAGATGAAGTCCAAGTGAAGCCGGATGTGCAGCTGGAGGAGAAGGAGGGACGCTCTTTGTCACCGTCATCCGGGAGCTCTGATAGCACCACTGACATGAGCTTTGAGCACAGTGATGGCTCAATGCACAACAATCTAAGGTTAGAAACAAAACCTGATAAACATAAAGAGTGTATGGCAAAATAATCAGACAAAAAAAAGGCAGATTAAAATTTTAGCTGGGAAATGTAATTAATTAGGATCATGTAAATTTTAGACAGGGCAGTTCCTGCTATTGCTGGTCACAATTTCCAAGTTGTTTTTTTTGTTGTATATTTTGGTTGTAATAATTTATACATATATAGCAATAGCCGTTATTTGGTATACCATTGCTAAACAAGTAAATCTAGACTGTCTTGTATATGTTAAGTGCTGTATTGCGTTTTTATGTTATGTTTTGTGTACAATGCTTTGTTGCTAAGATTGCTTCATTCTGCACTCTAGTAGTACTAGTATGAGTGAGCCCCTAGCTTCCAATGTAACACTTGTGTCAGACTTAGAGGCCTCAGCTGGAGTTTCACGCCTATGGTTTGCCTGTTTTACCACATATGTGAAAAATGTGGTTTCACTCGCTACTCGCTGCTGAAAAGAGTCTCTCTATGTTCCCCCTGGTCTGTGGCTTTTGGGTGGAAAGTAGGTGTAAACTTCTGGAATTTTAATTGAGCCAAACATATTTATGAATGCCCCATCATCTGCCTTGTAAATGGCACTATTCAGTGTGATAAGTAACACAGCCTTGTAGCTTGGGGTCGTTTTTTGGGGGATATGGGTGCACCATGATTGAATCCCATTTAGCGTTGTGATTTTTAGAATAAGATTTTACATCTGGCTAGAAAAACCAGTTTTGTTTTCAGGAGTAAATTTTCAGAGGCTTCAGCATCCTTGAAAAATGTAAATTTGCCCTCTCCCACACTTTAATTTTGCAATACTTTGCTCCACATATGGACTTGCATTATCAAACTGTCTAACAGGAGTGTGTTTTCACTATCCTAGGAACTTTGAGGGTGTTTCAGTCATGCAAAAAAATATCAGGCCACAAAAGCCAGCCAGCCAAACGGGCTCAGGCACTGGCACACCCTCCAGTTCAGTGTAGCGTCCCTCCCCCTTTACAAACCCCCAGGTGGGTGGAGCTTGAATCAAAAAGCTTGCTAGTGTTGTACTTATGGTGTTGCTGATCAGTGTATCATTCATAAGATGAAGCCCCCCTTTGTTAAGACAATCCTCTTTTTCACAGATTTTTATTCCACGTTGTATATATTTGTATTTTTGAAAAAAAGTGCTTTCCACAAGTGTCGAATGTGTCGCTGAAGTATGGCTCAGGTTCAAAGTATTGAAGTAACTATTTCGAGTATGTGTGGTAATTATATGGTGTTGAGGGATGTGTACAATATTTATTGTTGTGAAGCAACCACCAGCTTTCACTCAAGTGGCTTCAAAAGCCGGCTGTGCAACTCCTGTGTCCCCGGCCATGTGGCTATTGACATTCTTGATAACTGAGGCCAGCATTGCAAAGCTGCTTAAGAGAAATTGTTGAAAATGGGCACTTCGCAGTTTTCTCTTTGTTGTGTGTATAGATAGCTAGCTACATTATAGAAACAGACTTCAGACATAAATAATGTTTGTACTTCTATGAAAAGGCCGAGCATGTCCGGGCTGCACTTGATGAAGCAAAATCGCGATCGCCGACGTATTGATCTGCAGAGGGACTTCACTGTGGCATCTCCTGCTGAGTTTGTCACACGATTTGGTGGCAACAAGGTCATTGAGAAGGTAACTGTCTTGGTCTCATGTGCCAACTGCGAAAGAAAAATAATGCTATCTTAACAAGCAAGTCTCTGTCATTATGTGTCATGATCGGGCTACATCAGTAATACTGAACTATAACAGTAATATTTTGCTTTTCCAGGTGCTTATCGCTAATAACGGCATTGCTGCAGTCAAGTGCATGCGCTCTATTCGCCGCTGGGCTTACGAGATGTTTCGGAATGAACGAGCAATCCGATTTGTGGTGATGGTGACCCCGGAGGACCTAAAGGCCAATGCTGGTGAGGATTGGCAAGACTATCTCAGAAAATATAATTGAATAATTGAAGCGGAAAGTAATATGTTGTCAGCCTGCACAGCAAAACACCAGATGTTCCAAACTCAATAAAAAAATAGTACTTCTCCTTTCCTGCACAATACCAAAGATTTTGTTGGTTGGGTCTGTATCAGTTGAAAAATTACAACACTGTCAGGCATTTTTAAAAATGGGTAATTACGAATGAATGATTGACTATTCACAGAAGTAAAGCTCAGTTGAACTTCAGCAAATAACATGTGTAAAACATGATAAAATGTAATATTTTTCTGGTATGTTTTTTCCCCTCAGAGTACATAAAAATGGCAGATCATTATGTGCCTGTGCCAGGAGGGACTAATAACAACAACTATGCCAACGTGGAGCTCATTTTGGACATAGCTAAACGAATACCTGTGCAGGTACACCCATGCATTTAATGCATTCTTTTCTTTTGCATTGTAAAGGATAATAAAGTGTTTAATTTACTGATGTTGTCTTACAGGCTGTGTGGGCTGGATGGGGTCATGCCTCAGAGAATCCCAAACTGCCAGAGCTGCTCCATAAGCATGGCATTGCTTTTATGGGTAAGATATGATTTCTGGCATAACGTATGTTTTACTTGGCAGCTTGAAATAATCTACCAGTATTTGTTTTTTACTACCTACTTCCTCCTCAGGTCCTCCTAGTCAGGCAATGTGGGCACTAGGAGATAAGATTGCTTCATCTATTGTGGCTCAGACAGCTGGCATCCCCACCTTGCCATGGAGTGGAACAGGTATGCTTTGATTTATGTCCCATTATTTTACAAAAACAGCCTCTGGTTTCTGCCAGAATGTCATACTATGTCTACATTACAAATCTATTTTGTTTTATGCAGTTTTTTAATTTAGAAAAAAAATGTAACTATTCCACCTTTGTGTCTTATTTACATGCACACTCATTTATTTCATATAAAAAAAAAGGGAAATCCTTTATCTGAAAAACTTGATAAGAAGTGTGATAAGAGAAAAACTGAGATCAGTTTTGGATCCCGCACCCTAAAATGACCTAAAAACCGCTGTCAGACCTAACTCAACAAAAGTTGTTATTTATCCTTAGTATGCTCTGTTTCTCTCTCCCAGGCCTGACAGTCGAATGGTCCGAAGTCAATCAAAAGAAACGAATCATCAATGTTCCCCAAGACGTGTATGAGCTTGGCTGCATCCAGGATGTAGACGATGGCATGAAAGTAAGTGCATTGTCAAAGTCAGCATTCAGAGCCACGTGCTGCACAGTACTGTGAAAATCTGTGTGTATGCGACAACATTTTTTATGTCTACTGACAGGCTTCTGAGAAGATTGGCTACCCTGTTATGGTGAAGGCCTCAGAAGGAGGGGGCGGTAAAGGCATCCGTAAAGTCAATTGCTCTGATGATTTCCCAAACCTATTCAGACAAGTATGTGAAAATTAATCACAATGTTTTAAGTTTAAAATCATGATTTAATTATTGAAATATAATCAATATGTTTGACATTATGCTGTAGGTCCAGGCAGAAGTTCCAGGATCCCCTGTGTTTGTCATGGAGCTGGCCAAACATGCCCGCCACTTGGAGGTTCAGATCTTGGCAGACCAATACGGCAATGCCATTTCCTTGTTCGGCAGAGATTGTTCAGTCCAGCGGCGACATCAGAAAATTATAGAGGAGGCGCCTGCTTCCATTGCCGCATCTGATGTGTTTGAGGATATGGAAAGGGTATATACCTTTTTTATAAAACCATTAATGGATAGTGTGATTTGTTAACTTGTCCTGCCTGTTAATTAAACAAAATATACGGTTTTAGAAATATCATGTAACCTAAAAATGTGTTTTGTATCCAGTGTGCTGTGAAGCTGGCAAAGATGGTGGGCTATGTGAGTGCGGGCACAGTGGAATACCTCTATAGCCAAGACGGCAGCTTCTACTTCCTGGAGCTCAACCCTCGTCTGCAGGTTGAACACCCCTGCACTGAGATGGTGGCTGACGTCAACTTACCCGCTGCCCAGCTGCAAGTGAGTTCCAAATATGTCTGCGCTGGTAGAAAAAAAGACAAGATGTAAACCACGCCCAATTTGTCTGCCGTCTCTGACTATGGGATAGCAGACAGTATTTATGCTTGATTGCATCCAATTGTCCACGTTAAAGGGGCCTCTATCTCCATGGCAACTAACTGCCCAAGAGAGAAATCATTGTTGCTGATGTAGTGGTTGAAGCCGCAATTGGTCACATGGCAGTGCACCCGCTGTGTTCAGGATTGTGCTTGTATTTAGGTCAGTGGCAGTCAAGCTGAAAGGCAGTGTTGCAAGGAAAGCTGCCACTTTCGAGCTGATTGGATGTCACTGTTGAGAGTGACATGTTCTTTCTGCGGGCAAACTGAGCGCTCACTATCTTTTTAGTACCAAATGGTGTCATTCGGTTGGGTCATTTCTGACAGATGAACGTCATATTTCCAGAATAATCCTGTTTCCACTTTTGTTTGCATGATGGAGATAAAAGGTGCCATCAGTCACTTCAAAAACCCGAATATAAATTCACCAAACACTTAAAGTATGGACAATCTAAGGAGATTCAGTACCTGTATATGCTTTGATTTACACGCACACACACAAACATATAAATTGAGATTTGATATTTCAGGTTGACTTTCTAGTGGCATTGGACTGCACTTTGTTGACTTCATGATTCAAACTATTAGAAATGCCTGATTGTATGATGCAGTGCAGATCAATGCCACTGGAACTACAACCACAATAATGGATGTATTGTTAAATGAATACCTGTGAATGTCAAATAAAATTGAGCATTATTACCTTTGTAAAATCTGATTTTGTTTTTTTAATATAATCTTGTATTGGATCTCATTAGATTGTATAGGTATAACCAAATAAAATAGCTATTGAACCAAGTGTTCAGTACATATACTGATTAACCTGCCATAACATAGTTAATACAATTTGCATTCCCATTTTTTTGCATGCCAAGCCAATTTAAAATGTATGTTAATAAATAAAAAAGCAATTCAAGTTAGCTTTCTTCATTGGGCTACTTCTATATCTTTAGATCGCAATGGGCATCCCCCTTCACCGAATCAAAGACATCAGGATGCTTTATGGGACACAGCCCTGGGGAGACTCTCCCATCGACTTTGAGGGTCTGTCGACAGCCGCCTCCCCACGAGGACACGTCATTGCAGCGCGTATCACCAGTGAAAATCCAGATGAGGTGTGCTTATTGCTCATTTAAACAAGTTGTTTTCGACATGTTTTCTCCTCATAGTTTTGGCTTCCTGTTTTCATCAAATGGTGTCTCTTTGTAGGGTTTTAAGCCAAGCTCTGGAACAGTGCAAGAGTTGAACTTTCGCAGCAATAAGAACGTGTGGGGCTACTTCAGTGTTGCAGCTGCTGGCGGACTGCACGAGTTTGCTGACTCACAATTTGGACACTGTTTCTCTTGGGGAGAGAATCGTGAAGAAGCCATCTCGTAAGTGTTACTGTATTCACAAAATCATCTATCAACGATTTGCTGTGCTGTAATCTTTTTGTGTGTGATTTTCTAGTAACATGGTGGTAGCTTTGAAAGAGTTGTCTATCAGAGGAGACTTTAGGACCACTGTGGAATACCTCATCAAGCTGCTGGAAACACGAAGCTTTCAGCACAACACCATCGACACGGGCTGGCTGGATAGGCTCATCTCAGAGAAGATGCAGGTGTGCACATATGCTGCTGCTTTGATCACTGGATGCTTCTCCCCATGATAATTCAAAAAATATTTCTTGCATTCAGGCTGAGCGTCCAGACACAATGCTGGGACTTGTGAGTGGAGCTCTTCATGTGGCAGATGTTAATCTCAGGAACAGTGTGTCCATTTTCCTGCATTCTCTGGAGAGGTAAGCGTGCGGCCATCATATTTGTTCTTTTTACATCAAACGGTGGACCCTCAGGACTTGAGGAACCATAATCCATTCCAGGAAGTTGTTTAATGGTTGATTTGTTCAGCTCCTGTATTGAGTGAATGTTCCCCCTGAGAGAATGGTGGAAATATATAGAATTAACCAGTTCCATGGCTCAGTAGTTTTGCCACTTTAATCCTTTTAAATCCTATAGTTGTGTACTAGAGAGAAACTGCTCATAGCTTCTCTACATTGTGCTCCAGGGGGCAGGTGCTGCCAGCACACACTCTTCTCAACACAGTGGATGTAGAACTGATCTATGAAGGCATCAAGTACATCCTGACTGTGACTCGCCAGTCTCCCAACTCATATGTGCTCATCATGAACAACTCCACAGTCGAGGTGGATGTCCATCGACTAAGCGACGGAGGTTTGTTGCTGTCCTATGACGGCAGCAGCTACACTACCTACATGAAGGAAGAGGTCGACAGGTAAGATAAAACTATCCGTTTGCTCTTTAGCTGATCTCATGATCAAAATGATCTCAACTGGTTACATTCTCGAAAGGTATCGCATCACCATAGGGAACAAGACATGTGTTTTCGAAAAGGAGAACGACCCCTCGCTGCTGCGATCTCCCTCAGCAGGAAAAATCATCCACTACACAGTCGAAGACGGCGGTCATCTTTTTTCTGGCCAGTGTTATGCTGAAATAGAGGTATGTCATTTTTGCCACACACCAATCCGACGTCGGGGTGCGTCGTGGCGTCCGATTTGTGTAGTGACCAGCGTCGTGACCCATCAGGAAGCATCTGTGGGCGTTTGAGCATATTGAATCGGAGTCGTGACATTTGGTCACTCGGATTGGCTGTTAGCTAGCGAATCAGGGCTCGGAGCACGAACGGGAAGTGACAAATGCGAATAAACAGCGAGCAAGCCTCTGCTACCTTAATCTTACAAGTACAAGAGCGAGGGTTGACAATGTGGGTATTTCACAATACCGTGTCAAGAACGTGAGGGTTTACTTCGCGTGGGAGTTCATCGTGAGCAAAGAATATAGCTGAATGCATTGTTTACGTTTTTATACTCCACCCCCGGCCAATAGCTTCCCGGTTGGATTTTTCTAACCATGAGAAATGAAGACCACCGTCACCGATGGTATGGGAGAGTATTACATCTTGCGCGTGCGCAGAAGGTACTTTAATGGTCAGCGTCGCTGTGTGTCGTTGCGGTGTATTTTTCCAGCGTGACGTGCCGACAGCCACCCCAACGCCACGGGGGGTCTTTCACAGTTAGCAAGTGTCAGATTGGTCTATCTAGGTCTTTACAGATTGTTTGGCATTGTTATGTGATGGTTGAATCGATTTTTCCTGACTCCAATTGCAGGTGATGAAGATGGTCTTGGCCATCACAACTACTGAGTCTGGTTGTATTCACTATGTGAAGAGGGCTGGAGCATCACTGGAGCCCGGCTGTATCATCGCCAAACTTCAACTTGACGACCCCACCCGAGTGCAACAGGTAAGATGTCAGAATTATGCCAAGTAGCAATTTGTAATACTTCTGTTTTACATCTTGAGCTGACCAGTCTTCATCTATTGACTGTTAACAGTACTCTGACCATAGCATTATTGCTTAACGGAATATCATTTTATTTTTTGCTAGACAGGCACCATTGATAGCCAATCAGGCTATTGCTACCCCACCAGTGTAAAATGTGGAGGAAATAAAACCCAACAACAAAATAACATTCTGAACAAGGGAAACAAATTGCCTGCATGTTTTCAAATGATTTTTATACTGTATTTGTTTTTCAGGCAGATCTGCATACAGGCACCTTGCCCTCTACCCAGGCTGTTGCTCTGCGAGGAGAGAAACTACACAGAGTTTTCCACAACACACTAGATCACCTTGTTCATGTCATGAATGGCTACTGTCTACCTGAGCCTTTCTTTAGCGCCAAAGTGAGTTCTCATACAACACCTGGTTAAAAACAAAGAGCTCTACTAACTGTAGGCTGTTCCTCGATCTCACTAACTTTTGTATTCCCAGTTGAAAGAGTGGGTCGAAAGGCTGATGAAAACCATGCGGGACCCCTCGTTGCCGCTGCTGGAGCTTCAAGACATTATGACCAGCGTTTCGGGTCGCATCCCCCCTGCTGTGGAGAAAGCCATCAAGAAGGAGATGGCTCAGTATGCCAGCAACATCACCTCAGTGCTCTGCCAGTTCCCCAGTCAGCAGGTGGTCCACTCTACACACACACACACACACAAATACACATAGGCTAAACCACAGCATTCCCTCTTGAAAGGATTGTTGTGATAAATCAGATATATTTGATTTAATTTTTTTTTTATTTGCTGGTAGGCTTATATTGTATATTTCCCTACTTTTCAGATTGCAAACATCCTGGACAGCCATGCTGCAACTCTTAACAAGAAGTCTGAAAGAGAAGTCTTTTTCATGAACACGCAAAGCATTGTACAGCTGGTGCAAAAGTGAGTGCCGCAGTCTGTACTTAACAGCACTCATCTGCAACTTGTTTATTGCATCATACAAGCGGACATCTTGTATCTAAAAAGTTTCACTATTATATTAGTCAGAGACTGGTATTTACACTTTACGAAAATAATAGCTTCATACCCATATATGTTGTAATTTTTTTCTTACAGATATCGCAGTGGTATCCGAGGTTACATGAAGGCAGTGGTTATTGACTTGCTCCGACAATACCTGAAAGTAGAGATCCAGTTTCAGAACGGTGAGATATTGTAGCAACGCACCATGCAAGCAATAGGTATATAGTCAGATGTAATACTACGTTTCTCCATTTGGTGGAGCTCTTTCACAATGAACAACTTCAGCATGGCTGTAGATTCTCAAATGTGTTTGCTTGTTTGATAGGACATTATGACAAGTGTGTGTTTGCCCTGCGTGAGGAAAACAAAGGTGACATGGCAAATGTGCTCAACTACATCTTCTCCCATGCCCAAGTCACCAAGAAGAACCTGCTGGTTACGATGCTGATTGTAAGTGTCCATCATATTTTGAGTATTTAAGTATTGGAATGTTTGTTTAAAGCAACAAGGTGTGATATATTTAGTAAAATGGAATTTACAATTGCACTGGACGCAGACAGTTTTGTTGTTGTTGTTGTTGTTTTTTTTTTTTTCTTTCCTTGTATATGGATGAAAGAAGTAGTACTGTGTATGCTCTCTTCAGGACCAATTGTGTGGTCGTGATCCTACACTGACAGAAGAATTGATGGCCATGTTGACTGAATTCACCCAGCTCAGCAAGACAACAAACGCAAAGGTGGCACTTCGCGCACGGCAGGTTGGTTGTTCAGTACAAAACTAAATGACAATGTAGAAATCCCTGTAGTGTGAAGGGATATTCAAGAGAGCTTTGCAGAGGTGTTTCATCCAAGTACAGAGAAACTACGTTGTTGCGTTGGGGAGAAACGTTTCTTGAAAACTGAAAGAACGTTCACTGTAAAAGAACATATTAAGAGAACACAATAACTTTAATTTTGATGATGATTAGACTCGTCTATGGTCGAACAGGGGAAAAAAAACAACAAAAATGTAGCTTTGCTAGACTTCCATTGGTGTCTACTCATTTTTGCAACATTGAATTTATTTGTGAGGGGAAAAAAAATTGCGGATTCGTTTGCGCACAAAACAAGGAAGCCAAATCTCATTTGTATTTTATAGTATCGTATGCCATAAAGGACATAGATACTGAAAGTCAAGTTAATGTTTTCTAACAAATCAGTTGGGGTGTCCTCATTTATGTTGCGCACTGTATGAACATAGAAAAGACAATGTCTGAAGATAATAAAATTTAATGAGCTATGAAATCCGTCGTAATTTCATTCTCTGCAGGTGTTGATAGCATCTCACCTCCCCTCTTATGAGCTCCGCCACAACCAGGTGGAGTCCATCTTCCTCTCTGCCATCGATATGTATGGCCACCAATTCTGCATTGAGAATCTACAGGTAGGCAAGAATAACCAGCACAAGTGATTGAATTTGTAGTGGAGTAGCGTTTATCACTGTCCATTTGTTTTCTAGAAACTTATCCTTTCCGAGACATCAATCTTTGACGTTTTGCCCAACTTCTTCTACCACAGTAATCAGGTTGTGCGAATGGCCGCCCTTGAGGTGAGATCATTTCTCTCCGTTCTCAAGCTACTTTGCCCTAATTTATTTTTAATGCGGAGTGCGCACCAATCTACTTATAATTACGTGCCTTCATCTCCTAATCACCGCAGGTGTATGTGCGCCGAGCTTACATCGCTTATGAGCTCAACAGCGTGCAGCATCGCCAGTTGAAGGACAACACGTGTATAGTAGAGTTCCAGTTCATGCTCCCCACCTCACACCCAAACAGGTATCTCCCGTGCCCAAAGGCTAACGATTATTTGGCTCTTGCTCGCATCCGCATCATCTCAGCGGGCTGAAACCAGTGTGGATTAGTAGCGATGCTTAGTTTGTTTTGCATTAATGTTTTTTGTCAAAACGTTGTTCTTGAGTACAAAGTTGAGAAAGATTTGCATTCACTCTCAGAATTGTATTTGGTGGTTCAACTTAGTTCATGCATCGCTTTCGTGAAGGATATTTTTTTTGGTCACGTAGTCAATAAACCCATGATGGATTTCATTATTACTATCTAGAAATTGAAAAAATTATCATCAAAAAGGCAATGTCAACATACTCCTATTTCTCAACAAGAATTAATTGGCTAGATTTTTTTTTAATTTATTTATTTTTTTTTAAGAAAGCTTTATTAGGTCTTTTTTTCACATTTTTCTGAAACATTGCATTTTTCAGTGTTTTTCTGCTATCTGTATTTGGCTGGTAACCAGTCCGGTATGTACCCTGACTTGTGCTCAAAGTAAGCTGGGAAAGACTCCAGCTCATTCACAACCCTGATGAAGATAATCAGTATAAAAGATAGATGGGTGGCCATTTTATATTATTTTAATCTTCTGTGGTGTTTGGGTTATTTATCCCAGCTGTGTCCCATTGTGTAGAAAAAAATGTTCCATGTTTGCAAAGTAGGTATATTGCAAGATCTGACTGATTGGTTAAAAATGTGTGTGCGTGTATGTGTGGGCAATCAAAGATCTGCTGCGTGCAGTACCTTTGGTTAGCTCTTCTTCCTAGGGGGCACTGTTGCCATAGATAAATGGACAAATTTGAGGGTTTCTTGTGCACGACTTTTCAGCATTTGAACATGCTTGTAGCTCAGACTCGTTGGGTTTCTGTTGCATTTGTGATCCCAGTGTGTGATTGTGTTCTGGTTGTTAGTGTGAACGAGTTCATGCTTGTTTGCTTGATGTTGCGGGGGCATGACGAACTCCGGGAGTTGACAGAAGAATGCTGTCAATATGTACATACCAGCCACAACATTAGGCACACCTGCACTTATTTAATGAGTTCCAAACGGTGTTTTTCCCAGTTTCAGTTTTGTGAATTATCATTTCATATCATTATCGTTTGGGTTGTATGTTATACAGTGGTTGTGTAGCTCTGCACCGCATTATTCGTGAGATCATAATTGGGATATAGCTTGATCTCTGATTCCAAATATTAGCAACACTTGTAATACCAGCAATACATAGAACTACAAGTTTTTAATCTGGATAAAAATATTGTTTAGTGTTATCTCTGACAGTCTCTGTCAAAAGTGAGCATGAAATTGAAAACACTCATTTGGGATTTAACTCCTGGCGAATGTTGTTTGATTAAGATGGATTGTGCGGGCATGCCTACTGTTGCCGCTCGGGAGTGTCTAGACTGCATTGTATGTCCTACATGTTTGTGTCATGATTCTGAAATAACCATATTTTGCTTGTTTAAAAAAAAAAAAAAGAAGCAGCATGATGTTCCCGTGCCTCTCTTGATAAAAGAGCATGATGCATGTTGTACAAGGAGCAGTCAAGAAGTAAAATGTGTGCTCAACCTTTTGACACCTGGGTACATTTAGATATTGACATGTGCAAAGTAAGATGTTGTTGAGATGAACGCACTGCTACAACTTGACTGTCTTCCTGTGCTGATGCCTGTCACTAACCCCATAGTAATCAATGTTGTTTGATTGCAGAGGGAACATCCCCACTCTAAACAGGTATTGTAACATTCTTTTTTTTGCATAGACTAGTTTCGATGCATGGCCAAAGCGTACATTCAAGTTAGTAATGAATCTGTAAATTAAGCAGTTTGGTGCTCTTTGAATTTCAAATAAACATGATACTGATGGTATAGCTGGAGAACTACTAAGTGGAGCATGGCTCTAAGTTCATAGCCTTTTTTAAAATGCTTTTTTATGTGTGTGTGTGTGAGTCCTTGTGAAAGAGTGCTGTATTCGTAACAGGTGTGTGTTATTGAGATTATGAATAACGTATAATCTACTGAAATAAATCATTTGATTGTCCTGCTAGGAAAATGTCTGCTCCTTCGGTCCTGGATATTATGAAAGCCAAAACCGTCTCAAATTTAGAATCTCAGGACAGGTTTGAAACTTCTGAAGTACTCTCAGTGGGTAGTTACCTTTGGTTTAACATTAAACAGTGCTTACTTACAGGGCCCTACTGGTGTTTTTGAATTTTTCTTGGTGTGTGAGAATTTTTTTAAGATGAGCCGAGTGACATGACAAAATGAAATTTGGTCTCAGTTGGTTGTAAGCGTGGCTGCTTCGGCCATGATGCAGCCAAACTCCAACTCTACAAGATTAGCCCTCAAGACCTGTGCAACAATCCTACTCACTTTTGTCTGACCCATTTGGCTAATGTAGCTGAGGTCAAAGATCAACTGATCCTGATTACTTTTCAATTTCCCTTTAGACTTCTGGGGTTGTGATCTCCTAGTTCCAAATGTCTCGTTTTTGTCATCACTCTCTGGGTTATCAGCGCTCTTTGCATTTCACTAATAGTCAGTGATTACTTTGTGGGGACATGGCCAATTTTATTGGTCCAATTTAACCTAACACACTGTACAACTGGTTAATTCTGCTCAAATGTAAGGGTGAAAGGTTCTAACCAGCTGCTTTTTATTGTTGGAACTTCGTTCAATTTAACAAACTTTATACCAAGGGAATGGGGAAACAATACTTTCCACAGCATCAAAAATCTGGAGGTTCCAAAGGCTTACACTTGGAACTCTCAAAAGGTGGATGGGAAATGTCTACACATCACTCTTATTGGAGTGGATTCTCATTCCAATCGCTGTTCACCACAGAATGTCATTCTCGTCGAACTTGAACCACTATGGTATGGTGCACATGGCTAGCGTGAGCGATGTTTTGCTGGACACATCCTTTACGCCCCCCTGTCAACGAATGGGCGCCATGGTCTCCTATCGTTCATTCCAGGAGTTCACCAAGTTAGTGTGCACTCTTTGAAATAATTTTGAACGTAAAAGTGACTATTGTATGACGAAAGTGCGGTTGCTTGTTTTTAAGGAATATAACAGATGTGTTGAGTTGCTTCACCGACTCTCCTCCCCCAAGCCCGACCTTCCCCGAGGGAGGTAATCCCGTCCTGTACGGTGAAGAGGACAACAAGGTGGCAAAAGCTTATTGTACTTATAGGCTACTGTAATTATTAAATGTGGTTCAACTTAAAATGCTGATGTACTTTATTTTTTTTGCTAATCAGAGCACCCAAGAGGAGCCCATCCATATACTGAATGTGGCTATAAAGACCGACAGTGACATGGATGATGATAGCCTGGCAGCCATGTTTCGGGAGTTCACCCAATCAAAGGTTGGAAGTAGAATGTTCCTCAAGAAGCCTGTTGTTGATTTTAGCAAGTTTAGTCCTGGACTAACTCAGGCGTTCTTATTTGATTTGTTTTTTCCAATCAATCCCAGAAATCTCTGTTGTTTGAACACGGAATCCGTCGCTTGACTTTCCTTGTGGCACAGAAGGTAAGAGTCTTGTTCTGTACTTCGGTACTTTTGCTATTTCTGTATCTGTGCTTCACCATCTGCCTTGCATGTCACTCTTTTAATTGTTATGGCTGCTATTAATGGTCATCATTTGACTAAAAATGTCTTCACATTTGTACATAACTGCCGGTAATATTGCCTACTGACAATTGTGCATAGTGTATTTTGTAAATTGTTCTTGTATTAATTTGAAATAATTTGCATTATAAATTCAGCCTTGTCTCTCCTATATCTCCTTTTTGCATGCCTTGCTTTTGCAACATTTATGATGACAGGATTTCAGGAAGCAAATCAACTGTGAGGTGGACCAAAGGTTTCACGTAAGTAGAGGCAACGGGGAAGGAGGGCAGCAAGTCTAATGAAATGAAAAATACTGCAAAAAATAGGGTTCCAAAGAAAAACCGTACACTCTGTAGCCACAACATTGAGTAAACCTGAACAATTTCAATGTATAGTAATTGTTTGATTGATGGTACAGCCTCTCTATGATTCAGTGCATTTCTACACTACTGCAACTGACAATAACAATGATAGCTACAACCACAGTGCAGTGTCATCTTAACTTTTTCTTTGAAAAGGCAAATACAACTCTTGTATTCAATTTATAGCTAATCCCAATGAGGTGTCCAGTGAATACTACCATTTATCTGCAGCAAGTGCCGGGACAGTTGCATAATGCGTACAAACCACCAATAGTTTTGCAATGAAAGCAATAATGAGGGCATTGACCATGATACTGTTTTGACAATAGGCTTTGATTTATTTATTTTTTTCTTTTCATGGCCCTTCTGCATCTGAGAATTAATCATACTCAGTGGTGTCAGTGCCATTATGAGGTCCTCATTAAATGGAGGGATTTTTGTAGCACTCGCCCTCAAAAAATGTTTTCCCTCCATTTACGATATTCTGGACAGAATGTGTAATCAGTGTCAAATTGTGTCCGTGAAGCTTGCAGTTTGTGTACAATTGCTAGCCTGCAGTTATCATGTAGCACGTGAGGTGAGAAAAGCGTCTCCAATCGGGCCAGCATTGTTGTGGAACACTTCATCTGATATCATTCAACATGGGCAAGGGGCCATTTAGAGGATCAAGAGTCTCTGAAAGAGTGACATGTTTTATTCATTCACAAAGGGAATGTATACCTTTCTCCACCGACTATTCTTATATTGATTTATTTACCAACAGAATAAATTCAGTACAAGACATCAGCTACAAATAACTTATTTTAGCTTGTTGTGATTACATTTATAGGTTGTGCATACTTAAATATTGTTTTTATTTCCGAGATGTGTGTTTTATTGTTTTGCTTGTTCTTCTATTTCCTGCACAGAGAGAATTCCCCAAATTTTTCACATTCCGCGCCAGAGATAAGGTAGGTGTCTTTATCATAAAACTATGAAAGTTTTCTGCTTTAACACAATCGTAATGGTAAAGCTAAAGTTGCTACAAGGGGTGCTTAAGGACACTTTGAAACTGGGGATCAAACAACCTATTTCCCCAGTTTAGCACCAGCTCGTTACATTACGGTGACTATTTTTTGGATTGATTGTTGAAACAACTTTCTTTTTTACCCGAGGCTGTACTGGATGTCTTCCATTGTAGACATTTGATGGCCCCTTCTCTCTCTAACCCCTGATAGTTTGACTACAATGACACCAGCAAAACTCATTAAAGTAATGAACTCTTTAATTATGTCTCACATTTAAGAGAAATGACACCCATTAGCAGCTCTCTGAGAATGAGATTGCCCACGATTTCATTTACTTAATACTGTGTGTAGCTCTTGGGCATCTTTCTACTTTTATTGGGAGCTGGTGTTCTTGAAACTGCCATTGATATAATCTTGGTTAATAGCAATGTTGCTTTGTACTCGCCTTGTGAAGAAAAATGTGTAATATTCTTCAAGAGTGTGTGTGTGTGTGTTGTATGTATTGTTTTTTATTATGACATTATGCTATTTTCTCAACAGTTTGTGGAAGATAGGATCTACCGCCACTTGGAGCCCGCTTTAGCTTTCCAGCTGGAGCTCAACCGCATGCGAAATTTTGCCCTGACAGCCATTCCCTGTGCCAACCACAAGATGCACCTCTATCTGGGCGCAGCTCGAGTCGAAGTGGGAGCAGAAGTCACTGACTACCGATTTTTTGTGCGAGCCATTATCCGACATTCTGATTTAGTCACAAAAGTAAGAACCGGAATATCTACTCCCATTTGCTTAATCAGCTGCCACAGATGATTCCAAATTAATCATACCTACACCTCAATGATGCTTGATTTATTTATTTATTTTTTATTTTTTTCCTTCTTCTCCTGTGCCCTCACCAGGAGGCCTCTTTTGAGTACCTTCACAATGAGGCTGAGCGTTTGCTTCTTGAGGCCATGGATGAGCTCGAGGTTGCTTTCAACAACACAACAGTGCGTACTGACTGTAACCACATATTCCTCAATTTTGTCCCCACAGTCATCATGGACCCTTCAAAGGTATAATATGTCAAACCATCCTAAAATGAATCACAGCTTCAGCTTGTCTTTGTGATTAGCATTAACTTTCAACTAATATACTTCCGTGAACAGATCGAGGAGTCAGTGCGTTCCATGGTGATGCGTTACGGCAGCCGGCTTTGGAAACTGCGTGTCCTGCAAGCTGAACTGAAAATTAACATTCGCCTGACTCCGACAGGAAAGCAAATCCCCATTCGCTTGTTTCTCACAAATGAATCGGGCTACTACCTGGACATCAGCCTCTACAAGGAGGTCACTGACTCCCGAACGGGACAGGTGGGGCCCAAAGACCGCCAGGTGGGGCACTCATACATTTTCCATGTCATCCACTTGTCACAGGAATAGTGCTTCTGTTCCATCATGGATTCCACATCCTCCAAGTTGTAATTTAATGGCCTCGTTGTTTGAGGTTTCGCCGAACATTTCTGTCTTTAAAATACAGTGTGTTTCATAAGTCTGTCACTGTACAAAAACTCATATCTTAGGAACTGCCAAACGTAGCAAGATAAAACCGATTTCCCTTGAAAGGTAAAATCTTCAAGTTTTCTGCTGCAGTGCTTGTCAGGCCATTGTTACGTCACAATCAATGTTTTTTTTTTTAACTTTTTGCGTAAAAAGTGGTTGGCACTGATTTTATTGCTATTTACTGATAGTGCCGTTCACTGGGAAAGAAAAGGAGGTTTTTTTGTCTTGGTTTGATAGGAATGGATGATCTGAACACTTGGATAACTGAGGCCTTGACAACCAGTGATCCCAATTTGTTTGTTCGCCTATCGAAAGGAATGTAATCTTTTTTTCGATATGCGGTGCAACCAAAGGCTTGCATATTTAACGGTTGTGAAAATTTTGATGAAACCGTTTCTTGAATTTTTGTGTTCAAATATTTGCCACAACTTGAGATCAATGGCCTTCGGAAAATGTAAGTTGGGTTTTCATATCTTTATCTATGTATAGGTAAAGTAAAGTGGCACAGATTTATGAAACACACTGTATTTGGATTCGGAGATGAGGTCCTGCATGGTGCCTATGGAGACAAAATCCTGCATGGTACCTACTATCCCTTTGCCTTGTTCACAGTAACGTACAGGGACATAAAAAAATTGCATTTTTTGAAAAAGTTTTGAGAAAAAAAAATTTTTGTCACTCACTTCAGAAATATTTATAGCCTTTATTTCTTGATGTTGACGATCATGGTTTTCAGATAATGTATATCCAATTTACAGTGTCTCAGAAAATCAGAATATTGTGAAAAAATTCAAGATTAGAAAGTCATGGTGTCACCCCCTAATTATTAGCTCATTAACTCCTGTCACCTGCAAAGGCGTCCTAATCCTTTAAATGGTCTGTTTGGGTTAGGCTATATAATCAAGGGCTAAAGTGCTGACTTGACAGTAGTCCAGAAGACTGTCGTTGACACTCTCCACGTTGATTGGATGGGAAAACACCAGCAAAAGGGGTAGCTGCAGCCTTGTAAGGATTCTGAAGCAAAATCCATCCAAGAATTTGGTGAGCTTCATAATTAGTGGATTGAGACTGGAATTGGTGCATCAAGAGCCTCTATGCACAGACAGATCCGAGACATGGACTACAAATGTTGCATCATCAGAAGCATCTTACCTGGGCTGTGGCGACAAAATCCTGTTTTCAGATGAAAGCAAATTTTGCATATAATTTGAAGACCAAAGTCCCAGTGTCTGGACAAAGCGTGGAACAGCCCAGAATTCATGTTGCTTGAAGTCCAGTGCTAAATTTATAATAAGTGATGATTTGGGCTGCCCTGTCATCTTCCAGTGTCGGTCCACAGTCAACACAGCCATCTCCCACGAAATGTTAGAGCTGATTACGTTTTCCAGCAGGACTTTGACCCCGCACACAATGCCCAAGGTACCAAAGGCAGGATCAATGACCATGGTGTGACTGTACATGATTGGCCAGCAATGTCGCCTGACATGAACCCCATACCGAACCTGTGATATATTGTCAAAAGATGAGCAACTAGACTCAACAATGCAGATGACCTGAAGGCTGCTATCACAGCAAGCTGTGCTTCCATTACACCTGACCAGGCGCTGATCATCTCCTTTCCACACCGCATTTGATGAAGTGATTAATGCAAAAGGAAGCCCAACGAAGTGAACATTCTTTTCAAAACCTGACATATTTTTCAATATCCCATTATTCTCATTTTCTGAGACACTGCATTTTTGGTTATCAGTAAGCCATTATCATCAATTTGTGGGAAATAAACGCTTGACATATTTTCACTTTTTGTGTAATCTAAATAATTTATGGGTTTCTCTTTCTGAAATGAATGACCAAAATATGAAACATTTTCATGAGGTTCCAATTTTTTGAGATGACTGTTGCTGATCAGGTAAGTTATACTTCATGCCTTCAGCCACCATTGCACCATTTTATCATCACATCAGACCCATACATAAAGACCCCAGCCAAGGTTCGCACCCACAACTTCAGAATGTGAGATAGATGTGCTAGCTACATGCACGAATGCACTACCATCTTTTCATTAAAACTTAGAAGATTTTATTTTTTTATAACAGTTGAATGGTGAATCTGAAATGAACTGGCTGCTTTGGGCATAAGAAATGCTCATTGTCCTCATTCTCATCAAATCAGTCACCTAATGCCACAATAGTTAGAAAGGCTGGTGTATTTTTAATTACATTCCCTCCTTATTTGTGCAGATCATGTTCCAGGCATATGGAGACAAACAGGGTCCTTTGCACGGCATGCTCATCAACACCCCCTACGTCACTAAGGACCTGCTGCAGTCAAAGCGCTTTCAAGCACAGTCACTGGGAACTACCTATGTTTATGATTTTCCCGAAATGTTTAGACAGGTACATTCCAAAACTGGCTTTTTCTTAACCTGATGTGTTTCAACAGTAGGGACACCAAATATTACATTAGTACGTCATTCTATTTAAGTAAATGTTAATTGCTGCTTTTGATGCAATCAATATACCTGATTGACTATTATACTTCTTTATCCAGGCTCTGAAAAAATTGTGGCACTCAAGCCAAGCATATGCTTTCGTACCCAAATGCCCTCTTCCCTCTGAGTTGCTGACCTTCACCGAGCTGGTGTTGGACGCCCAAGATCAACTGGTGCAGATGAACCGACTGCCTGGTGGCAATGAGGTTTGTTGTGTGTTAATATATTGACTAATTAAAGTAATCCTTTAACTTGTGTCAATTTGTCACGATCCAAAATGGGCTAAATTATCCTTGTAGTTAAAATCTTGACAATTTATTTTTCCAGATATAATTTTTAAATCTGACAAAAAAAATCTTTCATAAAGCAGTATTTAATTCCGTATGTATCTTTTATTTTTTCATCTGCCAAAGATTGGTATGGTGGCATGGCGGATGACCCTCCGTACACCTGAATATCCAGCCGGACGTGAGATTATTGTCATCAGTAATGACATCACACACAAGATCGGCTCATTCGGACCTCAGGAGGATCTGCTGTTTCTGCGTGCCTCCGAGATGGCCCGGGAGGGCGGCATCCCTCGTATCTATATTGCGGCCAACAGCGGCGCCCGCATTGGCCTGGCTGAGGAAATCCGACACATGTTCCACGTGGCCTGGCAAGATCCAGCTGACCCATACAAGGTCAGTTACATAGCATTAGCGTCCTGCTTCAATTTTTTGGGCTATCACTGTCAAACAATAATAAAGCTGTCTCCCTATTGCCCCTGCAGGGTTTCAAGTATCTCTACCTCACACCTCAGGATTATAAAAAGGTCTCAGCCTTGAACTCTGTCCATTGCGAACATGTGGAGGATGAGGGAGAATCCAGGTACATCTTCTAGATTTCATGTATAGATACCTCATATTGTTTGAAAACTCTTATAGTTGCTGTTCTTAGATCAATCAAGTATGCATAGTGATTTAAAATGAAGGCAAGACTATTGGCTGGTCACCCTTGAAAAGATGTGCACTGCATTATTTGCTGTCACATAGGTACAAGATCACTGACATCATTGGAAAGGAAGAGGGGCTGGGTGTGGAAAATCTGAAAGGGTCGGGCATGATTGCTGGAGAATCCTCTGTGGCTTATGAGGAGATCATCACCATGAACCTGGTAAGAGCCATGTGTGTGCAAAATACAAATAGGTTTTAGCTGTCAACTTGGTGTCAAGAAGCCTTAACGTTGATTGTCTCGCTTAACAGGTAACGTGCCGAGCCATTGGAATCGGAGCCTATCTTGTGAGACTTGGTCAGAGAACCATTCAGGTGGACAACTCGCACATAATCCTTACTGGGGCTGGAGCACTCAACAAGGTACAACAACTGCATAGTGCCAAAAATAATAAGTACCGATATAGAATCAACCCCCGCATACTTGCGGGGCAGCACCTGCAGATTCGCAAATTCGCTGATTTTTATTTATTTTTAATTTTTTAATTTTTTATTTTTTCGGGATTTTTATTTAACCACCATTCCCCCTCGGTTTGAATGTTTATCAGCGTTTTCTGAAGAATTTTTTTTTTTTTTTTTTTTTTTTTTAAATATATGACATCTATTTCTTCATTCCCAATGCATTTCAATGAGTGTCAGTTGTATGCTGATTTTTGCTATTCGTTGGCCGGCCTGGTCCTTATTCCCCGCCAATAGTGGTGGTCGACTGTATGCCATTGCCATTCGGTTGATCCAAAAGCAATGCATATGAATTCTATTGACAAATTCATAATACATGTTTTATTCCATTAATATGAGAGCACAGCGGTGGGAGGCATTAAACATTTATTTGTTTGAAAATATGAATGTTATCTTTGCTGAATTGTGCTGTTACCTATGCTGCTAAGAATTTTACTGAATACAGTACTACAGTAGTAGTGGTATGTAAGATTTTTGGTGCTTCTAATTTATGTTCCACAAGGATACCCTTGCAATCCCAGACCCCCTACCTTCATTGTTAAATAATTGAAGGCGAACCATGAAGTTGTATTTGCTTTGCTGGAGGCTGCAATGCGGGACAACCGCATTATTTGTTTTCCATTAAAATGAATGTTTTGCTGAGACGGGTTTTCTGGTTGCTGTTGATTGGTGTGAGTGCTCATGTTTGAGCCTGCACGCTTTACTACATCTCCTATTTTTCCTATTTTCCCTCCCATTCACTCTCTTTGTCAGCATAATAAGATGTCTCCATTTCAAATTAATTGACAGGCGGCAGCCTGAGAAATCATGCAAATGGCAGGTTGATGGCGCACCTATTTGCCGAAGCCTCTGTTGTTTTTAGACGACTCCACTGTTTACGAAGAGACAGGTTGTGATTGAAGTATCCACATCACAGCCTAATAGCGAAACACTCTGGGTTTAAGTAGATGTGATTGTATTTTTGCTAAGATTGGGAGCAAGATTCTTCTCGCTTCTCTCTCTCCCCCCATTCTTCATGTGACTTCCTGGCTATTAACTGAAACTTAATAGAGAGCAGGAGGCTGCCACCCCAAGATCATCATGTAATTAGCCTCTAGAAAGCTTCCATATTTTCAGGGGCTTTGGATAGTAACTACTAGCACAAATACCCCAATGAGCTGTTCCATCGACTTGGCCTCTCTTTTCTCTCTCCTGGCGATCTCCCTCCTTTCCTGCTCCTCTATCGCCTCGCTGTCTCCGCACAGCGGAATCTTAATGAAGCCGCGATGGCCAGAGGCTCAGAGGCTTTGTGTGTGTCAAGGTGACTGCAATGTTTCTTGGAGCCGCAGGCTTTCCTGACAGCTTTAGGAGAGCGCCCTAGATTTGTAGCCAGATACATAACCATTAATGGTAATAAAGAAAGTAAATGATGGCTGAAAAGGTGAATGCTGAGGCTAGGGAGTGAGGTCCTCTGATTTTTACTCAGCCATGTCAGGGCCCTGCCACCTGTTCCTGCCTGCTTATGAAAATAGGGCATGCTGAGGTTAAGACTTTATGGCTTTAGGTTGATTCAGGGTCACTTTGCCGGATAAAAGTAGTTTGGTTGATTCTGTTGATTGCACTGCCCATGGCAAATTATTGCTTCTTTTGTGCATTCTTTCTGAGGCATCTTCGACATGTTTGTGAAGTGTGTTGCCGTGCGGGTTGCGCCTAAAGTATACTATGCACACAGAGCTCAAGCAGGCAATGTAACACTCCTGTTGTACAAAAATAGCATTTGTATATACTTGATAATAGTAATGACTGAGAACAACACATTGCTGTGTTCATGTGTGCAAGCGCATTTATCTAAAGCTCTGCAGCCTCATAATAATAAAACCCCCCAGTATAACTTAGATTTCTTTGTTTGTTTGTTCTACTGAAAGCCTTGCATTGTAGTTTTAAAAAGGCAGAAGTACCTTGTGCACAATCACACTCATGTTTGTGCTGTCTGTGTCTGTCTGTCCAATGCCAGGTGCTGGGCAGAGAGGTTTATACATCAAATAACCAGCTCGGCGGAATCCAAATCATGCACAACAATGGTGTGACCCACAACACTGTTTGTGATGACTTTGAGGGAGTCTTCACTCTCCTGCAGTGGCTCTCTTACATGCCCAAGGTAGGATCTACTGTAGCTTAAGTTGATTTCTATCATGGGATCGAAATCAGAGCTTTAAAAAAAAAAAATATATATATATATATCAATAATACTTTATTTTTTTATTTATTTTTTTTTTTTCAGTGCAAATTTTGTCTGGTGCCCATTGTAAGTGCCAAGGACCCCATAGATAGACCTGTTGAATTTGTGCCAACAAAAGCACCCTATGACCCTCGTTGGATGTTAGCTGGTCGTGCGAGTCAGAGTGAGTGCCCCTTATTTTTATTTTTATTTTTTATTTTTTTGAACTGTGTTTTTCAGCCAATATTTGTTGAGCATTATATCAAATGAATGGGTCATGCATCAAGCTTCTCATGGATACATTTTAAGGTTTATAGCTTTTAGTCCAAGTTTGCAATACATTATTTTTTAGGTTGGCTAAGTGCATTGGACATAGGACATGGTAACGATTTATTTTGTGTTACCTAAAGTAAATATAAAGATTTATCATGTCCAGCAAATGCGCCACGAGTTAGAAGTTGCAATTACACATTTCAAGAGAGCCTCTGGGTAGCCACTAAGAGAGAAACAGTTAAGTCTGCTATCATGCTCCAAGAGACAACATCAAGATAGCACCGAAATGGATGTGGCTGTGTTTCTCTACTGCAAGCTACGACTGGGCAGGTCCTATAACAGTGTAATTATAGCTTGAGACCACAAAGATGGTGGAGGATTGTGCGGAAAGCGGCACACACACACGTTGGTGGTAGGGATGAGCAGCAAGTCTTAATTGAACAGTAACCTCGTAGTGTATGGCATGTTTCTCAGGGTTAGCAAGCAGAAAAACAGCTTCGCAAGCCTTTTGTATCCATTCATCCATCACGTTTCCTGCCAGGATTACTGAGAGAGCGAAAAAAACACACAGCCTCCCACTGTATTGAAAATAATCTTTTGAAAAGTAACAAAGAGCATTTTCTGAAAAGTTGCTACAAATGAAAAAAAACATCACTTCAATCTATGTATATGAAGGTCCAAAAGGCTCTTGGCAGAGCGGCTTCTTTGACCATGGCTCCTTCATGGAGATAATGCAGCCATGGGCTCAGAGTGTGGTGGTCGGCAGAGCTCGGTAAGTCCCAAATAAATACAAAGCAAAATAGGGGAAAGGATTTCTTGTGTTGTAGTTAAATTTCCTCACTGCCACTGTGCTAGATGTCAGTGCTTATTACTGTATTTCCACAGCCTGGGTGGGATACCTACTGGAGTGGTTGCTGTGGAAACGAGGTCAGTGGAGCTGTCAATCCCAGCTGATCCAGCTAATTTGGACTCGGAGGCCAAGGTGAGGCAGGTCACTCGCTGCACATACTCAAGTATGAGCTAAGTGTTTCATTGTCTTTAGATGGAGTGACTGTGATGTTGTGATGTGTCTGTTCAGATCATCCAGCAGGCGGGACAGGTGTGGTTCCCTGATTCGGCTTTCAAAACAGCCCAAGCTATCAAAGACCTGAACCGAGAGGGTTTGCCTCTCTTTGTATTTGCCAACTGGAGGGGCTTTTCTGGAGGAATGAAAGGTGTCTGATAATAATTATTTTGCGGATGCTGAGAGACAAGTGGCCATAATGTTATCGTCCAGAATGATTTTTCTTCTTGCAATTTAAAACGTGCAACACTTCAGATATTGTGTACTGTAATGGCAACTAGCTGTATTCAATAACATGATGTCCTAAGTGTGTTTGATTTTTCTTTACTTATGATCACAGCGCTTAAAAAGCATTCCATGAAAATCTTGTTGCGTTCCAACTAACATTTTACTCCACAATTCATTTGATTTTTTTGTCTTTCTTTCAATTCTTTTTTTTTTTTTTTTGTAAGATATGTATGACCAGGTGTTGAAGTTTGGTGCCTATATTGTGGATGGGCTGCGGGAGTACAAGCAGCCTGTCCTGGTTTACATCCCTCCCCAGGCCGAGCTGCGAGGAGGTTCCTGGGTGGTCATCGATCCCACCATCAACCCTCGTCACATGGAGATGTACGCCGACAAGGACAGCCGGTAAGTTGATTCGAAATGAGGAAATATTCTTGTTCCCGTTAACTTTTAGTCCATTGAAACCATTCATGTGCTCAGAGGTGGAGTGCTGGAGCCAGAGGGGACAGTGGAGATCAAGTTTAGGAAGAAGGACCTTGTGAAGACCATGAGACGAGTAGATCCCATCTATACGAGCTTGGCTGAAAGACTGGGTCAGTCATCATCTTCAGTTCCAATTAACGTTCTTTAGTGGTCGCAGCCTACCTCATTTGTAGTCTTTCTCGCTCCCATTCCCTGTCAGTAAGGAGCAGACGATGGAGGGGGGCTGTGTACCTTCACCCTTTCTTTATCTGTGGATAGTATCATCTTTGCCGCGTCCCCCTGAGAGACGTGTCAATCACAGCTGGCTAGGATCAATTGTCAGCTCTCCTGCCTCTCTGGTGCAGCCTATCGATTTAACTCACAGCTCGCAGGAACTGTGATCCAATGTTGCGTGCGTTTGCCGCTTTGGGAAAACTGGTGCAGTGTTATTGAGGAGGGTTTAAGAGGAACAGATTGGAATTGACAGAAATCAGTCAGAAGCTAGAAAAGGTCTGAGAGGAAAGCTAAATGAAATGCTGTTAGTCTGTCTTAAGTCACTGCTGCATTTTGCATCTTAAATTATTAAGACATTGACTTTTACAGTATCACTTAACAGATTTGAATTGATTTAAAAATTCATTAAACAAAATGTGTTACCTTAACTGAGCTGGTCAGCGAGAGCCTATTTCCTGTTCTAACATTATGCTAGTCATGTGCACTTATACAGACTCCTTGTTCTCCTCAAAAGGAACCCCAGAGTTGAGCCTCCCTGACCGTAAGGAGCTGGAGACAAAACTAAAAGAGCGGGAAGAGTTTCTGTTGCCGATCTACCACCAGGTGGCTGTTCAGTTTGCAGACCTCCACGACACTCCGGGCCGCATGCAGGAGAAGGGCGTCATCACGGTGGGTGCTTTGCTTCAAACAAAGCCTTGTCTACCCACTTTGCAAAAAAAAAAAAAAAAAGGTTTTAATGTTAGTTGGGCTGTCCTTCTTTTTATGTTACATCAAATATCACGTTAATTTTGACGACATGGTTCGTGACATTTAATGTCAACATTATTTAATTAACAAGATGTTTGTCCTTTTCCTCCGTCAGGATATCTTGGAGTGGCAAACATCCCGGCAGTTCTTCTACTGGCGCCTGCGGCGCCTCCTCCTGGAAGAGACGGTAAAGAGAAAGATCCAAGCAGCAAACAGCGAGCTGACAGATGGACAAATCCAGGCAATGCTGCGCCGCTGGTTTGTTGAGGCAGAAGGTGCTGTCAAGGTAACACATCCGTGCACATTTTTGCTGTGAAAGGGTTACGCTTGTTTTAGATTTCGAACATAACGGGAGATCAGATTTTAAAGCACAAACACACATTACACTTTTTTTTGTAGTAAGTGTCACTACTTGGTAAAGTTTAGAATTCAAATTATCCAGCTAGCAAATTAAATGTTTTTCTGTTATTATCAAAGAACACAAGACAATAGAATTTAAATGGGAATTGTTATGTCCACCAATCAGCCTCTTTATGTCTTAGTTTGGAATGTAATATAGCAACTGTTTACTCTGGCCGTGTTATTAATTTCACCTATCCAGTAGAACTTAGAAGTCATATCAGATTTATAGTTATTCAATTACTGCAGATCAATTGATTTTTTTTTTTTTTTTTTTTTTTTAATTGTTTTTCGCATAGATTTCATTTTCGTTTAAAGACAGTTTCAATGTCAGTGTCAATAATATAGATTGTGGTTGTCTACAATCAGGCATTTCCAGTTACTTGATGCCATTTCCCTTGATTAAATATGCCCACAGAAATGCTTTGTCTATGAAATAGTGATAAAATATAGCATGGAATAAAGATACATAACCACAGTTCCTTCAGGCCCAATCTGCACCTCAGAGGACCAGCAGGCAGGAGCTGTCAGGAGCCATGTTTCCTGCGAAGTGGCCTTCTTGTCTGGGAGAACGCTAACCCCATCAGAACTCACTGTCTTAAGCCACAATTAATCACAGCCCTGGCACGTGCTGATAGGAGAGCAACACGCTGTCTCTTAATTAAAAGCAAACAGATTAAAAATGATTAATAAGGGCATTAAATGTTCTTGCGGACCTCAAGCGGGGCTATTCATATAAAGGCAAGGGCCTATTAAACCCCTCCACCCTCAAATCTTTAAGCCCCTCCAGCCTGGCTTTGTTTGGGATCAGAGATGCCGGTACTCATGAATACTAATATTCCTATCAGGCTCAAATCAACAAGACATCATGCGTCCACTTTGCGCTGGTCCACTTCTTTTGTTTGTGTTGTTATTGATTTGTGCACACTCAACCAGTACAATTTTGTTAGCTTTATATTCAGTCATGATTACCTTACCACAATGGTTAAACGTGACAATGACGTCATGCAGGCCTATCTGTGGGACAACAATGAAGAGGTGGTGGGATGGCTTGAGAGGCAACTGGCCGAAGATGAGGGAGCGAGGTCCGTCATTGATGAGAACATCAAGTACATTCGCCGTGATCACATCCTCAAGCAGATTCGCAGGTGATTCACAGCAGCAAGACCGTTTTTTTTTTAGGGTTAGACAATAAGGCTTATAGAAAATGCAAATATCAATGACATTATTCAAATCAAGTTTATCTAATGCTCCCCTTTTGGGATGTTCTTTTTTTCCTTAAAGATACCAAACAAGTATTTTTAAGGAAGTTTTTTTTTTCATTTTTTTATTAGAAATAATTTGCATAAAGATCCACAGAAATCATAGAAATTTGATTTTTTTTTTTCCTTTTCAGATGATGTGGGAGAAGTTTGTTTTCATTAAAGCGCATGTAAATGATCCTAAATAAATTAACATTTGAAATGTTCAATCATGGCAAAATATTGCAACTTGGATGCATCTACCTCTGGTCAAAAAATTCGATTAATCACGTCTTTTGCCACATATGGCACACACTAGGGCAGTGTCAACGCAAGACTCTCATTGCCTTCAACAATGTCAAACAAGTTCTACTCATGTTGTCTGCTTCTCGGCAGAAATTCAACTCAACCAAATCACTAAGTTGGCAAAACTAACTAGCTCCTGTCCTCTCTGTTCATAGCCATTTTGTTAGCACAAGCATTGCATGATCCAGTTGATGAAGAAATGTCACATACACTTGACTTTTTAAAAATGATTTTCTTATGCTTCCAGCTTTGTTCAAGCTAACCCAGAGGTGGCAATGGATTCCATCGTGCACATGACCCAGCACATCTCACCCACACAGAGAGCTGAGGTGGTGCGCATCTTGGCCACTATGGAGACCTCGGCCTCCTCATAGCACTGAATCCATAGCTGTCCAGCTCGCATTCTGGGCTGGCAAGTAAGGTTCGGAGGAGCTAACGTGAGTGCCCCTTGGCAGACGCCAGGGAACCAATGAATCGTTGGTAATGATTCTCAGCTATGTAATATATTAGAAGTTGTTTTAGCAAACCAATTTGGATGAAAGTGCATATTTTGCATTCAAGTTCAACTGGCAGAAAATGACTAATACTATTTGATAGCCAATTTGATCTGGTGTGGAATTTGAACTAATGAACTGGAATGTTGTCGTATTCCAATGCATACTGCTTTCGGACAACATAGTCATAGTTAAATATTTTGAGGACAATGCCAGCAGCCTTGGCGAGAAAGGGTTTTTTAAACTACCAACAAGGGTGCACTTAGTTACTGAGCAGAAAAATAGCATGAATGTTATAACCCATTTTGACAGAAGAGCACAGCAGGGAGCAAAAGGAACCCTTCTTAGACGCTGACTGCTTCCCAGTTCTCCTGCAGTGAACACAAAACTACAGCTGTCCCTTCTGTTACGACTTCATGCTGCTCCACATGCACTTTATACTGCTTCGCTGTTCACATTGCATACAGAACCAAACCTGCTCTCAGTGTAAATGTGGTATCCCTGTCATCACTGTTACACACACGCACATACACACAGTGGACATACTTAAATTTAATGAGAAATGGTAATGGTACTGCATACAGGGATAATATTAGCTTTTTCATTTCTCACATTTTGTATCATCTTACACTCCAAAACAATCAGTGAAAAGAGCAATGCGCTTTTTCTTTTGTTTTTCTAATAGAAAATATTGTGAATACATGATGAGATCACCTTTGTTCAATGATTCATGTAATGAAAGAAAATGTCTAACTGTAATCCATGTTAACAGTGTTTATTTATACTATTTTGTACTAAATGTTGCTTATTTTTAATAACAGTTTATTAGCAATTGCATTGCATATTTCCCTACTTGATTTTGGTTAAAAAAAAGGTATTTTGTGACTGTATGACATAGGGTACATACAGTATATTTTGTGACAATGGGTAAACAGCACTGTAATGTTGAACTCAGTTCATGACATCACTGCCTCATTATGTTCATTTTACAATGTGAAAATGGCTTTGTGCTCAGTGCTGTGCCTTTTTTTTTTCTTGACTTGTACCGACTTGCCAGCCAGTTTTTAACACACTGGTTTCATCCGTAAACCGATGGAGAAATAATGACATTTTAGCAATCTAAATAAAGCTTATCCCCATTAAATTGTTTGTCGTGCCTTTAACAAATGTCTACTTATTTTGAATACATCAGGTTTGTACATATGTAAACTTGTGATTCACACTACACATGATCTCCGGGATACTTGCATCACTGAAAGCATAGTTAAATTGGAGCAGTCGAAACAGCGACCATTTCGCTGGGGACACATTTTCTGATTATTCGAAAATGATACTCTTCGCATTCCTTAACCCAGACGATTAAACTGGCTTTTTATTCACCCCCTTGCCTTTTAAACTTCAACAGTCTTAAGAAGGATGAAACGGATCAAACAAATACTGAGGGAGCTATCTCATCATTTTTTATTTATTTAATTTTGTCTTAGTTCGTTTTGTAACATCCCCTCGGCTCTGTCAACTTTATCGTCCCACCAACAAATATGTAAGACAAATTGAGTTGCATGTGCCCAATACCCACAACAATTACGAGCAGTCCAAAAAGAAAAAAGTCATTTGGTGCTATAATTGGAAATGTGTGTTGTGTATTCCCCCTTGTCTCCCACAGGGTTTTGCTCATTTGTGGTGGTGTGCGCAGCGGGATAATTCTTTTGATCAGTGACAAAATGCAGATCCATTTTCTTTCTCAGACACTGGAGTAGAGGAAACAGCATTGTTTGGGGGAACTTGCACAGTACCAAATCTTTTCTTTTTTAAGAGAGGTAACATAAAAGGGGCCATGATTATTTAATGTTCAAAAAAAATTGCAAAAAGAGATTAAACTAGATGGTTTTATTCAGCCAGAAATGTAATTTTGTTTAAAACTAGCGGTTAACGTCTCTGCTTCACACCTCTGGATACAAATCCAGGCTCAAGCCCACCTTTGTGGAATTTGCAGTTTCTCCTCCTGAGTTTTCCTCAGACACTCCAGCTTCCTCCAATTTTCCAAAATCATTCACGTTAGGTTTAAGATTCTAAATTGTCCTAATGTGAATGGTATAGTTTGTCTACATGTGCCTTGATTGCCCCGTTCAAGGTGTATCCAATTTTTCGCCCAAAGTCAGCTAGGATAAGCTCTAGCTCACTCGTGACCCGAGCGCTTGAGAAAATGAATGGATGTTTAAAACTGCAGGGGAAAAATGGACATGAAGCATATAAATTACAATTCAGTACGAATTTGGGTGGAAAATAACCATGCAAATGGATCCTCATCTTTTCTTATACAACCTTTTGGCCAGTCACTGCAATCAAAAGATTCCTCTAAATGCTAATGAGACTTCACACATCTGTCAACAGGTATGTTGTCATAATTTTTTGTCCACGCCTGTTTGTCTTCATGTATTTTTTATTTATTTAAATGATATGTTTCATGTTATTCAAGAGATCACTGTGGGTTTATATTAAACTGCAGCGGGGTTCCACCAATTTTATCCACTTGTAAAATATCCCACAGACACCCAAACTCCACAATTACGGATCTGCGGCTTGACCATCTGCTGTGTTGACCGTACACGTCAGGATAATCTTTGCAGAACTCCGATCATAGGCGGGAATTGTGCTCAGCATTAGTCCGATTAGTTTGTGTGTATCTAGCTAGCTCTTCGCCCTTTTACTCTACTCAGCTGTTTTTCATCTATTTGATTAGCCCGGGTCTATTTAGTTCACCTGTCTTTACTTGTCTTGCATTTGTGGTTGTCCATGTGTTTATGTTTGTTGTCAGTCTAAGTTCCTGCAGAAGTTATTGTTACTCTTATAGAAACATGTAGTAAAAAATGGTTGCAGAAAACTGTATAAGAATAAGACAGTTGCTCTGATAAAGATTCTAGCACCCTTGCTAGTTGCTACATCAAGTATACATAAGTATAGTGTATGTATTTCATTATTGTGATTTGCTGTTTTTCCAGCAGGAACTGTTGGTAGGAAACTAAGAGGGGAAAAAAAACTTGTGGGGGGGAAATGCTTGAATGAGATTGAAATGGAGGAATTAAGATAGCTCAGAGGGGAGACTGAATCATGCATCTGGGGAGAACCATAATTCCACATTCATGTGTCTCAGTGGCTTGACAGCACTTGAGAGACAATGCATCTGACCCAGATGCAGGATTCCAATTAGCCGGCTGTATGCAACAGTTGAGATGAAACGCGAACGGGGTCTTTGCAGAGCCCCTGGGCTGCCTGATTACTGCCTGAAAACAAAAAGTCTTTTGCCCATGATAAAGAGTCGACTGACACACAGGGAGTGTGAGGGCCCAGCTGTTCTCCGTCTCTCTCCAGGCTAAGGGTTTCGAAAGAAAAGCTCATCTATGCTTGCCTGCCTGCCTTTTTGTGTTTGGACCACATTGCAAAGTGTACAGCGGCTCAGCCACACTAAGATGCTTTAGATGTGTTTTATAAGTTGCATAACTGGTGAAGCAGATTGACTATGGGTCAAAATGCCTTCTCCCGTCTCAGCTTTTCAGTATACAGTGAACCCACGCATTTGTTGTTCAGTATTCACATATTTGCGTATTTTTGGTGGGGAACCAATCCTCCATTGTTTACTGAAAATGGCATATTGGTGTCAACTATGTTGAAGTGGGTTGAGGAACTTAATTTACACAAAAGTAGTGCTTTGCCATGTCTTAGGTTGCCATGCAACCTATGCAAATTCCTGACTAACTCTAAAATGCTCTATAATGAATTATCTATGCAAGTTGGGTTAGGTTGGGTTTCCCAATTTAGTTAAAATCTGGAACTTGATGGTGGTCTGCGCTGTGATTTATTTTTTTTAATCATATCTCTTCACAGACTGTGCAGTTGAATTTTCTAGCAAACAGTATACACCTCTGCAAATATACATATGAAACAAATGGATTTACTGTGCAACACTGTCAGTAAATGTATTGAAAGAATAAACGAACAGAGCCATGAATAATTTCGATTATTGCACAATCCTTAATTTCAAACAAGATGCATAGACATCAACAATGTCCTAGCACATTTCAAAAGCAGCTTACTTTACACTGGAGAGTAAAAAGGGTATTAGTGTCCCAGTGTTTTTACAGAGAGGGAGCGAGGATGTGAATCTCTTTGGGGGCGGCCTGTCAGCCAGCTGCACCACGGGCTTAATCCGCAATCCATGTTTAAAATGTGTCACAGGGGTCAAAGATTTCAACACCCGGTGATCATCACCCACATAATGCACACATTGTCATTCTGCCAGGGCTTGGTAAACATTGGCTGAGGGCTTCTGACTAAGGAAAGACAGTGACGAGGCCCAGACACACCAGCAAAGGATTTTTAATTTCATCTCCTTGAAGATGATTCAGAGTTTTTACTTAAAAACACAAAGCCCACAAAGTAAAATAAACAGATACACTTAAAAAAAAAAAAAAATCATAATTATATATTGAAAAATGTTGTGGATGTGCCATACACAAGAAAAGAATGTGTTTCCTATACACTGCAACCCCCCCATCCCCAGTCCCCTCACACGTCTGACATTAACATTCATGGAGCCAGTGAAGTGTGGCGAGCCGCGCACATCGAGCCGTTGACGAGATGTGTGGAGGAGGAGAGAAAAGGTGCTGGTGATGGGGGAGTGGTGGTGGGGGCGGGAGGGATGCTGGCTAGATACGAAGAGGGATGAAGCGTAGAGGCCCTGACTTAGGTTAGTGTGGAAAAAACAGGCACGCTAGTGAAGAATTGTAGGAAAGGTCAGCAAGCAAGGTGGTGCATCTTGGGCCATAGATCACTATTATTACTGTGGGTCATTGTCTGGTGCAGAAATTATAAGGGCAGGGAGACCGTCTGCGTGGCAGGTGGAAAAGTGGGCAAGGGTAAGAGGAAATCATTGTAAACTGATGCAGTGCCTCAGCAAAAATCATTAAAGATTTGGATATTAGCATGAGTGCTTTTGTTTGGTAGTAAAGTAGTTCTGATATTTACTTTTCAATGTAGAGTGGACCCATGCTGATCGCGGGGGATAAGGAATGGGCTGGCCCGCGAATACTCAAAATCCATGTGTAATTGGGGAGGGGCCTTTTTTGTTTGTTTTACCTAAAAAAAAATAATCTTAAATAAGATGGATATACCGCTAATAAGTGTTTTCAGTGTAAACTGAGTTGGGCTCATTAATTATATATTTTTTTCTTCAGTACATGTGAAAGTATTGAAAAGAAAATCTGCAATTAGGTCAGTTGGCAGGTGACAAACTACAAGTATGCAAGTATCCACGGTATTCTACGCAATATACTCAAAAACTACACGTATCCACGGTATTCTACGCAATATACTCAAATGGCTTTAGATGTGGCATAATCTTACTTGCGCCACCTTGAGGTCTTAATCTTACGGTGATTTAGCCACTTTTGCTGAATTCTGCAGAAAATCATTCCAAAAGTAAAAAACAAATACATCAAATCATAAAAAGTGTTTAAAGCAGCTCATGTCATTGTTTGGTCAGATTTCTACTGATTTTGCATTATTCTTTTTTTTTAAATACAGCATCCGACTAAATCCTTATGAAAACACAAAAACAACTTTCATTTTCACTTATAGCTACATAACCTGATAACTCACACTTGTTTATAGCATATCTATACATGTACATTTTTGTTTTCATTGCTAGCTGTATTAATTATGAGTATGAAACCTATTTCTGTGTAGATGTGCCATAAGGAGATCATGAATGATGTTTAACATAAAATCATTAACATAAAAAATAACTTCACTTTCATAGTACCGGTACTGCATATATAAATAATAATAATAATAATAATAATAATGCAATATTTCACAAAAACATTCATGGAACAGCACAGTTTAAATGTTTATGAAAGGAAAGGAGTACAGTAAGAGTAGAAATGATGTCGATGCATCCAAGGTACAGAGTTGCTGACAATCAGTTCTACATATAGCTGAATGCAAACAGTCCAGACCTGCAGCAGCCCTCTTTGAAAGGTCGGATCTATTAAAATGCATACATTAGGGCATATCAGTGGAGCGTGTAAAGCCATCTCCCTATGGAAATGTTGGTTTACTCTTCCTCACGCCGTCTGTACAATGGTTCCATGTATGACCAATGTCCTTTGGGCCTGAAGGACAAAGACAACCGGCCGTAGGGGAAATGTTGCAGCAGGCACAAATATGCGACTTTTAAAATAGACACATGATGTTTGAACCTTGAAAATAAATAACTCACCGAAAGTGCTCCTGGAAGTGTTGTTTTTTTGTAACGTGAATGTGATTGTGCTTAAATATATTTAAATATTGTGCAAGTGTGGCTCTTATCAGAATGGGACTTCTCTCTCGCCTCACAGCGATACAGACAGCCGAAGTGTAGACTTGGCAGAACCATGTCTGCTGATCTACTACCCTCCAGCCTCCACCAGGCCACACACTCACACACGCACACACACACCAGAAACAACACATTCGTTTTTGCCGACCAGACTCTTTCCCACTAGAACGTTTCGTGCTCAATTGCAAACGAGAGAATCATCAACCTTACGCACTAATGCCTGCGTTTCTTTGTCCGTCAACTCTTCTGTATAACTATGTAAAACCCTACATGTATATTGGACATTGCAAAAGTCTAAAGTTACTCTTCATTTTCTTGCAGTGCTATAATTGGCACGTTTCAAGCTTCTTTATTTTGTCATTCATTTCCTCAAGCAGGAAGAAATTCCATGAAGGTACTAAAAACTCAATTAAAATGAATAATGATATACATATTATAAATAAACAGTGTCAATTACATATTTACAGTAAAATAACTTTGTGCAGAGATGTACAAGACTATTAGAAGTTCATAATAACGTCAACCAAGGCCCAATTTGAGAATACATTTGTGGAGCACTGCATTTTAATTGTTATCTACTTCCTGGTTTTGGCCTTGCCATTTTGATTCTGTACCATTTTGAATCCTTGAACCAGCACTCTTTTCCAGATCCTCACCAAAACGAATGAAAAAAAATTAATTTGCAGAAAATGTGTTGTTTTTTTTGTTTACATAATCCCGGTAACAATATTTATTTTATGGTTTACTGTGACAGAAGTTAAAACGACTGCTGCGAAAAGGTTGATTAAAACACCAAAGCAAGTGACTTTGTTCAGGAATGTATATAATTTATTTATTATTATATCATCTTTTGCCCAAAGCAATATCCATTTTCACAGGTTTCTACTGATATTGCCGTTTTGCTGTTACAAAACGGCAAACATTGTCAGATGCTGTCGTTCTCCATTACAAGCATGGAGTGTCTATGTCTAAGTCAATAATACTTCATTGTGGTGATGCCAGTGTAGCCAGAAATTTAAATCCATTGTCTTTATAATCTCAAAAAATGTAGCGCAAGTGATATGGTGATTAAAGTCGTAACAAGCGTATCTGCCCTGACTTTTGTGAGCAAATGACTTGTCAATAGCTATAACACGCTCTTACATCTTGTCAGCCCTTGGCCTTGCAGATGGAAGCGGCACACAGAAAGAGAGAAAGTAGGTGGGGAACACTTAGGATTCTGTCTTCTTCAACTTTAATCAAAAGTACACTGACGTGCTGCAGCTCCCTCCCTCTCTGTCATAATAATGGGCCGCTAAAAATTCAGGAGGCAGGCTCCACATCAATCACTCGCCAGATTTGAGTCCAATGCAATAAATATGTAAATGAGGAGAAGCCAATGTCTCGTAGCTTTGAGATCAGCACAAGAAGGGGGTGGGGGGTTGGGGGGTGGGGGGCACTGTATTAATTGCCCGTGGCCAGAGGAATCCTATTACTGTGGGCATTGATTATAAAATTGTATGTGTGAGTGATTTTCATGCAGAAAGTGGACTACCAAGCCTGAAGCCAAAAGTAAAGAAAGGGTCAAATTAGCAAATTGAACCAGATTGTTCAAGTGACTAAAAGGAAGCAGCAATGACAGAAAGGCCAAATCTAAATTCGCATAAGATCGCTATTTGAATATTTTTTTTAAAAGAGTAGACCTACCTGCCAAATTATAAAAAGAAATGTGCAATGCAGTCCTAAAGTGTCAACAATTGTAATTTGGGCTCTAAGCACTTTTATGGTTTCCTTTCAGTGTGCAGCTAAAAAAAAAAGTATGTAAACCCTTTGGAAATCCCTGGATTTGTACATAAATTGGTCTGAAAATGTGATCCCCCATTCCCTTTAAACTCATCGCAGGCGAGGCACATGGTCTACTAGCGATGGGCACAAAGTTTTCCTTTAAGTGTACTGAATTATTAGAATCAGTTCATTTAAAAAACCTGTTCTAAAAATTCGCTCACCAAATCGTTCATCCTCCTAATTTAATGGCAAACCAGCATTATGATGATAGTACATAACAATACTAATTGTAGTAGACAATAATTTTTTTTTTTTTTTTTTTTTAATGAAATACTTTTGACCAACAAAACACTACGGTCTACATGGCTGGAGTCCATGCAGGAGATCGATGCACACAAAGTATTTATATAAAGAACTGCAAGATCTCCACTTGCGGACGATGTTAACTTGGCATGGGCGATCATAGATCACCACTGTGAAGTGGGGCAGATGTCGGACACGCCCCACCCCGTCATGGCTGATCCGGTGTTATGCATGCTGTTGTTATAGTTATGAATGAAACACGATGACATCCATCACATGTGTCCAAAGCACAGATTCTGTCTGCCTGCACCGTGATCAAATTCACCAAACAGGGAGTTTGCACCTGCACACAAATCAAGATGCACCAGTTTTTATTCCCGAGCACATGTGCGGTGTCTACGAAAAAAGAGTGCTAAGTCACAACACTACACAAATAGAGTATGCCTACTGCATAAAAAAAATATATGCTTTCTAATTTTTATTGGACACACATTGGAAACTAAACATTCATGTCGTGTGTAAAATATGTGTTGTATGCGCTTAGGCTAATGACGAGCACAGTGCCGAGTGCTCAATTAGGTGAAAAAAAAATCCCAGAGTGTCAGATAAGGATTTACACAAATAGCTGGCACATGCTAACATCTCTGTTGACAAATCGATGATATGTAAAATATTAAACAAGAATGAATAACGGAGGATACCACAGAGGAAGCAAGAAAATATTGCTCTAGGTTTGACGTTTGCATAAGAGCACCTGCATATTCCACAACAGTGTAATTGTTTGAAAGGAACACACACGTTGTGTGGAGAAAAAAAAAAGCACAGCATGCCTTGAGGTCACATATTTTTACTTTTTTAC